>NW_019392746.1:231742-761742 GCF_000648675.2 Cimex lectularius
TTATTTTTTCTTCTTTACTCAAATAAAATGAAAACGTAAATAAAAACGCTTATGTAGAAAAAATCAAAACATATTAATAGCAGACTGTTTTTTTAATATTACCATTTCTCATGATTGGTCCAGTCGTCAGCGGTTTTAATTATATGCCCCATAAATAATAAACATAATATTATATAGAAACTGTTTTGAAGGTTATGCGTTTCCTTCCATACTTCAATAAACCTTAAAAAGTTTAAAAAACCTTAAAAAATTAAGCCTAAAACAACAAAAATTTGTTATTTAGAAAATCTCAAAATATGTTAATAACATTACAACAATATTTTGAAAATATTATCATTTTTCAAATTTGGTTTCAAGTATTTACAATATGAATTAATAATTGTAATATTTAAGGCAGTATCAATGAGGATAAATGAAGACATTTTGTGCTATATTAAGCTCTTCACAAAGTCTACTGCAAATGACAATTTACTTTGTTGAATCACACACAGAAAATATAGAAACCAGGCTAAAAATTAGTCCAACTAATGAAATACACGTTCCTTTGAAAAAGGGGAACGTATTGGCAAATTTCCTCTCAGGGGCGTGAATTATCCCTTTTCATAAACTCGGCGGTACAAGAGGGAAAAAGGGGCACTTGGTATAATTTAAATTTTAATATTGTATATTAAATGTTGTTTTTCTTTTTAGTGTATAATTCTGTGTGTGTTCTTTCTGTGTTCTAATATATCTTCTTGTACTTTCTAAAAGTTTATTAAATTGTCTTCATGTCGTACAAAACAATATCCGCTAGGAAGAAACAACGAAAAACCCTTGCGAAAAAGACAGTCATCTTTCAAGACATTTATATATAAAACAGCAAGGATAAAATGATTTTTACACAAATATGAACTTCCATTTTTGAAATTTCGCAGATCTCGAAAGAGTTTCTTCTACCGGGCCAATAATTTATAAATGAACTTTCGGCTTGTTTAATACCAAATTGTAAACACCTACATAGTTATTCGCTTACCCTCCCAGTGTTTGGCAATAATGCCCCCGGTAGAATTAACATAATTCCCAACATTACCGACACCCACCCTTGGCTTATCGAGCCCATTTCTAAGCACACGAGGCACCAATTACGTCTCCTTTTACCCGTAAATTCACAATCACGACGCTTTAAATATTAAAAATATGTTTTACCGGCGTTAAAAATGAAACTTTTCGAGATGGTAAATTCAAAATTGATAATAATTCGCCTCATAAATTGAATTTATCTACTTTCAAATTCGTTCTAGAGGATATAATTAAATTTATAAATTATATTTAGCATCGACAGAATTCTGAATATTTATGAAAAATAAAGAAGGTTTAACGATAACTTAAAGCTAATTGGTACAAAGCAGCTTAAAGTTAAATGAATTAATAAGTCAATCTTTATGTTAAACAAGTACACCTTCACAAACGCTGCTAGTCTCGAGGCAAAATTAATTCAAACCATTTTCTTTATATTTCTTGCAAGAGTTCAAAGCAAACCTGAAAAAAATCACTTACAAAAACAGAAAAAACTAGAATACAAATGTAAAACATTCCTTAAACCAATTTCCTATACTAGTAAATACTATATAGACAAATAGCTAACCAAATATATAAGCTAACTTTTTCAAGATATACGATTAATAATATTGTAAAATAATTGTTATTGCTTGATTCTGTTTGTTTTTTACTTGCAGAAAGCACATCTAGCAAAAATACTGAACTGGATATTTTTTTCAATTGGCGTTCAAAAATATTGTTGTTAAGTCCCAATTGAGCTAAATTGTAAGTTGTTTTTAACGATTTGGTTCTAACATGAAATATTATACATTTTTTAATATACGATAACAATAAATTAAGTAGTACCAAATACTACCCTTGTTTCTGTTAGATCTGTTATGCTATTTCTTTTATTGGGTTGTCCGGAAAATAATGCAGGATTTTGGTATTAAACAAAAAAAAAGAAACTAGTTACTTTAAAGCAATGTTCTTTAATCAAAATAATTTCCCATACTCTCAATACATTTCTCCCAACGTGTTGGTAACTTNAATGAGTAATCCTGTAAACGTAAACAGAATATTTTATATAGATTTTTTTTAATGAAAACTTAAAATCCTGCATTATTTTCCGGACAACCCAATAATTATTGAATGTATTGTATTCTTATTCTATTGGCATACTTCATTTAAATGATTTGGCTTAAAAGTTGAATTACATATGTCAAGGGTAAGTATATTTATTTAAAACCACTTATAGTTTTGGTAAAATATTACAAAGGTGACAAATAATAATGTAATTTTCGAAATAAGGCAAATAATAACAGGCAAAATACGTTTCACTTCAAAATTCTTGATTACCAGTTTATATTTTTTTATTTGATTCAATCCTACAATAAAGTAAGAATAACGTTAGGTCTGATTCTTCTGAATTATCCTTTGTTGATGCTGTTAGATTTATTTTTTGCATCAGAAAACTTAATAAGATTGCTTAGATGGGTAGCAAAACGAAAGTCATCAAATTTTTTTTTGTTCAGATTTCTGTCATACAGATAATGTGTGGCCACCGATTTTTATGACTTTTCTTAATAAAAGATTATATATNATAATGTCCGAGGTCCTTACTAATCAATCCTTGGAACGATAAAAGTTTTTAAAAAGTAATTTACATTTTGTAATATGGTTTTCTGTCTTTATTGTGCTTGTATTTGAATGTTGTTGTCTATCAGTCTCTGTGTTTATTTACGCTCAAAATCGTATGAAAAGGATTAGATATATAAAAAATTATAAAAACCAAAATTCGCATCCAGTAAAAATTATTTCTTAGTTAATAGCGTGAGGATTAATTTTAAGTACTATTTAACCTTTTTACATCAAATGAAAATATAAATTTTTAAGCTTATTGCATTTTTTATTTCTCAATGTCCAATATTCCACTTACATATTCATAACATCTCTGGATTTTATTCACAGTTAACTTTATTACAACCATTCAAAAGGTTGTTCTTTTTTCAGCTGATTTAGATTTTATGTTATTATAAGTGAGAAAAATAACAATAAAATCAATATAAAACCACAAAACATCTTATTTTATGTCACCAATTAACATTTATTTACAGAGACCAAGTTGGCGTTCTTACATAGAGTTTATAAAGTTCCCAAATATCAAAATATTCGTGAATTTCGAAAACAAAATCGGAGGCATGTGTGATAAATGCAATGTGAGAAAAAATTTCATAAAAACATTTTTTTAAATTTTCTTAATCGTTTTATTAGAGTGCAAACGACGAATGTTAAAATTATTTCCTGATATAATACATTAATATCATAACATCCAGGTTGACAAACATTGTTATAAACTATGTCATATTAGAGAAGCTTTTTGGGTATGCACATGTGCAAACGATTTGCAGTAAGTGTGAGGTGAATGTTAACGACTTGTTGGAAGGTAGATAGAAATTGAATTGTACCATAAGAAAATTAAAATTACTCTTTGCTGAAGAGTATAAATTAAAATCAATTCAATGTACCAATCATTCTCTGTACAAAAATTTAATTGCATACAAGATATTTTTTCTTCTGGTATGAAAGGTAGCACGATAATCTGGTTAGGGAAGATTAGGTATGAACTACTTTATTTAAACAATGGACTGGTGCCATGTAATGCAGGTTTTGAAAAGGCAGTCGAAATTATTTTAATTTTTATAATTTCAAGAAAACGTATTTTAAATTTTTTCCATCGCAATTTATACATATTTGCCAATGTAATAAGTGGATTTATTCCGATGACATAAAAATCTTTAGTTCGACTCAATCAAGTCTTGGAACGAGTTTTCGGCTTCACAAGTTCTCTAAACATTTCATCCCTCAAGAAATTATTCAAAAGTCTAAAAAGGTGGAAGTCTGTAGGCGAGACGTCGGGTGAATATGGAGGGTGGGATAAAGTTTCATATCCTAAGTTTAAGTTTCTGCAGGGTTGGCATTGCGACATGTGGCCTGGCGTTATCGTGAAAATAAAACGGCCCCTTACAGTTTACCATTGCTGGACAAAGACGAAGCAGTTTCCATTCATTTTGTCATTTTCTTGGGAATATTTCTCTGCTTTGATAGTTTCAACATGATTCAGGAAATTATAAGGAACAACCACAGCAGTGCACCACCAGACACCGAAACTTGTTGAGGATGCACATTTGGTTACGGGGAAATGTTTTGGCGATTCATCCTTGTACACTTACATGTACACCTCCTGTTATCGTACAGAATCCATTTCTCATTGCACGTGTTGATTCTATAGAGAAATGGATCATTTTCGTGGCGCAACTGAAGAGACGTGCAAATTTAAGAGTCGATTTCTTTGGACATAGGTTAGTTCGTGCGGTTCTTGTCGAGTTTCTTTACTTTACCAATTTGGCCCAGTTGGCGAAGAACGGTTGAGTGGTCGACAATAAGCTCTTCCGCAATTTCCCGTGTTGTCTTACGAGATTTTTCTTCAAACAACGTTTTGAGTTGGTCGTCCTACCGCGGCCTTCCCTGACTCCAAGACAAAATATCTGAAGCCATAAGAGCACCTTGCATTCGCTAATGCTTCATGCACTTCGCCCAAGTTAAAATATGTACAAATAAATTTGACGAAAATTTAGTTTGGACATATTTAATTTCGCAGGTCCTCACTCTTAAAAAATTCAATATAAACTAAACAATTTTGTATTTTCATACAAAACATATATGAGCGCAATTAAACGTATTTACTATAATAAATAAATTACATTTTAGGATTTAGCTTTGTTTACATGACAAGCACCTGCAATTTTTTTTTCTTCAAAACTTGCATTAATTTTTCACCAACCCAATATTAACAAAAAAAATTATACTCTCGTCAATGTGTAATTATGATCAAGATGGTGATACATTCCACATCTTTGCCATATGCCCCCCATTTAAAGAATTTCGTTTAATTTATGAAGGAGTTCAGTTATCATGAATTTGTTCAACACGTAAATGAAAATAATATTAGTTTGGTTAATTAAAGCAGCCTAGAGATGGGCATTTGAATTAGTTCAGAATTATATTATTGACACCAATTTTAGTTACAGCTTTCTTTTGTATTTTTAATGTGTATGATGTATGTATATCCTGTGGTGATATATACCATACATACTGCGATATACGATTAAGTTTTTTCTCTCTTCCCTCTTGTTAGTTTGTAGTAGTACAGTAGGAGTACATAATTTTTGGTTGATCAAATTTTTTTTTATATATATACAATATTTTAATAAATTACTAATAATTATGGGTACAAGGAGTAACCAGCCCGGAATTAAAAGTTCAGAGAAACGCTGAGATCTAACAAGTAACTTAGTTATCATAGGAAGAAAAAAAGAAAGAAAAAACTAGTCAGGTACTTTATCGACTATAGCTCGGCTAAAGGCTTGAGGACCTCAAACGTCCTCCTATCTTTAAACAGTTCGTTGAAGGTCGGTGGCCAAGTGTGGCGGAAGAGGAGCTTTAGAGGTTCTCAAGGAGGGGGCAGTTGAATAGTCTGCGTGTGGACTGTTGGCTCTACGGAATCGGTGTAGGTAAGCGTTGAAATTTCCGTGACCTGTCATTATTTGTGTGATCCAGAAATCTGGTTGAAACCACTTTGCTCTGGCTCGATCCTCAATACTGGGTAGAAACTCGTGGGTTAACCTTCCCTTGGTGCTTCTGTCCCATCTTTCCTGCCACGAGTTTCTATCCAAACTGTAAGGATCTCCCGGATCTGCTTTCTAGGTGCAGTTCGTAGCCAATCCCTATCTGACGCATCCAAATTTACCATTGTTGGCTCCTTTCCAACATATTTTAGCTGCCGGTATGCAATTCTACTGTGGAGGACAATGTCTATTGGTGCAGTCGAAGCAAGGACTTGGAGGGCGTGAATAGGGGCTGTCCTATAAGCTTTAGTCGTTCTCAGGAGCGCTATTCTTTGACTCTGCTCGAGGATGCTTCTACTCCTGCTTTGCAATTTTGTTCCCCAAGCTGCTCCTCCGTACGTGGCAATGGGCAGATATACGCTTTTGTAATTGATGGAGAGCGCCCTTGGTCTCAGCCCCCATTTTGATTTCGCGATCGAGCTTAGTTTTGAGAAGACGCATTTCTCTGATTTTGATGGCATGGTTTGTAGGACTTAACCTTTCTCCCAAAACTATGCCTAGGTACTTTACCTTTTCGATTAGCTTGATTCTTTTCCCTTCGATCTTAATCACGGGGCTTGTACTTAATTTGCCTTTTAGCATTGGTTGATCACTTCTTGTTTTAACTTATACTATTATTATTCAATTATTCATTTTTGTCTGCCGCAAAAGATTTGCTTTTTTTTGTTATGCATTGCAGAGACAGCACCTCAGACGGTCAGCTGACCATAAGAGCCTTAATTCTTTTCTTTCACGTTACTTGAATTTATGTGTAAAACAGAAACAAAAACATTAATGTTATGACAAGTGAATTTTCTTTGTCGCTTATGCATTTCAATATCCATAAAATCGTGATTCCACGTATCCACTGTTGACGACTGTTCTATGAGTTCATAAAATTTTTAATCGTCGCCATCACCAATGTTCGACCTCGAAGATAACGTTTCAAAGTAAATAACAAGCGTTAAAAAGTAATGTCGTCATAAATATTCCAAAACACGTGTCCTTCTAAATTGTTTTCGAAACCGCGGTCATTTTGCCGTTTGGTATTCCCAACACGTCACATGTTACATAATAAATGCCGTCAAGATTATTTTTCCACGGTATGCTAGGAAAAATTAAAAACCCTTTCTGTCGCGTAGAAAAGTTGACATTTTATAATTAAAAACGTATGATTAGTCGATTTTAAGGATTGTAGAATTTTTATTTGGAAGTGATGATGGGGCAATAAATCAATTCTGTCAATTGGCTTGTTAGGAAGTGCGGAAGAAGACAACTTTCCGGTCGAAAGCAGGTTTCAAAGCGAGACAAAGTTTTCTTTTAGTTATTACTTTTTTTTATTGCCGAGGCTAAATCGCAAAGTGTTATTTATGATCCACAGTAGAGGAAAACTTTTTAAAGAGGTCTCGCTTGAGAGATATCTCGTGGGATGCGTAACTTCCATCTCGAGGGGTTTTTCAACTCGGTTTCTTAAGTCACGATTAGGGTAAGGAAAAATTCTTAGTGATTAATTGCTCCGTTGAATTATTTTAGTTTTAATTGTTTCTTTACCATCCAATTCAACGGCGGTCAGCTTAACTATGAAATGTTTGATGGGCATTAAATAACATTCTCTTCAAATAATGAAATTCTGATTTATCCTTTCACTACATTTACTGGATGTAATGAAAAAACATATTTTATGCTGGATTGCAAAGGAAAAATGTAAACCTTGAGTGTGGTAATTAAAAGCAATAAAATAAAGACCGGACAACTAGAAACAAAAAATGTATAATAAAATTCAAATAATTAAGGTTTTTAGTTGATATAAAAAAGTCAGCGTCACGAGCAGGATTCGAGCCCATGATCTTCGGCTAGATATGCCGCTGCTCTACCACTTGGTCTATCGTCACCTCGATCCACTCTGACACTAACTTCCCATCTCAACCCCACCTTTTGAATTTTCCCTTCTTTTTGCCATTTTTCAAATGTCGTGTCATCTATTTGATTCTCGGCGACAAACGAAATGGCCAAGGAGAGCTTTTAGTGAAGGTATACTTCATTCTAACTTATTAAATTAACTAGTTTTCGTGGTCCGCTTGACCAATTAATTAAGGTTTTTAGTTGAGATAAAACTGTCATTGAAAAATGGCCAAAAAGAGGGAAAATTCAAAACGTAGGGTTGAGGTGGGAAGTTGGTGTCCGAGTGGATCGAGGTCACGATAGCTCAGGTAGTAGAGCGGCGTATCTAGCCGAAGATCGTGGGTTCGAATCCCGCTCGTGACGCTGACTTTTTTATCTCAACTAAAAACCTTAATTAATTGAAAGATATTAATTGGTCAAGCGGACCACGAAAACTAGTAAATATAACACAATGTTTTATAAATGTACATATTGAAAAATTAAAATTTTGAAAGTGAATAAACAACATGATGTATTAATAAGCTTGTTTTTATTATCCCAATATTAATGTTGATGTTGTGCATAATTTAATCTTAAGGAAAAAATGTGTTCATGATGAAAGACTATTTCTTTTTCTTTCTTTTACGAGACTGTTGGTCGTAAATGTGACGTTTATCCTCGTTTTTATTACGTATATCCGCACGAAGAAAGGGTTGCCCAATTTATTTGGCGATAAGTTGAACTTCCAGTTCAAGAACTGTATAGAATCTAAATAGAGCCGAGTATTTATTAATTATGGATTACCAAACAACAATGACAAATATTCAAGTTATTATATTAGGATTTGTGATTTGTCATGTTTGATTAGTGTTTGATTAGATTTGTTTCTTCTGAAGTTAAGATTTTTCAAATATGGAATATTTAAGTGATCATGTAGCTTTCCTGTGTGAACAAGTAAGTAATACATGGTCAAAAAAGAACTGAAGCCCAATTGGTGTTCAATTCAAGTTCTGATCCTATTTTTATAGAATCTTTCATATATCATATTAAAGCGAAACTTGTGCATGCAAATTTTCTCGTGTATGTCGAAAATTTCTACTGAATTAGAAAGTAGATTGTTCTGAGAACTGCAGTAAGATATGCAGAAGTATATTCCACCTTTGTGGCACTTACGTTGAAGTTTTGTTTCAATAAGGAGATATGTTTACCCGAAGTTTGAAGTTTTCGTTAAAATTCTAAAATATGATTATGCGCTTAAAAAAGCTTTGGTTGGTTGTAAAAGTTGCTTTTGAGTTATCAGATATTATAAAATATTTGTTTTTTCATAATACCAAATATAAAAACATTGATGAGTTGCTATGCCAATGTTGGATATTCTGTTCTTTTTTGACCAAAAAGAATGTTGGTGAAGGTTCTTTTTGTTCCGTAGAATATTATTTATTTATGTTTTGCTTGACGATGCCATTTTTGTCATTAATTTAAAATATATACTAATTCTAAGATTAATCATTAGCAACATACATGAAATTAAGTTGCTACTTAATTTAATTTGCAACTTATTGTGCCACTTCGGCCTCTGTCTTGTTATATCTCTGATACTGCACTATCGTAGATATAATGTGATCTCTGATCATTGGCACAATTTCGAAAGAAAAGTCTGGATCTGAAAGCAGTTTTTGACGGTTAAAAATTCCGTTTTGTCTTTGGTAGAAATTATAAATATCACTAAGATTCAAATTATTACCCTGAAAGAAACCCTTTTATGAAATGCTGCATCAAAATTGCATTTTTCTTATCTTCATCTTACCATTAGAAATTTCTCAACTAGCGGACTTGATTGAATTAAGAGCATAAGAAATTTTTATGAAAAGATAGGAGATATTTTGTTATTTTTAGTTTTTGATAAAATCATGAAAACCAAATGACGTTTTCATTCGTGATCTTGCCCAACAAGAAGGTTGAGAGATGCTTCATTGAGAAGATGCATTTTGTGGCCGTGCAAAATCTTTTTTGATGTTTTTTTTTTCATTGAGACTTAGTGAAGTTTTCATTCTCCACTTAGACATCACCATTTTGATAGAATCTTTGTCGAAACGTCTCCCTCATGAACTCTCCTTAAGAAGGCAAGCATGTGAACCTAAACCAATCCAAGTTGCTATCTAATCACTACCATCATTGCATCCCAACTACCTTGAAAAGCCATACTCATTATTACCTATTTATGTTGCTGATAATTTTTCATAAGGATTATCCCGAACCTATCTTCTTTTCCCTTTATGGAAAAATACTGAAAAAACTTCTGTCCAACAAGCGCATCGCTTTGCAGACGATATTTTATTACCTTTGAGCTAAAGCAGTGCTACCCCGGTGTGTTCTTGAATGTTCACCAAGCCTTTGATCAAATATGACTGTTGTGAAAAGACCAGCTACCTGCAGCTACCAGCTAGCTATTTCCATATTCTAAAACCCTTTTTGACAGATATAATATCTCACAAAACTTTCCGTAATACCTTACAATTAATTAAAGTTTTCAGTTGAGATAAAAAAGTCATTGGCACGAGCGGGATTCGAACCCACGATCTTCGGCTTGATACGCCGCTGCTCTACCACTTGACCTATCGTGACCTCGATCCACTCGGACACCAACCTTCCATCACAACCACACCTTTTTGAATTTTTCCTCTATATAAAGAATAATATAAAGATCCCGTCATAGATTACCGTAATCTACAAAATCAGCTGCATATTCTCGAATCCTGGCTTTGACGGCAGAGAATCTAATTCAACGAAGCCAAATCCGCCAAATGCTTCATTATCGATTTCCTACAATGAAGCCTATCGATCGTATCATGATGGACTTATTTATTGCACCATATAAATTTAATTGTACACAAAGAAATTGCTGTGGTCAACAAGTTGGATTTTTATATATGTTGAAAATTTCGATAATGTAGGAAAGAATAATCGATAGTTCTGATGTATGTGTCTGTTGAAGGTGCGACAAAATGTTCCAAATTTACAAAGGATGGGATGAAGGTTTTTTTTTTAAATATTACTTTAATTCACAAACGTTGAAGAACTGCTTAGAATATTACATTTTTCTTTGCACAACCGTACCCAGATATAAAGTAAATTAATTTTTCTTAGAAGGGAATTTTTTTGTGGCAGTATAAAGTCGTAAGTATTTGACGATGGTGTACTATTTATAAAATAATATGCAATCTAAATAAGTCTACTTGAAAGAAAACTAAACGGTACCTAAGCATGTAATGCAAATGTAGTCCATGAAAAATATTACTTTAAATAGTGTATTTTATAAACGTAAATATAAACTATTTAACTAAGTACCACTGGTTTAAATCAATACACTATCTTACATGCTGAAAATAATAATAATGACATCAAAATATTAATAATTAATAATGTTTTTTAATTGTTTATATTCATTGATTTCTGTTAGTTAGATTCATTAGAACACTGCTGAGCACAGATTGTTTTACTTAACGTTCTAACGATTTGCCATATTGGGTAGGGTCATCGTTGTCCTACAGGTGTATTGAAATGGAGAATCAATATCGACACGATGCTCCCTTTACAGAAAAAGCTGATGAGCTCGGTTTTAATTTTCACTTCCCGTTTATGCTTTTAATATCGCGGTAAGGTTGAATACTTAAAAGGGAGGAAGCTCGATGTACTTGAACAGAAGAAAAAAACTGCTGTAAGGAGTTCTGGTCTAATTTAAAAGCTCTTTGATGAGCTGTAATAAAGACAGACGATTTGGTAATTATGATTGCTTGATAAATTGAATTTTTTCTACGGTGGAAATAAGTGCATAAATCTTATAAAAACAAATTTTTAAAATTTTCGAATAAATATGACAAAATGTTAAAATAAACTAAATTGTTTAAAATTCAAAATTTTAAATATTAGTTCATGAATTTTATTCCTGTGGCGTATGTCTAGGGATACTCAATTTTGGCTGGATAACAATAATGGAATTTTTTGTATATGACAAATTATTTGTATCTTTATCTTGTTAAAATATTTCTTAGAATAAATAGTTTGACAGAAGAAGTCTACTTATTACGAAATTTCATTATATCCATATTTTCTTACCACTTCATGTTTAAAAAATGTACCTCCAAGGGGCTTTGTTCGGATATAACTTTTTAATTTTTTGGAGCACGAGGAATAAAACAAAATTGGTGATTGAAATAGTCACATACCTATGAAAAAGAGAAACTTTGTATTTCGATAATTATTTGTATATGTATGACGTTGACAATGCAATAACAGTAAGGCAAGCAAAACGAACCTCATTGAAGGTTAAGGGTTATCAATTAATTAATATTTATGAAAGGTATTGGGCGAGATAAAAAAGTCAGTGTCACGAGCGGGATTCGAACCCACAACCTTCGGCTAGATACCCGCTACTCTACCACTTGAACTATCGTGACACTGACTTTTTTACCTCAAACAATATCTTTCCTAAATATTAATTAATTGAAAAATGTTAATTGGTCAATCGGACCACGAACTGGAGTTAAGGGTTATGCTAATTTTGCAATATATTATTCGATCAATTTTCCAAAATATTTTTTCATGTTTGAATGCCAGAAGATAAATTTCTTGTTTTCAATATTTGTAAATATAGTTAATATGGTGACTTTATGCTGACATCACTATATCTATTTTGGACAGCTTAAGTAGTTTTATTGCTTTTAAGCTGCACGACTATAAATTTCATGACGAATTATTTTTACTTTTACTAATGTTGAAATTACAAAGTTATTAGTATAAGAAATATGAAAAATTGTTAGTTGAGCTATATTACCAATTTAAAAACAAATATACACACCTACAAAATTGAAGAGAAATTCTATTAAAATAGATTTACTAATTTCGTCAACGAAATATATCACACTGGATATATTTTTACTGACTGACATTGTTACAAAAATTATATCACTAAAATAATAAATTGTAAATAAAAGCTTTATAAAGCAGTTGAAAGATTTTTGACGTGAAATTTGCATAAAATCACTAATTGAGATGTATTTTGTTTTGGCTGAATGCTAAGAATAAGAGGATCCTATAATCGGGTCGCCCATGCGTGATCGATGATGACCTGTTGGCCATAAGCACAATGAGCTCTACACTGAACAACCCATTCGTTCATGTAACATGTCTAAAAGTAAACATAATGATAACTCAGCTATGAACGAATGCTACAACAGGACGCTGCTGAATGTATAGAATGGTGCCTCACCGAGCATATAGCCTTATAGTCTAACAACACAACACCAAAAGAAAATATTTATTAAAAATAAATTTTTGCAGTGTAAAAACGATAGATCAACACCAGATTTTTCCAGAATACCAATAATTTTACCTCAATAAATCTTCAGAAATTATATATAATAATTATATGTTCGATCAATAACCCTTAGTGTAGAGTAGCTTTTAGCCGTCGTAATTAATTGATCAGTTAAATTTAATTCTGGGAACTGAAAGAACGAGTAAAAACCATGCATTTTCAAGTAAAGCAATGAAGCATATAATTGTATTTCTACAATTAAGTTATTTCTTAATTATTTTTTATATTTATTCTGTCGCTATCTACGTATAAAATCTATTTTTGCATATTTTATTTGTTTGTATGTCTTCTATTTCTGGCCATTATCAACTTTTGTGAACTATAAGCCACATCTATTGTAACAATTCGTCAATCGGTCATTGTAATTATTCTACGTACTATCTGCGGGTTAAGATTTAGTATATACCTTGTATTTTTGGTGGTAGTTTAAACTATTTTTGTAGGTTCTGCATGCGAAACATGCGAAAAATATCGGAATAGTTCGTATTATTTAATAAGTGAGTATGTTAAACCAGTAACACAGTGGTAGTGCGGAAGTGTCGCACACTGCGCCGTATTTCTCAACCTTGCTCTCTCTCTCTCTCTCTCTCTCTCTATATATATATATATATATATACTNTGCTTATTTTATATGTTTATGAACACTCTACTGTGGCAAGCTTTAGATCTATTTTAAAATCATCATGAGGGTAAAACAACCTTAAATATGGTTACAGATTGACATACTTAAGTTTCTACAAGCCATCTCAAATTTCCTTTAAGCCCGACTCACACTCAGCATTGCAAGTACTGTTACAGTAAAATGATAATGTTATAGACTTTGGTCTCACCCAGTTTGTGCACTTGATGTTCCGCTAACTTATAAACTTGCCTTCAGATAAATGGCAAATATTTTGAATGAACAGCTGTTTAAAGATGTTCTGTAAACGTTTAGAAAAAATCTCACGTTTTACTTTCAGTAGTAATGAGAATTTTCCATTTACAATAATAAAAACGCAATATAGTATACAATGAATTTTTTTAAAAATGCGGTTCCTATATATCAGCGAAGATACAGATGAAATTTGGAAAATTAAAATTAATCACCTTGTTGCTTCACCCTGTTTATAACCCTGACGTTAGGCTTTTGAATCTTTTCAGGCCGGTGCTGCATTGCTTTAATAGGATTGCATATTTTAAGAACAAGAGCGTTAAGAAAATGCCTTGCCTCTCCCTGCTTATAACCAAAATACAACAGGAATATCAATGCCCTGCAACAGTTTGCAAATATAAATTTTAGTTAAAAATAAAAAAGGTAAAATGGTGATTTTTAGTGTAAAATTGATATATGTTTCTGTACAAAGAACGACCATAAAAAACCCAAAATTTGTGATACACAGAAAATTTTGATTGTAAATAAGCATCCTGTGTGAAGAATCAAAGGACAATAAAAGCCAAAATAGAGGGCCTTCACAAACGACTCTTTCACCTATAAGTGGAATATTATCTCTAATCTTAAAATAAATTTGTACATTTTCACGGTTTTGATTGATATTTAGTTTAAATCTTTTACGCCCTTTTAAATCTCTCTGTAATTGTTTCTTAAGCCATCTATCGTTTGTTCAGGACTGACAGTGGCTTTTGTAGGAAGAGTTGTTGTTCGAAGGGTCGCCTCGAGGGCCCTCGACCGGACTCGCTTTTGACCTCAGCTAGGAAGTGCTCCTTTGAACATTCTCGGCGGCCCTTCAGCCCTTGTCCTTCTATTCATGCGCGATCCCTATAATGTGGGTTTTAGTAGAAGGGCAGTTAATTTATTTTCTGTCTGTGCAGTTTAAAAGGTGCCTTTTAAATGTTTTGAAAACGATTTACCTCGTTAACGTTTTTATTTTGTTTGTCTGTTCTCGTGCCTTTTAATATTTGCAATATAATGTTTGTTTGTTAAATTTGTTAGTGTTAATTTGTATTTTTTTACAATTTTTATGTACAAAGTTGAGAAGAAAATTAGAGTCAAGAGCGGGATTCGAACCTACGACCTCTTTCATACACCGGTGCTCTACCTTGACTTCGGTTCACGAGGCCCGTACGATTATTTAAATTTTCCTCTTTACCGCCAATATTCTTTGACTAAAAATTAAAAAATAATAAAAACTGAAAACTAATACAAGTAATTAATTTTTATTCATATATGCCATTAGGTTTTCATTATTTTGTGTAAAGGAAGGTTGACACATCTTAGTGTTTTTTGCATGTAACGAAACGGAGTTAGACTTTATTCGGATCATATTGGTTTCATAATTTAGCCATAAAGAAGAAATCCATTTTTTTCTCACCGTGCTCTTCTCTTGCTCTCAGAATACACGTATTCGGAACAAGTTGGGAGCAGGTCAAATTTTTTGACTTTGATTTGTTAGAAGGGGTTCCGTTCTTGCCCTTTCTAATGGAAGTCACTTACTCCTTTAGACAAAGTCCGCCCTTTTACTTTGTGCCCTTTTCCACCTCGTATTTCGGCTTTCCGGTTGAGAGCCGTGTGGGCCGGGAAAGGTAAAAACGCGACCCGTCTTCCTCAGGCCGCGAACGGCCATGAAAAGGTATTTCGAACATTTTGCCCTATCCGTAAAATAAGAACAGTCGTCATCCATAGAAAACCTTTATTTAAATGTTATATAATATTGTATATACTTTAATAAAACTGTATAAAAACTATAGTATCATAAATTAAAAATATTGTTACTGTCATTTTTCTTCAATAAGTTGCTTTTTAAATTTATTTTTTACTTTATTTTATTCCACAGACGTAGACAAAAAAAAAAGATTTTATAAAAAATACGAAAGTTATCATTTGACTATATTTCAATTGTTCTTTCGCTGGGGTTATGCGTGAATAATTGAAATATGATAGTCAAGTTTTAAATTGTGAACTTTAGTGTCTCATGAAAATGGAACGTAATTTTTATCAATCAGTTTTTGTTTTTAATATTAGATCTTTTTTTTTAGTTTTTGAGTTAAACAACTGGAGAGGGGTTGCATGCAGCACCCCGAAATCTAACCGTATATAAACTATATATTTTATTAAATTACGTTTTTTGTTCTCTTCACCACTTTGCTGCCGATAGGATCGTATTTAGCATAGCCTAAATGTTTTTTGATCGTGAAGCCATTTTAGCTTCAAGCACGCATTCTACATTTGGTGAGCTCCTGAAGCAAACAACTGTCACCCAATAGTAGTGTGTGATAATCTTTGAGTTTGTAGGGTCAATCAATTCGTTACCGATAGACATTTTAAATTTTTTTTTATCATACGAGGTAAAAAGTTGATCATCACCTTATTTCATTATTATTCACTAATCGCTTTCCCTGTCTGTCTGTCTGCACTCTCTCTCTCTCTCTCTCTCTCTCTCTCTCTCTCTCTCTCTCTCTCTCGATCTTTCCTCTCACCCTATCCGTTTCACTCCCTCACCCTATCCGTCTCTCATTTATGTACATATTTTGATTCATACATCCATCTTTTTATATATTTAGCTGTGCAACAATTCTCAACTGTTTGGAAAAAGCCCTATAACCGTCTTTTATATTTTATCATCAATTTATCTATATATTTATTACCTATTCATTTTCTATCTCAGTAGTTTTTACATACAACCTACTTATTTAACATTTTATTTTTCAACATTTTTTTTATCATGTTAAATATTATAACAATATTTTCAACAATGAGGATTATCTCAAAGGATAAACTAATACCCAACCGCAGGCTCGGCAGTGCGAGCTGAGACACAAAAGGACGATGAAGGATTCTCTCTCAAGTTTTTTTAAGGCACCTGCTCTTTTTTATATATGGCAAGGAGTTGTGTATGTCACAGATCATTTATTTGTATTTTTATTTCTTAATCGGAATACATTTATTTATTGAAGGTTATTGTTATAATTGATTATTCAGAAATCGTGAGATGCGGTCTGGCGTGATGTAGGTTTCAGAAAAACATTTTCTTTATTGTACCAACGTTTAGATCTTTATTGAGATCATCTTCAGGGCCTGGGATTTACAAACATTGTTTACATTTAACAAATACATTTAGTATGTGGAAAAGTGAATTTATACAATGCAAGATATATTTTTTATATTCAATCAAAGTATTTCTACTTACTTAAAGTGTTTGTCTTCTGTGTAATTGTGCCATTCTTGCTTGTCGTGTTGAG
Source organism: Cimex lectularius (assembly GCF_000648675.2). Taxonomy (NCBI): domain Eukaryota; kingdom Metazoa; phylum Arthropoda; class Insecta; order Hemiptera; family Cimicidae; genus Cimex; species Cimex lectularius. Next base: position 248,861 of record NW_019392746.1, read on the forward strand.
TGTGCCAATGAGATTTAGCTGTTTTATGTTTACATACGTTGGATTTTGAAGGGGTGGGGAAGGAAGACGGTATAGAAAAGACATTTTTGTATTAGGCATTTTTGTATATGTAAACAATGATTGTAAATCCCAGGCCCTGAAGCTGATCTCAATAAAGATCGAAACGTTGGCACGATAAAGAAAATGGTTTTCTGAAACCTACATCACACCAGACCGCATCTCACGATTTCTCAATAATTATCGATTAACGGTCACTAATCAACACACTTTATAATTTATTTGGGTCAGGTCCCGATTTGTGCCTTTTTGCGATTGATTTGTTTGAGTTTGTGGCACAGATATTTTTTCATTTTCATTTTACACTCGTAAGGAAACGAGGGTGAATGGGATCCTCGCAAATATCGTAATAATATGTTTCTCTCTCNTATAAATTTATAAATTTATTTGTTATTTATTTATACTATTTATTTGTTTATCTAACGATGCTATTGCTTTACAATGTTAACTATGTAAACTAGGTATTTTGTTAGATTTGTCCTATTTATCAATTATTTGATGACTTTCGGTAGATAGCAAACCACTTTCCTTAAATCAATAGGTCTCAAATCCCTTCTCTAAGTACGTTGTGTACCAGAGCTGACAAATTACGTTCACCGCAAATTTACGGCAATGCTCTAAATCCGTTGGAAATTTATACATGATAAAAATGTATAGCCCTCTGGAGTGGTTCCTAGGGGTTCCAGAGGGCACAGTAGTAAAATAAGACTTACAGGTTTATTCCCCTCCATTGATATATGTGAGGGTATTCTTTGAATGCTGAGGCCCTCGGACCCTTCGGATTATCTCTATCTAGCAGTTAAAGCTTAATATAAGTGATTAATCGCCACCACAGAGCCCGACACTTGACCTCTGGCTCTACCAAAAATAAACCGTTTATTATGCTTTTGAAACCAACGTGTCGTATTTGGGTTCGTAGGATTTATTTTTGGAAATTGAATAAGCAATATTAATTCCGGGGATCAAGATTTCCCCGGGGCACGACAAGGCATCCAACTTGTTTTACTTTCTTTTAAGTGAAGTAGTTATTTTGTTTTAATACATTAGTGTGTTTTTTTAGCTCAGACCCATTTTAAGATGTACTAAATCCTAACTAACTACATATAATTTTCACTGTATACACATTTAAAAGGAAAGTTCAAAACGGATTAAAACTGAAATAATTTCCTTTTGAGATCGCTTTGAGAGAGGCAATGTTTTTACCTCAACAATAAAACTTTCTGTTGCCAATTATGCTTAATTATATAAGGTCTACATAAATTTTCACCAACGATTATTACGTTTGTTTTTCGAATATAAACCCATACAATATAGAATCTCTTTTGCAGGTCATCTGTTTCCATTTTAAAACTGAACATGAAAAACGAAATTATTGAACGGTCTGTAAGTGGGAGGAGGGTTATAATGGATTTTTCATACACTGAGCCGGGTTTACATTCGGCAAAGTACCTCATTTCGCATTTCACCTGCGGATTGTAATAATTTATTACACAGAGTAAACTTCGCGCGCGGGAGGAAACATTTCCCCGTGTATTCGTGCGTCCTAAATGAAATAATAATCCGCCTTTAATACTACACCAAAAAATAGGTGGATATCATTTAAAATTTAAACAAATAATATGCTTTCTATAATTTTTTTTAACAATACACCAAACCCGGCTTTTTTCCATTCTGTTTCAAACTCTCCTTTCTTCTCCCTACTTCCTATCAATCTTTCTATTTCTCTCTCTCACTCTCTCTCGTTCTCTCTCTCTTTCTCTCTCTCCACCAATCTATCTACCTATTGATCTATCTATCTATCTATCTATGCATCTAACAAACGTCTATCTGTTTATAAATCCGTCTTTTGAATATTATTATTACTACTGTCTTCAACTTAAGTGTCTTTCTACAAAATGCCAGTCAGTCTCCGACATTCTTCGGTTTATCTGTTTGGTCTGGTCTTCACTTTATTACGTCTTGCTGTATACCGGCAATTCCAGCTTTAGTGTAATTTACTCTATATTATCAGTAGCTTCTCGGATATCCACCCCCGTGTGTTGGCAGTTCGGGAAAAAGCTCGGTCTTATCTGAACAGCCGCAGAAGAAAGGCTCCAGTGGCTATGAATAGATAGGTCATTTCAGCCTCAATGACTTTCAGTCTCCCACTCATTCTTAAATACGCTCTTTCCTTCCCATTCCGTTTACTCTAGTGATGGAGTACTTGGTATTATTCCTTCATCACCCTCTGCACATATTATATAACTAATCCAATTCTTTTTTGAGAGTCGAAGAGGTCCTCAGTATTCCGCCATAGACCCTATCACACAACACATCCACGCTAATAAATTCATTATCAATGTACATAAAAAACACAAGACGAGGTATCTATAAAATACTACACGCAATAAAAAATAATATACTGTTTCTTTTAAAATTCGGAACAAAGACCAAAATACTCGCAGCCCCCCTACTCAAGTCCAATCTCATATCTTGTAGCATTCTTACGCACGCACTCTCTACATGGAGCCAAAAATTGCAACCTACAGATAGGTGGGATACATCGAGCAACCTTTCTCTGCATAGTGAACAGATAAGTGGGTTTTGAATAAAAAATAATTGCCCGTGTGTCAGCATTGCATGACCTATTCTTAATCGAATGAAGATGACCTCTTGTACAAAGCCAGGTTCTCCGAGTTGACGGACACTTATCGACAGTGCGCTTGATACCCTAATATATTCGTTATTTGTCTATGTAATTCTGTTTTTTGCACTTCACTAGAAAATATTTATTTCCTTTCTCTTCACAAAAAACATAAATTAAATTAAATTTAAATAATTTTTTTTTAAATATAGGCCAATAAGTCTGCTGTCCATTTTGGGGAACATTAGAAAAGGCCCAATTCAAAATAATTCCTCCAACCCTAAATTCTAAAAATATAACTCCTGACCATCTGTTTGATTTTTGTAACGCCTCTCAACTGTCAAGCAGACATAGCGTCAGAGACACTACTACCCTTGAGTTGGGACAGTACTGTACTGGGTCTTTTCTTGAAGTAAAATCTTTTGAAAGAGTTTCGCGTTCGAGCTTGCTGTATGCTCACATACATTCTTCCCATGCTTTCATCCTTCACTTACCCCACAGAACGGTTTTCGGCCATTAATATTATTTTTTTTTTCTCCGAGAAACAATCCATGATATTCCTCAGGGCGGCGTATTGGATCCTATTCTGTACCCAGTAAAGGCAGTCGACATTCCACCTCATACACAATGGTCTTTCCTTACTTTCGCAAATTATTTAACAGTTTTCTTGAATAACAACGTTCTATCACTTTAACACCTACATCGCATGTCAGTGTTGGAATTGGTGCAAGAATAAACAAAAACATTTTACAAAAACTTCAACCTTCATAGAAAAATAACTTCTCTATTAAAGTTCAATAAAGACCAACTGCGGACAAGGTACGATATCTAGGGAGGTACATAGACATGGTATTTGTATAAATAACGTGTATTTTCTCTCTCCCTCCCACTCTCTCTCTCTCACTCCCTCCCTCCCTCGCTCCCTCCCTCCCTCTCTCCCCCTCTCTCTCTCTCCCCCTCGCTCTCTCTCTCTCTCTCTCTCTCTCTCTCTCTCTCTCTCTCTCTCTCTCTCTCACACATACACACACACACACACACACACACACACACACACAAGGTTTACACGACAAGAAATGATAATACGTTACAAATTCCTTACCAGTACACTAAGGATTCAACTTATGACGGCGAAACGAAAGACTATTTTACACTTTCAACAAACGGATTAGAAATTTTGGGTTCAGCCAAACGCTCAAACAACGATTTTTGGAAAAATCTTCAACGATCCATTTGAAATATCAAATGAAACTACAAAAAGGTTTAAATATTACCATCGTCCACGAAGTAACTCGATTTCATTACCGTAAATTTTATTAAAATCTTCGTTTCACTAAAAACTCATTAATTGAAAAACTCTCACCCCATATACTCCATCCAACTCTACCTACCGGCTAAACATACGAAGGACAGAAGATTTCCTAAAAAAAGATGATGACCCGAGAGTGAAAGAAACACTTTAAAAAAATTCTTTTTATAAAATTATTGATGTCTTCCTACTACTTTTTTTTGTGTTGTTAATTTGTTAATGTAAGTTTTTATTTTTGTGTTGGTAATTTGTCATCATATTATATGTTGTCCCATAATGGGTTGTACTATGCGTTGATTTAAAAAAAATTATTTGAATGTTCAAAATGGGAGACATTAAATGACTATTAAATTGAAATTTACTTTTGAATTACTCGAATAAAAACCTATTTCTAGATGCGATGGCAATCAATGCATTTGAATTTAAATAGAGATAGTCGATAAGATAATAAATAGCCCGGGCATCGATCGCATGGTCTCCAACTCCTACAGCTCGTTGCATAATTTATGTTATCAACTAGAAAATCTTGTCCTGCCAAAGTTGTATTAATCATAATAAATTAATTTATATAGTTGTCCTATCATTTCCAAACGTTTGCCGAGTAGGAAAGGCCATTAGTTTTCCTTTTGACGGATAAATCATTCCTCCGTCCAGAACATTCTCATCATCAAATACATGGAACTTTTAAAATTTAAAGTGTTTAATACAAATATAACGTACGTTTGGGTTTCTGGTTTCTGATCATAACTGTTTAAACGTAAATTATCTAACTTGCTTTATAAACATGTTTAGTAACAAATGGGCTATTTTTATTATTTTACTCATCACTTTATCGTAGAAATGTTTCAATATGTGCTTGAAGTAATAAAGTGCCTTATATTTAATAAGGAGCGTTCTATATCGCCTACAGGGCAATCAAATAATCGCTTCAGATTAAATAATTGCGGCGTGAAACGACTCGGCAATTTTGACAGGCAGTATATCCGTGACCTTTAAACAGGATAAATTCTTGAAAAGCGTAATTGAGAACGACACCTCTAACCACGTTGATTGATTAATAAGAGATCGATTAACCCAATCTTTTCAATGTTGTGAACTAATTGTGACAACTGTCGTCGTTGTGACAAACAGTTTCGAATAAATTTTGTCAATTCCGACAGTTCAAAGCTAACGCAGGTTTTATATTCAATGCAATACAATACAAATTTACAAATGATTACACTTGTTACAATGAAAAACATTATGAAGCAGAGAGTAATATGAATAATCCTGGTTATTAAATTGACTAGTTTTAGTGGTCCGCTTGACCAATTAATATCTATCAACTAATTAAGGTTTTTGGTTGAGATAAAAAAGTCAGTGTCATGAGGATTCGAACTTTTATCTCAACTAAAAACCTTAATCAATCCTGGTTATCTTGAAGAGAAAAAAAGACGGTTGGTCGTACAAAGCTTTCGACAAAATTTAAACCTTCTCTTTACCAAAGAATCGGTAACACTGTTCAAAGTGTTACTCTTATTTATTTAAGAAGAGCTGAGAAAATTGAGTTAGGAGAACATCAAACACTAACCTCTGTACCGGCTCTTGGTACCGCCAAACGGAAACTTTTTCCCGCATTGTGTTTATTTTATTTTATTTTTTTAAACAATATTATCAGCATTTTTGCCTTTCCATGGTTCGATAAAAATACTCAAAATAGTCACAATTAAATTTGTAATAAGAATTGACAAATCGGAAATTATAGAAGATATACCCAATTCTTTGTTCTTTATTTGTTGACAAAATATATTCAATATTTATACTAGTCTTAATAAATTTATTATTAAATAGATTACTATATTATGTTTTAATGGAGTTTTCTAAGTCCATTTCTATGAAAATTGATAAACATCACTTTAGTAATTAGTTTTACGAAATTTGGAGAATTTAAATGCGCCGTCAGATGATCGATCTCGTTGTGTGCGGGACTCTCTCCCACTACAAAGCTACTTCACATATCCAGCAGAAAACTATTCTGTAACTAAATTGCTCAAAAATGAATAGGGATATTTGTAATTTATTCTAATTCTGTTAAATTTAATTAATTAACCAATATATTCTTATTAGTTTAATAAAACAAAATAGAAAATACCAAATAATCAAAAACAAGCAAATGTTAATCATCATTTTTAATATCGGACATACTTAAGAATAGTAAACATAAAGATTACTCAAGCAAACACCTTTTCTTATCTTTTCTCCATTTTAATCCAGTTGTATTCTCTTTAACCATAGAAAGACATCATCTTGAAACAGAAGTTCGCAATAATATTGTGAGAATGGGTCATCGAGGTCCGACAAGAGGATTTCGCAGAGGCAGTTGACGTTTCTCAGCGTGGTCTCCCGGGCTTTAGCCCGATTCCGAGAAACGCGATGTGCCAAATGGACCTGGTATTGGATCTGGGCGCATTACGACACTAAGTCAGGACAGAAACATTGTCATTGATGCAAGTCTTGCATTGCAAGACGTAACACTTTCCGTAGTGCCCACCAGATCTCAAACGAAGTACAAGATGTTTTGGCAAGGCATCAACACAAACTAGAGTTGGGCAAAATCAAACTAATTCAATCATGATTAATAATTTTGATTGAAGTTTAATCATGATGTGTAGAGATTAGTGACCGTTAATCGATATTTATTCAGATATCGTGAGATGCGGTCGGGTGTGATGTAGGTTTCAGAAAAACATTTTCTTTATCGTGCCAACGNTTTACTCATGACTAATTCAATCATGATTAAACTTCAATCAAAATTCTTAATCATGATTGAAATAGTTTGATTTTGCCCAACTCTGGCTACAATGACCAACTTACCAAAACCCAACCGACTCCGGATAAAAATTTTGAGATGAGAGTCGTTCTCATGGCCAACCTTCAAAAAGTGTTATCATAAACGAAAACCAAAGTTACATAATTATTCTACATGTCTATTTTATTACATACCCCCTAGATGGTGTATTTTCCAAATAATGTAGAAATCTGTCCTTTTAAGTGGAATAAATTTTAATTCAAAGAAATATTTTTTCCATTGATCGGTTATGTAAAAATATTTACTTTTCAAAGCGTAGCTTGTTCTAGGATTTTTTTATTTTTATTTTATTATTATTATAATTATCATTATTTTTTGGCTTTTTATAACGACGGAGTTTTACTTATAATTGGAAGATTGATTTTTGTTAAATAAGGTGTTGAAGGATTTTCGTTTTGATGAAATAAATTTCTATTAGAAAGGGATGAAAAGGGATTGCGTATTTTTCATTTTTTGAGCACCCATTTGAACATGATTTATCGAACTTATGTCATGACTAACTATATTGTGACCCTCGTATTTAATTACTAGTCATGACTAATTTAGCCATTAATCACATATGGCGACTAATGACTAAATTAGTCAATTTCTACCAATCATGACTAACGGTCTGAGTGATCAATCATTAATCATTAGACATGACTAATTTTTGTCCAACACTGACACAAACGTAATCGTTGCGACTAAGAGAGAATACCAATTGGAACGTTGTTATGAGTTGTGATGAGTCCCGTTTCTGTCTGCATAGTGATAGCAGGCGCCGATAAGTCTACCGAGAACAGGGGATGCGCACAATGCCCCAGTTCATGTACTTCCATTACAGTTTGGAGGAGGCGGTGTAATGGTCTGTGCTCGGATTTACACTGACGTACGAACTGAACTCCATATTTTGAAGCCAACCTCACCACACCAAGAAATTTCGAAGATCACTTAAATCCCTCAAACCATGGATTCATTGGTAGCGATTTTCGATTTCTGGATGTCAATGCCAGACCTCATAGAGGCAGAGTTGTTCATTAATGTTTAGAAAACCTGGAAATTTCCCATCTGCTTCTTCCCCCATTGTCTCCAGACCTCACCCCATTGAGCACATGTAGGATGCGTTGCAGAGAATGTTTTTCGATTACTATCCCCAGCCAGTTGACCAGCAACTGGAGTGAAATTCCTTTTGAAATTAGTGACAACCTTATTAAAAGTATGCCTAACAAGTGCACAGAGGTTTTTACTAACAGAGGACATTATACACGGTATTAATTCTTTTAAAAAATTATTATATCCCATGAACAAAATTATGTAATTAACACCTTTTATTTGTTATTTTTCAAAATCCCTTGATTAAATCTTCCTTCAGTAAAAACATAATAATTTCTAACAAATTTTAATGCAATTTATAATAAACATAAAATAAAAATGCTAGGGAAAGTAATTAATACCAAATAGTTAATATCCCTATTCATTTTTGCGCAGTTAATTGAGAGCATATATGAAGTTGGAAGAGTGTATTAAAGCAAATAAACCAAGAAAAGAATATTTCAAAACTCGGCTTAACCCCATTACCAAGGGAGCGGTTATGTTGAATGATTTAGTCAACTTGTAAGAGAATTTTTTAACGTTTCGTCAATTCTTGTCATTCAAGCCGTGAGTGTGAATACCCCGACAGTGTTTTGTAAATGAACATCCCTAGATTTATGTTTCTACATGTATTCTAAACAGATGCTCAAAATGCTATATATTTTGCAATAAGAAATAGAAATCTGTCCATATGAACAATTTAAAACCTAAATTATACATTTGTAATAAACTATATATTTTGTACTATAATAAACTAAAAATAAGCATTAAATTATTTATATATAGAAATAAACATAACAATTAATTTGTTAAATTATATACTAAACAATCAAAACAAATCTTACTATATTACAAAACTTAATTATTACATATAACAAATTATTACATATACAAAACATTATAGTAACAGTCTACTTATTTTTAGTAGGAGATAAAATAATAAAATGGTTTGTAAAGAACTGCTGAATGTATGAAAAAAAACTTTTATGAAACTTTTGAATAATGTTGTTAACTGTTATCTGGAGTCGGTTACTGCCATAATGAAGATGATAATCATGTTCATGAGAAATGTGAGGAATGAATAGTACAGAATGAGGAATGAAAATCTTTGTTTATAGTGTGAAATTCGTAAATTTAAGTGAGCATGTAATAAAGAACACTCGATTCTATTAGTTATTAATTTATAAATAAATACAAAATCAAAATAAATACTCTAATGGAAATACGAGAATGGTAGATTGGCGATTAATATTATCTGAACTAAAATTAAAATTTAACTTGAAGGAGATGAATGTAAAGAATTTATTTTGAACTGGTTGTAATGAATGTTTCTGACAGAGAAGATAAAGAGACTAGACAGAAAAGAGAATTCAAGATTAGATCTGACGAGGGAGCAATAGCGTTGTTTAAAGCTATAACATTATTTAAATTATGAATATTGCGAGATAAGAAATCTAGCAACTTAAAATATTTTCTTACTGTCGGAGAAAAAGAAAAAGGGAAAAGAAACTATTGGACAGAAATAACGACTTCTAGGTTTTTAATATAATTGAAATTTAAAACAATATTATTATTAATATTTTAATAAGAGCAAAATGTTTTAGAGCATCGGTAGAAAGATATTACAGTGGTTTTTGAAGCGTTTATAGTCAAACCACTTTTATGAAACCAACGAATTATTCCTGAGGGAGTGATCTTTAAAAAAGAAAATTAACAGAAGAAATCAAAGAATCAATTTCGTTAGTAAATAAAAGAAACAGTTGAGGTCCTAACTAAGAGCCCTATGGGACGCCAGAACATACACGAAAAATATAGGGAAAATGAATTTTAATTATTTGAAATCAATCTTTAAGATAACTTTCAAATGATGCAACAAGAACACCAAATATTCCATATTGATGGATTTTAGTAAAATAAAGTCAATGTTTACAGCATCAAAAGTGTGACATCTAGATAAATTACATCAAGTTTTGCTTGAAATGAAGATAAGATAGTGTTGCAAAGTAAGTAAGTCAGTGGTAGTTGAGCGTTTAAGCATAAACCCATGTTGTTCGGGAATTTAACAAAGTATGATAAATAGAGATAATTGCTCGTAAATCATGTTTTCAAACAATTTAGGTGTAATAGAAAGAATAAAAGAACGACAATTTTTCACGTCACTATGGTCACCAGATTTGTAAATGGGAAAATGATCCTACGTTTTCATCGACCCATTAGTCTCCTTTCTATCCTTCCCAAAATACTAGAAAAACTACTTCTCCGACGATTACCAGCAATAATTGAAAATTCTAATATTATTCTAGATCATCAGTTTGGGTTCCGCACATTTCACTCGAAAACTCAACAATTACATCGTGTTGCTGACAATATAGCCTCGGGTGTATTTCTCGATTTAGAACAGGCCTTCGAACGAGCCTGGCACTCGGGCTTGCTTTGGAAACTGAGGAACATCCTCCCTCATACGTACTATCTTATACTGAGATCTTATCTGACGGATCGATTTTGTCGAGTCCGTCAGGGAACTGATTTCTCACCTTATATACGCATAAGGGCGGGTGTTCCTCAGGGAAGCATACTTGGCCCTGTTCTTTTTTCCATATACACTGCAGATATTCCTATACACGTTAACATTTCGACACACACATTCGCTGATGATACAGCGATTCTTACACGCAATTCTGACCCCTCAATTAACACTCAACACTTACAAAAACACCTGAATGAATTAACAATATGGTTCACAAAGTGAAGAATAAAGGTAAACCTAACAAAAAGCACACAGATCAATTTTACCATACGTAAAAATGTCTGCCCTGCGGTGAGTATAAATAGAATTCCATTGCCTACCACTGACGTTGTGCGTTATCTTGGACTTTTCATGGATAAACGACTGACTTGGAATCCCCATACAAGACTGCAAACAAACCGACGTTATAAATTGTTAAAAAGACTACTCGACTCACGATCAAAATTAGACCTTGAAAATAAACTTTTAATTTACAAGACAATGATTAGACCTCTCTGGGCGAATGGTTGTGAAGTGTGGGGCTCAACCAAGGATTCCAATTCCCAGCGTCTCCAATCAATCCAATCTAAAATTCTCCGTCAAATTAAATAATTCCGTAATAAAAAAAAACGTTTTCATAAGTTTGCAAACTGACCTGTAAATAGGGATTGATTAAATATTATGTAGAGAGGAGCGATAAACAGTTTTGAAGAAGAATTAAAAATGTAGTACTTGTAATATAAATTGTAAATGCTTTGGAAATTATTTTCGAAACAATTACATCATAAGGAAGAGAAATAACAGAAATGGGATTTGAGGTAGAGGAAATCAGAGATATAATATCCAGGAAATTTTGTTATATACATTAGGAAAAAAAATGGCAAATAAGTTGGTAATGCTGGACGCGGAATCATCATAATGCATACTCGGGGTAACATCAGAATGAGATTTTAATTTTTTTTACATAACTCCAAAAGATTTTAGGATATGGAACATCTTTTTGGAAAATACCTTACAATCCTTCTTATATCAGAAAATTGATAGCAATCTTTTAAGGAGTTTGTAATTTTATACTGTGTATGCGCATAATTCGTTTTACGAATGAGAAGTTTTAATTCTTTGCTAAACCAGGCAGAATATTAGGAATGATATAGTCCTCATTTAGAAAAATGGTCCACTTCGTGAACAATACTTATCCTCTCAATTTTTTCGAAATGATTAACTTAAATATCACAATTAGAGTTTGGAAGAATATATACACAGCCAACAATTACCTTGAATGGCTCAATTCATAATACCACTAATAAATTCTCAATGTTATGATTTATCCCAGGCAATTGATTTGTACAATATTTAGATATTATAGCACAAAGAAATACTCGACCTGCGTGTTTAATGCTGGCGAGGTTATTACTCTCAGAATGATAGACATTGTAGTTTTGAATTTTATGAGTCTACCCACAGTTAAAGCTAGCAAATCATAATCAAAAGTAGGGATGCATACATAAATAACTTTGAGTTTAACTCAATACGTTCTGGTAGTATAATATAGGGTGGTTTTTATATAGGGTTTTTTGTCTTTATGAAATTACAACCAAATTCTAGCTTCGAATCATTTTTTTAAAATAAATAAATATAAATTACACGTACAATACAACTTAAGAAAGGTGGCGAAACTCTTGTAAAATCTTCGATTTTCTTTCTTTTTTATAATTTTATTTGTATTGTAAGTGTTTTATATTTTGAATTATATAAATTTCATTTGTATGGACGAACGCTCGTTAAGTGTAAGAGAGGTCCATAAGACCTAATTTTCCGAGCTTTTATAAATAAAATGTTCAATTCAATTCTCTTACTTACTATCACTCTCTCTCCTCTCATTCTTCTCTGTTCTCTCACTCTCTTTCTTTCTCACTCAATTTCTCATTCATTGTCACAAAAAATTTGCATTTTATTATTAAGAAATTATTCTGTCAGATTTTCTTTTCAGGAACATTTCGTTTTATAAGACTCGCATCATTCTATAAAGGCGTAAAGAGAAGCTTCGGAATGCAAAAATGTCTCTCTAATGGACTGCCTTCACAGATTTTCAGTAATCTTCTTAACGCGAAAATGAAAATTAATCTGTTTCAGCTTTTAGGATTAAATGGTTTTCTTTTTGTTTAAATAAAAACGAAAATTTTACAACAATTTTTTTCCTCGATAGTCAACAAGACAATTCATAATTTAAAACACCGATGCGAGAAATTAAAAAGAACATCTGTAGCTAAATTAGAAGGTCAAACGGGAAAATCTGAGTGGGTGAAAGGCAAAGATCAAAGTGTGGTTAATTCCGAGGAAAATTTCAGCTTCAAACACCTTGACTTATTCTTTTTGTAACGAACCTCATCATTATTGAGTTTATAGACACCTCGACGAATGTCATGATTTGTTTCTATAATTTCACAACGAACATTGTTATTAAAACTGTTATTTATAAAGTCAAACAATTTTAAAACTGGATGGAATATACGTTAAACTGAATCGGGAAAGAGAAAACCTTCCGGGTCCGAAATTCACGCTCGATTTCTTATTCGGCCCGTTATATCCATCGTATCCTTTTTTCACCCTTTTTCCGGGAGCTACAAAAACCACGATTTCCCTTTCAAAAGGCAGGCCCGAGTGGATAAGTTGTACCGTGATAAAATGGAGAGAAAATGCCCCTCGTCCATTTGTTTTAATGCTACTCTCTTTTTCTATTACTCTCGTCCGACTTGCACATATTTTTGGATTGCAAAGTTGTCAATATGACATATTTAACGCTTTAAATGTAAAGAATTCTTTGCTTTAAAAATTAAATTTTTTACTTAACACCTTTTCTTGAATTCTATGTACGAAATTAAAATATAAAATAATTGTAATTTTTTTAATTACATTTATTTGGTATTTACAACTACAAGTGATGTATTAAGTAAATATATTCGTATATGTTGAATTATCATTTGAGGCTCTTGTAGGAGAAGTTGCCCAGTGGTAACACTCCTTCACACTGATATCTCGTTCAGTCTTCACACAATGAGAAGGTCTCGGGGCCACTTTCGCTTCAATCGTGTTGGAGGATTTTCAGGTAGGGTTGGAAGTGATAAATTTCGTACGAATAGAGTACTGTGTAGATAACGCACAAGTTCAGTGGTAGGCAATGGAATTCCATTTATACTCACCGCAGGACAGACATTTTAATTGTATCAATTGGTAAAATTGATCTGTGTGCTTTTTGTTAGGTTTACCTTTATTCTCCACTTTGTGAACTATATTGTTAATTCATTCAGGTGTTGTTGTAAGTGTTGAGTGTTAAAGGAAGAGTCCGAAATGCGTGTAAGAATCGCTGTATCATCAGCGAATGTGTGTGTCGAAATGTTAACGTGTATAGGAATATCTGCAGTGTATATGGAAAATAAAAAAGGGCCAAGTATGCTTCCTTGAGGAACACCCGCCCTTATGCGTATATAAGGTGAGAATTCAGTTCCCTGACGGACTCGCAAAATCGATCCGTCAGATAAGATCTCAGTATAAGATAATACGTATGAGGGAGGATGTTCCTCACTTTCCAAAGCAAGCCCGAGTGCCAGACTCGTTCGAAGGCCTGTTCTAAATCAAGAAAGACACCCAAGCAATGCTGTTTTTCTTCGAGGGAAGAGGCTATATTGTCAGCAACACGATGTAACTGTTGAGTTGTCGAGTGCACGCAAATGTGCGGAACCCAAACTGATGATCTGGAATAATATTAGAATTTTCAATTATTGGCAGTAATCGTCGGAGAAGTAGTTTTTCTAGTATTTTGGCAAGGATAGAAAGGAGACTAATGGGTCGATAGGAATATGGCAGATCCGAAGGTTTGTTTGGCTTATGAATTTTTTTAATTTTAATAAAATCAATACAAATATTATTAATATTAGTATTGATTTAATATTAATTTTTTAAAAGAATTTTCCCTATATCTTTAATGTTAGATAAAATGAGGTATTTATTTATTTTGTTTTTCCTTTACAACCAAATATATTATCTGTCTATAGAGCATAAATTTAATTTCGGTAAATGGAAGTGAGAATCAATTACAGTTAATGGTGGTGGCTACGCGTGTAATAATATACCCATGATTAATACTAATTGCAAATACGGTGCAATGACGGACGGCTAGGTGCTTAGGTGCAGATATATTGACATATTCAATTTATAGATGGCCATAACACAGAACCATGAGTGGACTTGATTTATCTCCTTCAATAACAAAATTTCACCTTTCAATGACTTTTTTTTTTAATAATTTGCTGATTGATGGAATAATTCTTCTATGATTGCCATGCGATTTAAGAAAAAAATATGGCAAAGAAATTTTGTAGGTTTGTAAGGTGTAAGTGACCAGAAAATAACGTAAGCTGGTGTAAATGTCATCAGGGACTCGCCCTCTGTCCCTAGAGGTGGAATAATTGATTCATTCCTTTTTCGCGAATTTTGCCGGTGCAGAAAGTAAAATCTTCGGAACTCGGAACGGAAGTATAAAGCTTTATAGGTAATAACTGAATCCTTCAGTAAACCCTTATCACTATTTTCCATACCAATTTTAGAAAAATTCTCGCCAAACCACCAGGTCTTCGTTTAACCTATGATTACGGTTGAATGGATAGTTTTTTACATTTGAGAATCGTGGAAATTCATGCAAGGTTTTGTTTGAGCCCGGACAAATCAAATGATATATTCACCAGAGGCAGTATAGACATTTTTGTCAATATAATATTGAGTACAGCCAAAACAGATAATATAACACTTCACCACTTGTGACAAGTTTTACCATTTTCCCCTGTCCAAGCTATAAAAGTAGAAAACTAGTCCATTGCACCCATTGACCTAATTTCACGGATCGTTATATATAGCATTCAAGCTCCTAGGATCATTTCATTCATCAAGATTTCATGGTACGAAATTTAATTTCAATCCATTCAAAATGTTTATTATTTTATCAAAATCTTTCCCAGATAACGTTTATAATAAAATGAACAGTTTTAACAATTCAAATCCCTCCCGGGCATGAGGTTAAACTGCAACCATGCATCCCTCCCGTACCTGGTGGCTATCCTTAATCTCCCATTCCATCTACTAACTGTACAACCTTACCCTTTTTTCCCGTAACCACCCTTTCCCAAAATTAATCTTTTCCTTTTCCTGTCCTAGGCGTCCCAGAGTCTAGGGAGGGGGCGATATGTCGGTCTACCTTAGTGGCAGCCCCACTGGCCGACTAGGGGTGATAGGATAGCTACCTACCACCCTGAAAACAAGCTTGCTCCTATTCAATTAAATAAGGCCGTAGACCCGGAAGGCCACAATGCCGGTAAGCCCGTGGATAGGGATCATCCATGTGCTTTTTCATTGGATCCCGTCGGTGTAGGTGAGGCGAGTGGCACCACCCGACTAGAGGCAACCACAAGTAGGACTGATAACGGAGTCACGAATGTTACCACTTTGCAGCTCCGGCTGCCACTCTGAAGAGAAAACGGACAAGGAGAGAGAAAATAATTGAGGACACACAGAATATAGACTGGGCTAGGAAGAAGAATAATTTCGCCAGATTTTGGATTTTAGAAAAGAAAGAGGGTGACTTTAAAGGAGATTCTCCCATCAAGTTGTGCCGAATGATACGTAAGCAACTTGGCCGAATCAAAAACGTAAAAAAGACTGCTGCTGGCCAACTGCTATTAGAAATCGACGACAGTTTATCGGCACTAATGCTTGAGAAGACAGTCTGTTTAGGGGAAACCTACCCGGTGACCTCGACGCCGCACAAGCGATTGAACTCCTCCAAGGGCGTGATCTCAGCTCGAGATCTAATGATCTGCCCGGAGGAGGAAATTAAAGAGGAATTGGCGTCACAAGGGGTCACCGAAGTCGCGCGTGTTAAAAGGAAAACCGAGAAAGGACTCGTAGACACAGCCACGCTAATTCTAACATTTGATACGCCGACACCCCCTACAGATGTCAAAGCGATCTTTCAAAGATTCCCGGTCAGGCCATATGTACCGGCCCCAATGCGCTGCTTTAAATGCCTAAGGTTCGGACATACGGCTATGAGATGTAGATCAGAACATACATACTGTTCATGTGGCCTCCCAGTTCACGAAGGGCAGCCGTGCTTGGATCCCCCAACATGTATAAACTGTAAAGGGCACCACCATGCTAGATCTAGCGCGTGTCCTGTATTACAAGAAGAAAGGGAGATCCAAAAATTAAAAATTGAAAAGAAAATGACGCATGTAGAAGCGAGGGCCCTAGTAAGAAGCGATGCGTTCATTAAAAGCACAAAGAGCTATGCGAGAGCGGCTGCCCAAACTAGGGCACAAAAAATAACTGCGGAGGTTTCCATTCAAACCGAGCAACCTCCGCCAGTATATCAATTTTCGGGTGCCATCGCCACTAAAGGCACCCAGCCACTGACTTTTGTCAGTGCCAAAAACCAGGGGGGTGAGCAATCACCTCCAGTAATAATCAAGGCCCCGACTTTGCCGGGGTCGAAAACCCAGAGCGCTCCTCCAGCCGGGGGGGGGGCGATTTTGAAGGAGCTAACCCATCCTTCAACAACTGGGGTGGAGATACCCACCCCACAACAAAAAATGTTGATGCCAGACACGGCATCACGACCCCATCTCCTCTTCCTTATCTCTTTAATGGATGTCGTGGAAGAGACATCCAAAGGGCATAGCTGGGAGATGGAGTCTGTGAGTCAAACGTCAACTGACTCAACCGGGAACGAAGGTTTTCCGCCAGTTCCCGGAAAAAAAAAAAAAAAAAACCGGGCTGGCCGAAGGGGAGACCCCGGAAGACAGACCCAGCAAAGAAAATAATAATATGGAGGCCACACATAAATAATAATGAACGGGATAATCATCCAATGGAACTTGAGAGGCATTAAAACACATATAGAAGGATTACGAAGAATTATCGCACAACTTACGCCTATAGCCATTTCCCTCCAAGAAAGCCATTTACGCCCCGAGGAACAATTCTCTTTGAGAGGATATCGTACCTACACCCGGGGAGTACCAATAGCACATGGAGGAAGAGCACACGGGGGCGTGGCTATTTATGTGAAAAACGAAATACAGTCAGAAGAAATATGCATAGAAAACAATAACGTTCAGATCGTAGCTGCCAGAATAAAAATGCCTCAGGAAATAACACTATGTTCAATTTACTTACCAGACCGAAATTGGAATCATGAAGAAGTAAAAGAAATAATTAATGGATCACCCCACCCCGTTCTCCTAATGGGAGATTTCAACGGACACAACGTGTGGTGGGGTTCAGAGTCAACTGACAGTATAGGAAGAAAAATAGAAGAAATGATTGATGATACACATTTAATATTACTGAATACGGGGAAACAGACACATATTAATACACATAATGGAAAATACAGCACTATCGATCTGACATTTGCCTCTCCGACACTAGTTCCGGATGTGACATGGGATACGTTGGACGAATTATATTTCAGTGATCATTTCCCCATCGCTATAACCAGCTCCATTCGTCTGGAACCATACGTGGCAAGTCCTAGATATAACCTGAAGAAAGCGGATTGGCCCGCTTATGTAACGTCAGTGACTCTCCCAGATTTAACGGGGGAGATAGACACTGACGTTAATGAAATTACAAACGCGATTAAGGCCGCCGCAGCACCATCAGTACCTTTGATCGGGGGACCGAGGCAACGCAGACAGGTCTCCTGGTGGAATAAGGAGTGCGAGGCGGCCAATAAAGAAAAGAAGCGGGCCTTTAGACGATTTAATACATATCCCACGGAGGAAAATCTTACAAGGTTCCAAATATCTAGGGCAAAAGAAAGAAGGATTATCAACGCGGCCAAACAGGCCTCCCTACATAATTATGTAAAAGAATTAACAAGGGACATGAACATGAGGGAGGTCTGGAGAAGGATTAACACCATCGCCGGGAAATACAAGCCACCTACGGTTCCGATTCTTAAAATCAATGACAATAGTAACGGATGTCAAAGAAGTGGCCGATGCGCTCGCAGACCATTATGCAAATGTCTCGAGCGATCGGTCATATTCAGAGAGATTTAAACAAATTAAAGAACGTCTGGAGTTGGGAAATGAATTGGACCTAGAAGGAAGTGTTACGGAACAGGTCAACTTAGACCTGACAGTAAAAAGGTCCTAAATTTAGTGAACTTTCTAAATAATTTTTTTTTTAAATTTTAAAATTTGAAAGGGTTTTAGGTTTTTCAAAACTACATTAATATAAAGATGTACTCCGGACTTGTAATTTTAAGCCGTATCGCTTTCATCTTGTTCAGGGACTTAAAGACTCTGATTATAACAAGCGTCTAACGTTCCACGCACAAATGTGGATTTGGGAGGTTGAAGAAAACGTTCTTCCATACACCCTGTAGACTGATGAATTCAAGTTCACTTCTAATGGCATACTACACAATTGGAATTTTCGAACGTGAGCAGAGGAAAATTCCAGAATTTTGTCCTCTTGTCATCATCATCATCATCAAGTTCACAGTATCAACTTTTGGCGTGGATTTCGGAATTTTTTAAGGACGGTTTTACCAACACTATATAGATGTTCCTCTGCAGTACGGATAAAGAATGATCCTCCAGCTTGGTGTATGTCCTGCATACAATTCTTTCCAGTTGAGACGTTATTTGAATCGTCACCTCCAGGATAGGTGGATAGAACCTCATATGTGATCTGTCGGCCTCATCTGCCACCCGATTTAACTCCACTTGACTATTTTCTGTGGGGCCATTTAAAAAAACAGTGTCTACACCAAATATAACCCAGCAACCTCAGTTGAAAAACTGCGGCAAAGGATAGAAAATGCTTGTCAATCGATCTCCCCTGACTCTATCGTCTGAGCACTTATCTTTGTATTGTTATATATATGTGATTAATAAATTGCAAACCAAAAGACTGTTTTTTTTTTCAAACTTTTTGCTATTTGTCATTTTTGACCAATTTAAAATCACATTGCACCATTGTTTTCAGCGTAAAGAACCCTTTAAAATGACGTTTCAGGATATATAGGGTCGTTTTGAAATTATGAAGTTGGACTGGGCCTGAGGTACCCTGTATAATTTTTTGCCAAAAAAGATTTTTTCCAAAATTTGAAACTACACTAAAAATTATTAAATACGTATTTTTCGTTTTTTTGATAGCGTCATTGGTTCGAGAGAAATTCAGCCGGCCCATCTAAAAGGGGCACCCTGAGAATATTAATGTGTAAGCAAAGTTGATCAGTGTGTTGTTCCCATGTAGCATTTTGGGATTTAAATAAGGCAGGGGAAGCTTTCTTTAGCCGTTTAAAACAATTTTCGCTGGTGAAGAATTAAACAGAATTTACCAGCTTAACAATTTATCTACTGATTTAATTCTCAACAAACAACTATTTCTTGTGATTTTGCTTGATTTAGAATAAGCTTAAAAACTATTGTGTGCATAGAAAAGAATTTAGATGGTTTAGTAATATTTTAACTTTACAAAGTTTGGTCGCGGCAGCCTAGTGAGTCCGCAATTATTTTCTTATTAAATTCACTAGTTTTCGTGGTCCGCTTGACCGAATAATATCTTTCAATTAATTAATCTGTATTTAAGGTATTGGTTGTGATAAAAAAGTCAGTGTCATAAGCGGGATTCGAACCCACGACCTTCGGCTAAATACGCCGCTGCTGTACCATTTGAGCTATCGCGACTTCCATCCACTCAGACACTAACTCCCCATTTTAATCTTATTACCAATTCTAAAAATATTCTAGACAAATGATGGAATACTTATCTTTTTTCAATTTTACTACAATCAATTCAAATTTCTTCAAAACCGAATAAATTTTAAAAATAATATTTTAACATATGTATTTACATTTGCTTGCCATGTTAATTTATTTTTAGAAAATAACACAAGTGTACATCATCAAAACTGACTTATAAGTGTTAGATTTTACACGTGAGACTGATATGTCGAGGTAGAACTGTTAGGGATGAGACTACTATGAAATTACCCGTGATGTTATGGTTTGCCAGACATGCAGATTGACCAAACAATTCTGGCCGCATATGTCGAGCGCCTGCTGGACGGTGGCTTGTCTAGGAATGTCAAAGATCCGGTCGCCCCTGATTTTTACCCTCGCAATTGGGTCCGCGGCGATAGCCATTTATTTTTGGGTCGAAGCATCCGAGCTCCAGTCGACGATAATATTAGCACAAGGTAAAACAACAATAGTTATAGCTCAGTATGTACGAGTCGATAAGTGGTTTACAATATTACGTTGGAAGTGAGATGGTAACAGATGTGATTTGAACAAAAAAACATTCCCTCCATACTTCGCAATATTAAAATTGGTACACATCCGTCATAACGTCCATACGTTCATATATCATTCGTAATTATGATTCGTCTCCGAGTTTTGAATTATGTGTGTTCATCTCATTTATATGTGTATTCATTTTTTCATTATTATTAAAAATTATTCACGGTTGAGTGTGAGCTGTTCAACTTTAAAATGGATGAGGGTCGGTCCAGCTTAAAAGTGGAGAAAATATTATTGGTTTATTATTTATTATTTGGGTTCTATAACATTATAAGCATTTCCATTGTCCTTATATTGAATCTTATTAGAGTGTAGATGTAAACCATTGGTTACACCCCGTAACAAATACTTTACTTTTTTCATTAGAGAAGAAATCACAAGGCCATTGGCGCTTTATGCGTCTTGGAAGATTTTCGGCAGGTTTGTGATCAAAGTTGCAAAGTTAGGGGATTGGAATAAAAGCCCTGAGTTTTATGGAAGCCTATGTCGACTTGTTGATGTTTCAAGGTCAATTGGGATCTGAAGGTTTATGAGGATGGTAAAGTTAATTGGAATGATTGGATTCTTTGGATGCTGGAACGTTCGGTTGAACCCACGGTTCTGTTCGGTACGTAAGGATGTTGTAAATAAAGCATGTATTTTGTAGTGATAATTTCGGTCTGTTGTCTGTTGCTAATTCAGTTCTATGTTAATGTGTCTGTTGCTCTGTGCTAATTGCGGTCGGTTGCTGTCTTTTGAGTATTTTACAACGCCTGTTTAGTTATATTCTTTTCAGTCGAGTGTAGGTTGACAAATTATTAAATAATTGGGGTTGGGTAAGAAGTGACATGGTAGAAGGTACAGGTTATTTTAAAAGGTTTTGGTTTCTTTGAGTCTGATTTTCCATAAGGTCTTGGAGGTTTCAGCAGTACTCTAGTGGGTCTAGATTTGCCGGGAAAAAAACAGCTGTGTCGTGTATATGTGAAGAAGTCTTATTGAAATGTCTGCAATATACTGAATAAAGGATTAGTCCCAGGATGCTACCTTCTGGAATACCCACTTTAACAATAGATGGGCATAAAGGACTATTTCTTCTGGATTCAGATAGGATCATATAGGATGAGGTGATGAATGGAGCCCATGAATTCCCAGTGGTGCCACGCGCGGTCGAACGCTTCCCTCACGCCTTAGAAAAAAGCGAACAGTAATCCTTCCTTAATTGAATCATACAGTGTTCCTAGTATTTTTGCTGCGTTTTTCTCATCAATGTAAGAGCAAAGTAGTATTTTAGAATTATTTAGTTTTCGATGTTAGAAGTATCGACCAATTCTTCACTCACGAACACTCTGGATCAAGGTCTTGAAGAAAAACGCAAATTCAGTTGTCACTGCCAACTTTTCCACCTGATTAAAGGTCATAATCCTGTATTAATTTCACGTTATGAAAAACAATTATTAAATCAATTGTAAAAATATGTTTTTCGTGACGGATATTTATGCTTGTTTGTTGAGTTTGTACGTTGCGTTTTACTTTCACAAAAAAATAAATACTCTTACAGTCATTCATTGACCACCATTATCGTTAGAATAAACAAACTTAAATGACTGAGGGCCAATATGCAAGAAAAGTGTCACAACTCAAAAAGCTTTGGGGTTATCACAGCTGGTTTTTAAAATTTTGTGTTTTCGCTTAAGCTTTGGACAAACGAAAAACAATATTGATATATCATGACAGTTTTTGTTGCCAACAACCATAACGGCCTGTACTTAATACATAAATAAAAAAAAATCTAATTCCATCTGCCTGTGCTGTAAAATTTGCTTTTGTCGATTTGAATCATTTCCTTGCGGGTGTGCGATGTATGAATGGTATTGATTTAAATTTATTGAAAATTAAATTCTTGGTTTATCCATTGCATATCCAGATTTCAGGTTCAGATTGGAACAATATCTCATAGGACTCGATTGGCAACTAACGAAATCTGTTGTAGGTTTTGGGTCTAATTAAAAATTATGAAGTTATTTTTATCATAGTTTAAAATATTAAAATCTACATTCAAGCTTTTTGAAACGACATTTTAAATACATAAAGTTTTTTAAAGATGAAAAGCAGGTTCTAAGAACTCAACATTAAAGTTTAATACCCCTTACCTTTCCTGCTGACTGCCCTCGATTCAGCCTAGCAAAGCTTTAAATATGATTGATGACAAAAATCCCAAATCCAATCTGTGTGCTATCTACTCTCAATAAATAATTCGCGGCCGAATCGATGTAATTGGGGATGAAATTGTTCGGAAAATAAGCGGTTTTTTTTGTGATTTGTGTTGGCACGGGGGCTGAAATAACAAAAGGGGTAATTAGAGCGTTTAGGACAAATTAAAAAAAAGTAGAGATCAAATAATTTGGCGCTATTTTGGTAATTACTTGAAACGGAATTAATTCTGAATAGTTTGTACCAATGTTTTTATGTACAACTATTTTTTTCCGACATCTGGGTCATTTCAGCCCCAAGCTAAGTCAAGTCAATATTCTATTTACACTTCTATTTACAAACACTACATTCATACAGATAAATACATTCATACACATAAATACATCCATACAATACACTCATTCCGTTTGGTCGGTGGAGTACTTGATATTCCTCCACCGACCTATACTTGAACTAAACTAGATTGGGGTCGATGGAGTACTTTTATAAATATTCCGCCATCGACCCCGATGTTATATTTCACCCTCACCCCTCGCCATTCACGCTAATAAATACATGCACTCAGACAAACATATAGACACACAACACATGAGACATACTATATACAATAAAAAACCCCAATTTCCCGTAAAAATCGGAACAGGGGACCCTGAAACCCGCTGCAGTGCTCGAGTACCTTCTTCAGATTGGATGGCATGCCTACGCGCTCCCTGTAGGGAGCCAAGACATGGCATGTTTCCAGTATATGGGACACATCGAGCAACCTTTCTCTGCATAAGGGACACCTGCTACAACTAATTGCAAGTTAATTACAGTGATAAAAACCGACCAATTTGAATTGTATTTTGCACTTTATTTACTAAGCAAGTAGGATGAATTAACTTTTGGACATTCATCAATGAATTGATATTTGCATTGTCACTTCGCAATACAACTCTTGCTGTCTAAATTAAAAAACTTGGCATTACATCATCACTGTATACACAGAAAAATTATTGAAATTAAACTTGGTTAATTGTTCAATTTAATAAAAAAAAAGATCATATAATGTTTTGATTTTATGATAGTAAACCAGGCCATTCACGAAATATTAACAAATCAAATAGATTACAGAATATAAAAATGATATAAATATAGATAAATAGGTTACAGATTTACAAATAGATTATTAATAAGAAAGCATTTACTTTTCTTTTAATACAAAAAGATACATAATAATTGTATTAGGTATCGTGGTCCGCTTGACCAAATAAATTCTTTTCACCTAATTAAGGTTTTGGTTGAGATAAAAAAGTCATTGGCACAAGCGCGATTCGAACCCACGACTTCGACTAAATACGCCGCTGCTTTACCAATTGAGCTATCGTGACTTCGTGAAATGGTAGAAGGCCGAGGGTTCGAATCCCGCTTGTGACCCTGAACTTTTTATCTCAACCAAAACCTTAATTAACTGAAAATACATAATAATGCAGCTAATACATAATTTAAATTTGGTCATCAATTGTTATGCTGTACAAAGCATTTTTCAACTAAATATAATTTTGACATTAGAGGGTCCTTTCTGTCGTGTTGCGAACCACATACTATGTACATTTAAAAGTTGTTCTAAAAAATAGAAATTATTTATTTATTTTTAATACTGTTGGAATATTATTTTCATCTAGAGCACGGAATATTTTTGAGGGTAGTACAAGAAATGTAACAACAGCGAAATTATTTTACCCTGCTGCATACAATAATAAATTGGGCATACACCAACAACATTTCTTTCGAACGAAGTACTACATTGTCATTTCATATAAATTATTTAGGTAATGATAATACACAAAAATTTGTGGTGTTCATAATTTATTAACGAGAATAACAAGGTTTATCCTCAATTACCCGGAGAAATATCGAGTACTTGGGGGTATTGTGGATGAATTTATTAGTGGGAATGACAGAGTTTATTCCCTATACCTCCAGAAATATCGAGTACTTTAGGATGCTGTGAATGAATGTGTGAACCTAATTTGTTATTGTGAATGTAAAGGCTTATTTTATCCACAATCGACGAAGCCCCGAGGTGCACAGAGGCTAGCAATAGGATAAAGAAAAGAAAGAATTGATTACCTTTATATCATAAAACATCAAAACTTGGCTGGAGAATCAGTAAAACAGATTATAAGGTATAAAACTTGAGAAAGATAAGAAGAGAAATACAAATCTAAAGAAGACAGGCCTGGCGATGACCAATATATTTTGCCGACCCTAAAACTAAAAAAAAATTTAATATACAACAAGTAAACTAAAATAGTACCATTAAAGCGATACAAATAAAAGGAGTACATGTGGACAAATCGCTTAAAACAATGTAAAATGAGAGGTCATAAGTTTCAGTTCATTTTAAGTTTATTAAGTAATATTTTTATTTATGACAAACTCACTCTAGCTAGTTAAGATTATGTAAATTTTTTTTGAAACCTAAGCTTCCAATAATGGTTTTGAGAAGAAAACATTTATCTAAAAAAATAATTTAGTTTATGGTCTCATTGTGAGATCTCAACAAATATTTTACCAAACAAAATATTTTAAAGAATGTTCACATTTTAACAGTTGGCCTTGTTAACGGCTGAAAATTGTGTTATAAAAATACAGAAATGTCAATAATGTGCCAATCTCACGGCTCACGACTCACGACATGCGAACAAATTTTTCATATATTTGTTCGAATTGACGAGAACAAGCAAGCCCGAATAATGCTGATGTTGTATTGATTTACCCAAGGAAAAACCGAGGGAAAAATTTAGATTCAATGGTCCCTTTGTTGGCTTTATTTTAGTAAACTCTCTTTATTTTAAAAAAGGATGGTAAAATTTTGACAAACTACCAAAGTCTTGCGTCATTAAAATCAGAAATAAACTTGATAGGAGGCGACATATTTCTGTCCTTTTGCCAATTGACCTACGCAAATGAGCCCACGACGCCGGCGGGTTTCACAAAATAAAAACCAACGACCATTCAAACGGACGTCGTGCAAAAAGGCAATGCGGGACGAAGCTCAAATCCCGCTGAAATCGGCCTCCGTGCCAAATTATATTTGGGATCGACTCAATGTACAAAAATACAACCAATTTAATGTTTTCCGAAGCAATCGGACTGTAGGTTGTACGTTATGTTGATTTGATCTCTGTAATGTTTAATGATTTCATGAACAATTAAGAAATGGGCCGGGTAATCAAACATTGAATTTAGTTGTAAGTAAACCAATGAAAGTCGCACGAATCTACAGAATTACAATTTCCTTAAAACCCTTTTATTCTCTCCTTCTCTCTCTCCCCCATCCTATCTCCATTTTCCTCTTATCGTCTCCCATCCATTTTACAAGTCGATGTACGTATTCCTATTTATGTATTTTTTATCTCCTTCCACATTATTTTAATTTATCTTTATTTATAACTACTTTATATTATACACATACATGTATGTTAATATTTTTATTATCATCTATTATTTGTCTGACTGGATACCAATTTCCCTACTTAGAGATTAGAAACCTTGGAGAAAATCGGTATCTATCCGTCTAATATCCTTCTTATCCATCCAATATCTTATGTATCTAAAACTTTATTTGTTCATTAAAATTTGTATTTTTCTATTATTCATCTGTCAATCAATTTAACTCGGTACACAAGTATTTATTTGCTTGACTCTCAGCATCTTTTTCTATTTGTTTTTTGTCTGCAGAATTTTTTTTTTCTATTTTTACAAGCCTCCATCAATTTAGTCCATGTATTAATTTCTCATTTTCCAAATACGTATCACTACTTTTAACACATTATGTACTCTCTCTCTCACTCACTCTCTCTCTCTTTCTCTCTCTCTCTCTTTCTCTCTCTCTCTCTTTCTATCTCTCCCTAATTCTCGCTCGCTCTCACTTTCCCTCTCGCTCGCACTTTCACTCTTTCCCTCTCACTTTCTCTCTCCTCCATCCTATTTCACTCACCATCTCCTTTTTCCTCTTATCGTCTCCCATCCATTTTACAAATCGATGTAGGAATACCAATATATGTATTTAATCCATCCACATGTTTTTAATTTATCTTTATTTATAACTACTTTACATGTATGTTAATACTTTTATAGTCATGTTTATTTATCTGTTTATATATCAATCTCCCGACGTGGAGACAAGATACCTTGGGGAAAATCAGTCCGACTATTATCATACTTATCTATCCAAATGTATCTAAAAGTTTATTTGTTCATTCAACTCTGTATTTTTCTATTCTTTTATCTGTCCATCAATTTGTCGTATCTATTCTGTTCACAAGTATTTATTTGCTTGACTCTTCTCTCTCTCACACTCTCTTTCTCTCTCTCACTCTCGCACTCTCTCTCTCTCTCCTTCTCTCTCTCTTACTTTTCATTTCTCTCATTCTCTCTTCACTCTCTCTCTCCCATTCATTTTTTCTATTTCTTCATAATCATTTTTTTTAAATCTATCTAAACGAATATTTAATGCGGCTTACATTGGGATTTATATTTCGCGACGATTGCGAAGGAATTTTACAAATAGACCGTTTACCTAACCTTCACCCTGGAACCCGTCCAACTCTGAGAGCCGATTTGAAAACAAACCGGTTTCTATGTCGATACGTTTAGGGTTAATTTGTATATTGTCACTTTCAATCGTTTTAATCGACAGTCGTTTGCAATAACCGAAAGAACAAAAGCGTGAGCGATTGGCGTTTTGCCCTTTTATAAATTTATTTATGTGTATAGTTTTTTTTAAACTCCCTATATATGATTTACGTTATATGTGCATGGTTGAAATCGGCATAAACAAAGGAGAAGGGCATAACATGTAGTAAAAATAATTTAGAGTTAATTTTCTAAGATTTGAAACGGCGGAAGCTCGCGTGCTTCTTCCCCTCTTGTTTTCTCTCAAAGGTCTCAGTGGGGTAGAAGTTTTTTACAAAACTGATAACAGCTGGTTAAGAACTTGAGAGATTAGAAACTTCACAGAGCCTTGCATTTGACACAGCACATGTTTCTGCTAAAGCCAAATGATACAATAGATAAAGTGTTGTTATTATTTTGGAAAAAAAATAGGCTTCCGTATTTGATGAATTCAAATTCAGACCTTAAATTGAAAAATCTAACAATATTTCGATGTACTTTTGGATAAAATTTTATATAATTCATATTTGCTCAATGGTCACAATTTACCGTATTAATTATCCCAACTAATTATTCTTTTCATCTAAGGTTTTTGGTTGAGATGAAAAATTAGTGTCACGAGCGGGATTCGAACCCACAACCTTCGGCTGTATGTGCCGTTGCTCTAACCACTTGAGCTATCGTGACTTCGATCCTCTCGGACACCAGCTCTCCATCTCAGCGTACAACTGATCAAATTTTCATTCTTTTTGCCGTATGTTCAAACGGCTTGTAATAAGGATTCGATTCTCAGCGAGCTGTTAGTGAAGTAATTGCTTCTTTTCAATTATTAAATTAATCCATATTTGCTCAATGGTCACAATTGACCATATTAATTATTCCAACTAATTATTCTTTTCATTTAAGGTTTTTGGTTGAGGTGAAAAATTAGTGTCACGAGCGGGATTCGAACCCACGACCTTTGACTCAGTTCGCCGCTGCTTTAAACGTTTGAGCTATCGTGACTTCCATCTTCTCTTACACCAATTCCCATCTCAAACCTTTACCAAATTTAATAATTAAAAGTAGTAATTACTTCAATAACCTCTCCCCGTGGCCATTTCATAAGTCGCTGAAAATCGAAATCTGATTACACGACATTTGAAAATATTAAATTCACTAATTTCGTGGTCCGCTTGACCAATTAATACATTATAATTAATTAAGGTTTTTAGTTGAGATGAAAAAAAGTTAAGGGCACGAGCTTGAAAAATGGCAAAAAAGAGGGAAAACTCATAAGGTTGGGTTGAGATAGGAAGTTGATGTCCGAGTGCATCGAGGTCACGATAGCTCAAGTGGTAGAGCAGCGGCGTATCTAGCCGAAGATCGTGGGTTCGAATCCCGCTCGTGCCATTAACTTTTTTTCATCTCAACTAAAAACCTTAATTAATTGTAATTTGAAAATATGGTGAAAATTCGAACGGCTGTCGGTTGAGATGAGAAGTGTTCGAGGAGATGGAAGTCACCATAGCTCAAGTGGTTAGAGCATGCGGCGAACTAAACCGAAGGTCGTGGGTACGAATCCCGATCGTGACATTAATTTTTCATCTCAATCAAAAAGATAAAAAGAATAATTTATTGGAGTTTTATATACTTTAAATCTCGTACTGTATTGTAAAACTCATACTTTCAAATTAATTTTATAATTTTAGAGGCGCGAGATGTCGCGGAAGTTAATAATATCGAACTGGAGAAAAGAATCCAAGAGCTGAAAATGTCCCGGCCATCCCCGTTGTGCAAGACCCCCCAGCCGAATTTGGTCCCTTGTGGAAACTCGATTGCCGACAAAGCGACAAGGCAGCTCGTGCTAACGATGAGGCGTTTGAGCGACAGGGAAAAAGAAGCCTGCCGCAATGTCACCCATTTGGTCAATGAGCTAGAAGGCATCAGGAAGGAAATTCACGAAGCTTACAAAGAAAGGAACAAATACAGGAAGAAAATATGCTGCCTCGAACGGTATTCGTCTTCCAACTGACAGTCAAGTGAAAACAATTGTGATCGGTTATGTGAAATGTCTGCGTTTTGATTAAATTATTATGAAAACACTAGATTAAATGTTTACAACTAAAATGGTATTTTTTTATTTCTTAACTCTTAATTGTAAAAAAGTAATTCCTGTCAAGCATGAAGGCTTAACGTCCAAAACTACCAATCGTCGAGTCATACACATTACAATATATTTTTTACACCATTCTAATTAAAATTCCATAGGCTACGCTTTCAAACACGGAACCGCCAGCATGGGCAAATACGAATTTCCAGGCTAACCTTTCAGCCACTCCAGTCTTCATTTGAACTGTACTAATCCTAAAAATGACTTTTACTGTACTTTTGATTACTTATAAACAACATAAAATATAATCGGAAGATTTCTCAAAGGGGTCAGCGGGCTCGTATAATGTCGTCTGATAATTTTAGCCTCCCTGGAACAGCTAGCAAACTAAATACAGTAGAACCTTACATATAAGTTATTTTCCGGCGCATTGATCGTCTGAATGGTTTCCTCCTTCAAACAATGGAAACAATATCAGTAGGAAACTGGGTGTGTCGGTGGCCCAACGGTTATTGGCACTAGCCCATCACTGAGGTCCCGGGTTCGAAAACACCGTAACCACAACAGTTCATATGACCCCTATAGAATACACAGATACATACAAAAACATAACACATAAATACTTTCATGACCCCCGCCTCTCCCCGAAATGCCCAAATCGTGGACAGTACCTCGAGGAACCCTCACGCAGTGTCCTGGTGAAAAGCCAGACAACACTCCTCCTTTGCAGCAGGTTTATTCAGCTAAATCTAAGCGAATAGAACGTACAGTATGAATAAAATATCGACAACTGTGAAAAATGAAAAAAAGAGGCAAAAAGCCCAGTTTTGGCTTTTTCGTATTTTCTAATTTCAGGACGTTTTACATTGGTTAATCGTTTCTTTTGTTAATATCAATTTATTCAACCTGATCTAAGCTAATACAACGTGAAATATGAATCAAATATCAATAACTGTGGAAAATGGCAAAAAGAGGAAAAACGTTCCGTTTTAGCTTTTTCGTATTTTCTTATTTCAGGACTTTTGATATTCGTTAATCGTTTCTTTTGTATCAGTGTGGTATCGGTATCTTTGATATACCTATCCAGACATTACATCCTCACACAAGAGTACTCCACAGTTTTTGGGATGGGAGGTAGTCATAGTAGTAGAAGTAGGTAGTAGTACTTACATAAATTAGTAATAATTGCACCAACTCAGAAAACCATATGACAGCCTTGAGGAGTTCGAATAGAGATCCATGCCAGATGCCGTTCCGTATGCCACGCATAGCACCTAATTTAAGTAAACCTAATATGGCCTATACTTAACCTCGTTAGTAAAAGGCGAAAGATTTATTCGTTATGAACGGTGCCCACGTTAGTTATGAATTTATTACTTTCCATTTCTTTTAATAAACTATACGTCTTAAATACGTATATATAAATTGTCTTAGGATAGAGTAAAAGTTAGCGGGAAAAATTGCTTCTTTCCTTCTGAAATAATATATTAAGAAATTCAATTCGTTTCAATTTATCCTGAGTTTATAATTATCCATAGCACAAGGATCGTATTATAAGATGTTTAATTCCTTTTGCCTTGAAACTTCATAAATGTTTAGCAACAAAAAAAATTAAAACTTTACTTTCTTTAGTGAGCAATAAATGTGCAAAAATTTGTGCTTTACAATCAGAGATGTTCCGAGTGCGACTCTCAATGAAAGCATAGAACTTTACTGTTAGAAAATTTATAATATTTAAGTACGGAAAGGAAAAAAGCTTAACGTTTTAACGTTGGTAAATTAGCCTTTTTAAAATTACTTGTAAGACTAGCTATTGTGATGTACTGATAATGGTTTTCAGCCGTACAAAGCCCCCTGAGGACGGTGAGCCTAAGGGCACTAACAGGGCCTATAATGTAATCACTGCCTAATGACCAAGCGCCCCAACTCCTTTCAGAAGTAGGAAGAGGCAAGTTCGACGCTAATAGTTTACTACACAAATACTTATAAAGCGGATTTCCAAGCCGAGATGATAACCGTACCCATTAATCTATTGATTTTATTTTGTCATGTTGGGATTTTAATTTTAAAAACGACTGGAACATATTTCCTTTTTTTTGTCTATAATATACCTATATAATTTAGTAAAAATGTGTGAATTCAAAAGTCAATTTGTACCAGAAATTAATTACATTAACCATTTTCACTATTATTGGCAGTTCAAGAGCGTTTTGTAACCACATTCACCACAATTAATGTTAGATTCTGACTTTTTTGATGAAACTTCATTTAGCGCAATTTTTATAAGCCTGGAGAAATAAAGAATAAACAAAATGATGTAACTATATAGAATGCATAAATGAAATTTTGGGAGTACCTGTTTCCAAGAAAAACTATTTTTGCTGACTCGCGAAATTGTCATTAGATCCTGCCATTTTCTGGCCTTCCATGTTTTTGTAGTGGGACTTTTTGCAGTTTATAAAATATATAGAAATTGAAAACATATAGCTATATTAATTGAATAAGGGGAATTGTGCGAATACACGTTCTAAGATGAACCATTTTTGCTGCCTCGCCAAAATTGTGGTTAGACGCTGACCGTTAACAATCATTTAGCACAACTTTGTGGAGTTTACAAAACAAGGCACTTTCTAACCGTATTGTACTAAGAATTTGGTTGACCGAGGTTTAGATCTCAGCAACTATAAATTTTTGAAAAAAAATAGACAAAATAAAAAAACATATAAAAGATTAACCATTACACTATGGCATTGACGAGGAGACTAATTAACGAATTTGTAGCAAGGAAAATTATTGCTCTAAATTTAAATACTGCCCCAATTTTAAATATCGAGATGGAAAAAAATTGATAGGCCAACCCTTTTTAAGTAACTTAAATTTATACCCAGACTGTCCCAAAAAACCTTCTAAAAATAAATTTGATAATATTAGTATTACAAATATAAAATAATCTAACTCACATTGCAACGTAGTATATAGGGTATTGGTTGAAATGAAAAAGCTAGTGTTTTCAGGATTCGATTCCTGATTACACGACGTTTGAAAAATGGCAAAAAGGAGGGAAAATTCGAAAGGTAGGTTGAGATGGGGGTTGATGTCCGAGTGGATCGAAGTCACAGTAGCTTAAGTGATAGAGCAGCGGCGTATTTAGCCGAAGGTCGTGGGTTCGAATCCCGCGCGTGACTCTAGCTTTTTCATTTCAGTCAATACCTTACATAAAGATTAATTGATTAAAAGAAGTTATATGGTCAATCGGACCACGAAATATAATGGATTTAGTATTAAAAAGGGTTTAGTGCGTGTTCTGTAACGTGCAATATGTTGGACAAACGAAACAGAGTATATTGTAATAATGAAAAGAAAATTTCAGGCTTGGCGTCAGATGTACTATAAATGAGCCTTTTTTCAACTTTTATTCCTCTGAAAGGGAAATGAACTTGGAAAGGCGACTACTTTTAGAAAAGCTTTTTACACTAATAACACTCCATACTTACAAATTGCAAACGGATAGGGAACCAAAAAAAAAGGAAAAAGTTGGGTGGGCGCCTTTTTACTTCTATGAGCGTTAGACGAAGAAGATTCTTCCGGTTTGTAACAGTCCACATCAGCAGCAAAATAAACAGTCTTTTTGTATCTCATATAATTGTTACCTGATATTATTTTCTTCAGTTTTTAAATTTTAACTTAAAACAACGCTTAAACTACAATTTTTACCCTCGAACCATCCTCGTAGAAGAGAATTGAAGAGACAATGGCCGCGAGATCTTCTAGGATGTGGAGGTGTTGATAGTGAAAGTGATAATGGAACAAGCTACAACGTTTTAGTATCATTGAGGTAATAACAATTGGTGTTTTCTCCACTTTTTAATTTTGTTTATATATCCTTTCTCAATTTTACATGTTACCTATTTGAAGGCACTTGGAATCTAATAAAGTGAGAAGTTTATGGGCTGACAAACAACTGAGGTCATCGCCGGCCCTCTGCGTGTTTTCCTTCTTTTTCTCTTCTTTCGCGCGTATTTTCTTTTAAACTGCAGCCGTTTGAGCGTCTCGATCTGGTTACTGACTCTCAGATTTCAAATGTCCAGAGTACTCGACATTGCTCGGGGCGAGGTTATAAGCAACCCCTTCCTTTCTCGCTAAAAAATTACATTCATTACAATAAATTAACACAAACACAACACTCGATAGAAACATAGACGTTTGGTCACTGGTTGACCCTAATAAATACAAATGTAAAAAATAATAATAAAATTTAAAAAAACACTTCAATTTCAACAGTACGTAAAATAAGACTTTAAATAGAATTAGTTATAAAAACATTGAAACTTCTCAATTTATGAAATGAGAAAGAATTTTATTTACTTTGGTATATGTTTTTGGCCCTGAGCATGGCGACACAGATCGCCGGAAATATGCGTAAGCCCAAAAGGTCTATTTTTTAATCGCTGAGACCTTATGAAGATGACCCTAATGTAACAATATCCGAAATATTCGTACTCTAGGAATAAGGAAATTATTATAACCCAAACTTATTTGGTTGATGCTCCTGTATAATTCATCCTCGACTGTCAGTATAACACTAGTTTTCAAATCTGACTGGTATAAACTTTCATCTGAAAATGTACCATATTTTCTATTAAAACTTTACAGAATAATATGTTTTATGGTTTAAAAATAGGCTTTTCTTTTTTGTTTACTGTCTCTATTTTATAATAAATAGACAATTTTAATCAATTTCAATTAATTAAGATTTTTAGTTGAGATAAAAAGAGATTGAAAGATATTAATTGGTCAAGCGGACCACGAAACTAGTGAATTTAACAATTTTTAATAAACGAGAATTTTTTAAATACTCCTTTAAACTAATTTTATTATTTCCTAATACGTTTTTAACTTTTCATTAATATGATTCAAGATTGGACCAATTTTAAAAGTAATGTATTGATTATTTATTGTTATTTAAATTTTTCTTTTTTATTATTAAATATATTATAATAATAAATAATATTTTTTATTAATAATTTTTTCGTTCTTTACCTTGCTATTTGTAGTTAAGGACAGTTTTTTTGAGGTTGAATTTTGTTTTAATTTTTTTAATATTACAACTTTGTGGTTTCTAGAGTGGCTAAGTCTGCGAACTGCCAGGAGAAACTAAATATTAAAGTTCACTAAATAAAAGAGAGTTGAAATATTTTCCCTTCGTTATAACTTATTCATTTGAAGACGGAAACTTTCTTTGAAGGAATAACTTTGTTCTAATGCAGAGGGTCGAGAAATGGGTGATAACGATCGACCCAAGCAGAGGGACGTTTATTTTCTATTTAATGAATGGACTTAGCGGGGTGTGAAGTATTGGTAGGATGGTCGGGGTCAAAGCTGTTAAAGCTACCTCCCAGCACAGAAATAACAGCTTAGAACGCAGTGTAAGCTGACTTAACGAAATCCCCAGTCATTCGAATCAAGAAAATCAAAACCATTTAAAATTTAATCAAGACGGCCTGTTGGCGTTTTCCAAGGACTAATCGCGATTTTTTTTTAGTTTAAAAAACATAAAGAAAATATTCTTTTTAATACATTGTTTACAAAAGTAACTAGTGATTTTTCATTCAAATTGAAACATGTACCGAGCAAGTCGACGAAGGTAAGCCAGGGCTGTTTCACGATTTATACCTTTTGCCGGCAATAAAGTTGATTTATTCGGGAAACGAGCAGTCATTTTTTACATTCAACTGCCCAGCTTCCCATCGCACGTTCCTTATACTTTATACGGATCCTTTCGGCCTTAGTTTCCTGGCTCGACTGCACCCTTTAGTCCCTGCCGGCAGTATATCCTTGGAGGTGATTCTAACTGTTGGAAGGCAAGGAAGCGGGATTTTTCCGACCAGCTACATTTCACCCATGTCGGTCTGCAATTTTATTATTTGGTAAGCTGGGAAAACTCGAAAATAATCATACCTTAATAAAATTGAAAATGAGAGTTAAATCCGATAAAAAATATGGATATTTGTTATTCATAGAAACAATAATCGAGGATATTTAGAAATTAAAAGATATGACTGTATAACAGCCAATGTTGATTTTTGCACATATAGTAGACTCGATAAAGAAGTGAAATTATTATTTTTAAGATTCCAATTTTTGAACAAGTAACATTCTCAACACTAACATGGCCTAGATTTCTATTTTCTGGCGTGCATGTGGACTATTTTTGAAAATCATGGTAGGTTTGAGCTTTGTTTTACTTATCACGTGTTAATTCCAATAATAGTTCATAGTGTATTTTCTTGACTGGTTATTTTTCATCCATGAACAATGATGTTGATTTATTGAAGAAACTCCTGGACTTTAAACTTTTTCTAATATGAATACAGTTCAAGCTATTCTATGAAGCAAGAACATATAATAAAGCACAAACAATGCATAATAAAATAAAAGGTAAAGCAAAGCAGATTCTTCAATAAATCAACACCATATAAGGGCAGTGCTCACAAAAACAACTTAAGGAAGAGAGACGTTTATAAGGTACAAATCTCAAAAGTTCGTGCTATAAAATCTTTATGATCTGACATATTCTGTTGCAATTCTCTATCCATCTTAACGAAATCCGCATTTCTAGTGCACAAATTATCAATGTTTAATCAAGACTATACTTCATCCACAGGTGCTTTATGAAATAATTTTAAATTTTACTGATTACAATATGGCCGGCTTTTAGTCTTGATAATTTATAATTCTTGCGTTAAAAGGGCGATATAGTTTTGTTGACAAGACAGATTTTTTTTAACATAGCAACCTTCGTAATAAAAAACATTAATGATCGTGCAAAAAGATCTAGTTGGGATTGGGTACGTGGTTTGTAAAGTAAGAAGTTTGTATATTGTAAAAAAAGGGTGCTTAGCACGCTCCTTTGGAGTACCCTCTTGAAGTCAAAATATAATGTTTTGTCTTATTAGTCCATAACAATGCGAAATACACAATTATTCGATCCTCTTTTTTTTTTAAATTATTTGTAGTACATTACAACTACTTTAAAGTAGGTAATAAGTAACAGTGAGCAAGGTAATTAAAACCAAGAGTGGAGAAAACACCCATTGGTATTACTCCAATATTATAATAATATTGTTTGTTCAATTGATACGTGTATCATTATCACTTTCACTGTCATCATCATCACTTCCTAGGAGATCTCGCGGCCATTGTCTCTTCAGTCGGCGGGGAGGGTTTGAGGGGATTCGTCGGGATGCGAGGTTTCTGATGTGTTGGTTTACGTTAGTTGGGAGGTTTTTATGAAATTTACGGTAACGGAAACGTATTTCATCTTGTACGAAAGGAATATGTAAATCTGTATGTGTAGTTTGGTTCGATACATAAAATGGAGCATTTAGTATTTTTCGTAGTATGATAGACTGGGCAGTTTGAATGCGGTCGATATTGGAATGTTTGGCTGAACCCCACACTTCCAGTCCGTAAGTCCAAATCGGCTTAACTATGGTGTTGTAAAGCAGCCTTTTATTTTTGAGAGGTTAATTAGAGCTTTTGTTAAGAAGTCGTGCAAGAGCTCTAAATCGTGTCATAACCTCCTGACGTTTCAGTCTTGTGTGAGGATTCCACGTCAGGCGTTTGTCGATGTACAATCCGAGGTACCGCACCTTGTCCGCAGTTGGTAGGGGAATATAGTTTAAGAAAACAGGGGGGGGAGATCTTTTTACGAAGAGGGAAAGTAATGAGGGTGGATTTGTCTGTGTTAAATTGTATCCTTTTCTTTTTACACC
Organism: Cimex lectularius; assembly: GCF_000648675.2. NCBI lineage: Eukaryota > Metazoa > Arthropoda > Insecta > Hemiptera > Cimicidae > Cimex > Cimex lectularius. The sequence goes on from NW_019392746.1 coordinate 286,361, forward strand.
AAGATTCTAGAAGTATGAGGTGTTGTTGGAGGTTTCGAGTGGAAATGACAATGTCGGAGTTGCTAGAGAGAATTGCCGTGTCGTCTGCAAATGTGAATGTGGTGGTTTCGGGATGAGATGGCATGTCAGCTGTGAAAACTTGGTACAGTGTAGGGGCCAGAACGCTACCCTGAGGAACACCAGCATGGATAGGAAAATATGAAGAGAGGGAATGGCCTTCGATGACTTGGAAGAATCGGTCAGTGAGGTAACTGTGCAGTACGAGATAGTAGGTGGATGGAAGGATGCCCTTGCATGAACAGCAGGCCCGGGAGCCAAACTCGATCAGAAGCTTGGCTTACGTCAAGAAAGGCTCCGGAACAGTACTGTCCCATCTCAAGGGAGGATGAGATAATGTCTACCACGCGGTGACACTGCTGGACATAATTTGATTTCTTGATTTGATTGCTGGACATTTGATCCTCTTAGGATTCGTTTCAAACGGTTCGTTTTAACCTCGAGTTTTATAAAACTTTTAAAAAAGAAGCAGTACAAACATCAAGTTTTAAATTTTTTATAGTACGGCTATTTTTCGTATTCATTGTATAGATTATCATCAACGACGCATGAAAGGGTGTGGATGTTTGTAGCAAAGTCAGTATCAGCTAGGCCTTAGAAATTTGCGATTTTGTATTATTAAAGTCAATGTAAGTTATCTTTTCTGCCTATTTGCCTTTCTCAGCTTGTTTGAGTTTGTTGTTACGCACTGTTTTATTCTGTAGTTTATTCTGCTTGTACATTTCCGCGTTTTAGGGTTGTAAAGTTATTTGGATTGATGTTATGTCAACCTTTTATAATAATTATATTCTTATTTGTTTCATTATTTGAATTTGATTCATTTTCAATTTTTTCCTGAATTGTCCGATATTCACTTTCTTTTTGAAAAGTGAATATTAAATAATTTGTCAACAGGATTTATACATTTTTTATCTCTTTATTTATGCGAAACATTATTCTGCAAAAAACTGTAACTTGCTCACTTGAAAAAAACAAACCACCGCGTTTTTCGCACAACAAAAGCCCGCTTAAATTCTTAATTCTTGTTCTCTGTAAATCTCCGTAAACTCGTTGTAAAATGAACATCGTACAAAATCAAGATACTAAACAATTGTCAAACTTAAAATCAAAAAGACAAAACATACCCTTTTTTTTAATTTGCTTCTGCTATGGGAAAATATGAGCTCTTTACCTGTTCTTTTGTACCGACCCTTATTCGCGTTTTATCCAGGTAAATGGATCAATGGTTGTGAAAACTCATATTTTTTTGTTTTAGAAAAGGATCAATCCAGAGAACCAGGTCTCTCGGTTTTTACCTGTTGATACAGGATATAGCATAGGACTGACATTTTGCATATCCATCATTCTAATTAATCGAACTTGTTCCATGGACATGTGTAAAAATCGGTATGCCTCGATAGACCAGTTCTCTCAAAAATAACCAATCTCTCTAATAAAGCACTGGAGGGGTTGACGGCACCTCATCAAAAAAAAAAAAAAAAACGGCGTCGACTCCACCCATCACATCATACTACAAATACGTAATTATTTAGACTAATTCGGTGAACTTGTGAGTTAATCGATATTCAGTCACAGTCACACCCACGCATACTTCAACACTCAAGCAAATAAATAAATTCATAAAAATAAAATGGAAAAGGACCCCGTGTGATAATATACTATACGCATTTATCCATCATAAATATGCTATAATCTTATCTCTGTAGTCCTCAAACATTTGTCATTTCGCGGGGGTATCGCACCGTCTCTTGAGTGGCACCAGTTGTCCTCATCTTCCAAAATATGCTTTAATGTTACAATTGCGCCATACAAAGGGTACTACCTAGGTTACTTCCGATGATAAGGTGACCATATGTCAGGCGAGTGTGGCCTATGCTCAATCGTGTGAGAATCGTTCTGTCTCTCTCTGTTTATACCTTTTTCCAACCAGGATTTGACTATCGGTTTCACCACTTTTAACTTTTCGGTCATGGCATTCCAACGGACTTGCCAATCATTCCAACGTGGGTCTATATCGCTTTGTTGACATCCGCCAGGTTGACGGGCTCCATGTGGCTCATTTGGTGCTTCTTTCGCCGCTCTGTGGTTTCCTTTTAGACCGATGTGACCCGGAATCATAGGATTGCGACCTCACATTCATTTTACGTCAATATCTTTATGATTTCGTAGTTACGTTTCAGTCCATGGATAATTTGTTTCGCAACGCTGAGATTCCTCTGAGTGAATCCGGGTATAACACAAATTTTTTTCCAGTTGTCAGTTTCACTCAGCGGCGGCGATATCGCGATCAATTCTGCTTTGAGACGCTGGCCCTACCCGGGAAATTCGTAATAACCAAATAACTCTAACAAAGCAATGTAACAATAAGTGGTAAAAGTCTTTGAAAAATAAGCTGGACACACGTGAGAGAATAGTTTAGTCTTTTCAGTTTGGTTAAAACCCCCAAGCCGAAACGCGTCTGACTGACCAAAATGCAAGGAAAGGATCAAATTACTGGATCGTATGATCGCGGACCTACTAAATTAAGGGTTAATTTACACTGAAATAGGCACTAGAGTTTGGAGCGGGCAAAGTCGTAAAAGCTTTTATGACTATTATTAAGACGTCAGTTGGGGGGGGGGCACGGTTGCCGAGTGGTTAAGGCGTCAGACTCTCGGCTAGTAGATCCAGCGATCGTGGGTTCAATCCCCACCGTCGCCTCTGGACTTTTTCTGACGCCTAAGGGGACCGGTGGCCGCAAGTGAAAGAAATTGACACGGCACTCATCAATGGAAGGGGCGGGATCGGATTTGGTCCCACCCCCTTTAGTAATAGTGGATGGTGTTAGTTACTAATAATACTACATTAAGTATATCAAGTACAAACAAACCAGCATAGATTTCCATGCCATTTATTCAAGGCCTATCACATAAAGTAAACACATTTCTCTTGTCCGATAACTTCAAAATAGCTTTCAAAAATAATAAAACAATCCAAACACTATTTTCCATAATTAAAGATCCCACACCAATAACAAATAAATCTGACGTAATCTACAAGATCAACTGTTTAAACTGTCTGGCAACTTACATCGGTCTTACATCCCAATATCTGGACAAGAGAGTAAAGCAACATATCTATGATTGCAAAAAACCCAAGCAAAATCCTACAGCACTCGCTACCCACCATTTTGAACACCAACACAATTTCGACTTCAAAAATCCAAAAATATTACATACAAAACAAACATAAACGTAATTTTTTATAAATGGTTTATATCAACAGAGATAAACACAGCATCAATTACAGAACAGAAACAGGTAAACTCAGTCGCAGTTACGCCAATATCATTAACCAAATACAATATAGATAACATACATATATCATTACATTACATTCCACACATCAAATATTTTTAATAGTCTAATTGTCCAACAATTTAGCTTTCCTTTTCCTATTTATCCTATTTATCCCTTTCTGTATAATCCTGAAAAGATAATCTGGCCAAACTATTACCAACACATTGTTTCCCTTCGACGGCTCTTTTCACCTCAAAGAATCCGACGCCTTATACAAAATACCGACTTCCTTCCCCACCCCTTCCAAATCCAACGTATATAAACATAAAACAGCAAAATCTCATTGGCACTCTCAACACGATACGCAAGAATGGCACAATTTCACAGAAGACAAACACTTTGAGTGAGTAGAAATACTTTGATTGAATATAAAAAATATATTTTCCAAATTATAAATTCACTTTTCCACATCCTAAATGTATTTGTTAAATGTAAACAATGTTTGTAAATCCCAGGCCCTGAAGAAGATCTCAATAAAGATCGAAACGTTGGCACGATAAAGAAAATGTTTTTCTGAAGCCTACATCACACCAGACCGCTTCTTACGATTTGTGAATAATTATCGATTAACGGTCACTAATCACCAAACGTTCACATTTGTGTTGCGCCCCCCCCCCCCAAAAAAAAAAAATATGGAGCCAGGGATAAAGTACAATAAGCTCAGCTCAGTGCTGACGAAAAAAAAAGACGTCAGTTGACGATTATTACCTTTTAAATTTATTGCAAAATACAAGTTTCCATCAAATCTGTGAATTAGACCGACATTCGAATTTGCAGGATACCTCTCTTTGTTGCGTTGTCGTAAATAAAAACATGAAATTGAGTATTGTTTCATGTTCATAACAATAATAATAATATAGGTTCCTTAGACAGTATATTATAAACTGATGAAATATCTTAGGCAAAGTTCTCTCCTTTTTTATGTAGTACATTACAACCACCTTCAATTCGGTAATGTTATTTGATTAATATTGTCATTGTAATCACTTTCACTGTCACTGCAATGGAGATCTCGCTTCCATCGTCTTTTCAGTCGGCGAGGATGGTTCTAGGAAATTCGTCAGCATGCGTGTTTTTGGATGTGCTGATTTGTTGGGAGGGTGCAATTTTCGGTGACGGGAACGGATCGTCATTTGTTCTATACACAAAATGGAATATCAAGGATTTTTCGCCGGATTCAGGGTTGGACAGTTTGTATGCGACGGATGTGGAGTGATTGGCTGAAGCCGACATTTCCTAGTCCTAAGTAGGCTTAATTATGGTGTAGTAAATCAGCCTTTTATTTTTGATAGGTAAATAGGTAAAGTTTCGAAGAATTCCCACAAGAGCTCAGTTTTATGTCATAAATTCTTGACTTTCAACCTTGTACGAGGATTTCACGTCAAGCGTTTGTCGGTCCGAGGTAACGCACTTTGTCCGCAGTTGGGAGGAGAATATTATTTAAGAAACTTGAGAGGAGATCTTTTTACTACTTTTTTAAGTTCCTTATTTGCCTTCAGTCTAATTGAAATTGATAAAATTACTAATCGCAGGGGACAGAGGAAATTTCTATTAAAATCTGTGAAATTTATAATATACTAATATATATAGGCACGTGTTGCTTTCTAGGAGGTCACAGTGATACGATGTTTACGTAAATTTAACGGCGTTTTCCAATAATAAACCCTGAAGCAGATTGTGTTTTCAATTTGATAAAACAGCGGGGCGAAGATTGGCCTTAAATTATGTTTCGTTTCAGAAAGGTGGCTAACAACATTGATCCGCAAAATTCAACAAAGGGAGGACAATATGTAAAACGTCCTATGGAAAATTGCATTCAGCTTCTCCGTTTATTACGTTCCCAAATATGGAGGAAATCTTTCAGACGAGACGTTCCCTCTCGAATAGGGCGATAACAAAAACAAAATGCGATAGAAGGAGGTGAAGAGAATTCGTATAATGTCATTACGACGTAGCGTTGCTCCCTCCGTTTCCATGAGCAATCGAGCTCTTTAGCACTCGCCTTTGTCAAATAATTGTCTCCTTCTTCCCGCTCAGCAAAGAAGAAAGTTCATATTGCACGGTTTAAAATACCCACAACCCGTAGTGCAAGCATTCGACAATAATTAATGGTCTTACAGAAAACTACTTGTTAGACTAGCTATTGTAGTATGCAGATAATGGCTTCTTAGCCTTACAAAGCCCCCTGAGGATGGCGAGCCGATAATGTAATCACCGCCTAATGACCAAGAGCCCGAAGTCCTTTCAGAAGCAGAAGCAAGAAAGTTCAAAGCTAATAGTTTGCTAGACAAATAGTAGTAAAGAGGAAGCCAAACCAAGACTGGAACTAGATCCATTAATCTATTTCTTATGAAGTTGGCAATTCAATCAATAAAATCAAAATAAAAGCGCAGTCTATCTGAAATGTACTCTACAAGATATAATCTTTTTTTTTATAATTTTTTATATTCATTATAACCAATTGGCCTTTGAATAAACCAATTAAGTCCCCTAGTGTAACCTAGTGCACGCTATTGATATCTTTGTCTTGTAATAAAAAGAATGTTTATGAGATTTTTTGGATTTTAGGAAACGAATGTTTAAATAATATTTTTTAACGTAATTTTTAATCATTTACGATTATTTATTTAGAAATCATGAGATGCGGTCTGGTGTGATGTAGGTTTCAGAAAAACATTTTCTTTATCGTGCCAATGTTTCGATCTTTATTGAGATCATCTTCAGGGCCTGGGATTTACAAACATTGTTTACATATTACATGTTTGTAAATCCCAGGCCCTGAAGATGATCTCAATAAAGATCGAAACGTTGGCACGATAAAGAAAATGTTTTTCTGAAACCTACATCACACCAGACCGCATCTCACGATTTCTGAATAATTATCGATTAACGGTCACTAATCACCACACATTTACGATTATATTGTATAATTAACGACATTTAACCCTTTATTATTAAATAAAATTAATATGATTATGAAAACTATTTATATTAAAACATTTAACATCTAATAGGATAAATAATAATCAATATATTTTGCGTAAGCAAACAGTCAAAAGGTGGTTTTAATAAACGAAGCACTTCGAAGTTCACTAACAATAAGACATGTCAGCAAAATTAAGAAGCTAATATCCGATACTCAACCAAACACTAAACAAGCACGACAGCGACGTCTCTATTTACAATCGATATTAAAATCATCTTTATAAATACCGGTGAATATCTCCGGAAATGTATCGCGCCGCTAATAAACGAAAATATGGGGTGGAAAGCTTGTTGAATGATTTAGTATCATTCATGACAGTCTTGACGGCCTGTCATTCCATCATCCGAAATGATTGACTGATTTGACCGGCTGAATAAACTATTTTGGTTTATTTACACTCTGTAGTTCGTGTCGATTTAATTTCTTTATAATCAGCTCGTCGCCGTCGGTCTTGTTAAAACATATTGAACACTTCAACTTAAATGTATATTACATAATTTTAAATCCTGATTCATTTTTTCCCAGGTAATTCAAAACTGTTTATCATACCTGAAGCACTTGCTTCAAACAAAGCCAATTAGATTGGAACAATATGTAAGTAGATAAGTAGAAAAAAGAAGATAGGGAGAAATACAAAGTACATTTCAATTTTAGATTTATTCGATAAAAAATGGGAATCACCGAAATTATAAATGATAAAAAGAAAAGAATTGTAAAGCTATAGATATGTAGATGCCTATAAATGGCAGATTAACATGAAATGTCAAGTAGAAAGGCTGATAGAAGGAGAACGAGAGAAAGTCGTTATGTTTAGAAAGATTGGTAAAAAGAGAAATAAGAAAAAATTAAGGAAAATAGACAACGAGCCTGTTAAGGAAAGAGAGAGTTGAAAAGTACAGACAGAAATAAAGACATAAATTATAAAGAGATTATAAAAAATGAAGGGTTAAAAAAGCTATATTAATAAATATATGGATAAATATAGTGGATTAACATGAAAGGTTAGATAGCAAAAATCATGAAGGTAGAGGGATAAAATTTGAACTACATAGAGAGATTCGTAAATAGAGAAATTGTAAAGATTGAGTGAAAGTGAAAAAGAGAGCAAGAAGTGAAACGTTCAGACACAAATGGAGAAAAACAATATATTGATAACAATGGATAGATAGATAGCAAAAGGTTATTGATAGATCGGTTTTTAGGTAAACGGTTGAATAGAATTTACTACCTAAACAAAGTGAGATAAAAGAATAGACACAAAACCGAACGATAAAGCAATCGGCAAGAGAGAACAAACGCATAAAAACAAAAATACATTGGTTGAAGATACATTAGGATATAATAGATAGATAGCAGGCAGATAGGTTGATAGTTAAAATTATATTCATAAAAATAGTTAAATATAATTACTGTACAAAGAAGGAAATTTAGATGAAAAATTAAATAGAAAAGACTGTCTAATGATTATGGGATAAACAGAGAAGAACACATGAGAATGTAATAACGAGAGAGAGAGGGAGGGAGAGAGAGAGAGAGTGAGAGAGAGAGAGAGAGAGAGGAAATGTACAGACCCAAATGGAGAAAAACGAAAGTACATAGATTGGAGATACATTCGGAAGATGATAGATATCAATAGGTATATTTGTTAGACTGATAGTTAGATAAACAGTTAAATAGAATTTAGAAGAAAGTGTCTTAAAAATATAGAGGCGGAGAGAAAGAGTGGGGAAAGAGAGATGAAATGTAAAAAACACAAATGGATAAAAACAAAAGATTAAGAATTCATTAGGATATTAAAATATAGAGAGAAAGACAGAGAGAGAGAGGGGGGAGAGAGAGAAAGAGATAGAGAGAGAGAACGAGAGAGAGAGACAGACAGACAGAAAGCAAGAAAAGCGAGTAAAGTATACGAATTAAAGACGAATATGCATTTCTTTAAATTGGTTTAATATTTTACTTCGTAGTCGTTTAATAACAATCCAAGAAAGACTTAGGTTTAGAAACCTAGGTTTAGAAAGGTTGTTGGAAAAAAAGGCTCAATGTAAGTAGGAATCGAAGAATCGTATTTAAAAACCCAAAAGGAAAATAAATAATGATCAACAAACTCTAGGTTTACGAATTATGAAGTAAAACTAGTTATGCTGTTTTATAGTATATATTTATGGATAATTTATTTTTTATCGTTTATTTATAAGAGAGAAGGGAGAGGGAGAGAGAGAGAGAGAGAGAGAGAGAGAGAGAGAGTGAGAGAGAGAGAGAGACATACAGACAGACAGACAGACAGAGAAACAACTTTCATAAAATGATTTCTGTATTTCCTTATAATATATGATTATATACATCAATAATATATCTATGTAAACACACGTAAAACGTCTTGGTACGCCTTCTTTGTATTTGATTAAAATTCTACTTTAGTCTATTTTACAACATGTTTAACTATATATATATATATATATATATATATANATATATATAAAACCAGATGTATTCCAAAATAGAAATACAAATAAAAAGTTCTCAATTAATTATACACCATTTTTTCGAAATGAAAAATTTGTATCACAGGCGGGATTCGAACCCACAACTTTCGGGTAAATACCTACCTGCTGCTCTACCACTTGATCTACCGTGAGGTCGATCGCCCATGCCACAAACTTTCCATTTCGACACCCCCTTTTATTCTAATTGTAAGCAAATCGCGGCTTCATATAGAAACACTTTTTATTAACGATTGTACTACATTAGCGGGACTGTACGATTCACAGCCGTCATTCTAAATTTATACTAACTTTTTAATTATTTTGTAAGCTTATACTAAATTATATAAATACTCAATTAATTATATACAACTTCTATAAATGTTTAGCAGCGGCATATTTACCCGAAAGTCGTGGGCTCGAATCCTGCCTGGGCCACAAATTTTTCATTTAGAAAAAATTGTGTATAATTAAATGAGTATTTATATAATTAAGCTTAAACTGATAAAATAATTAAAAAGCTAGTAAAAACAAAAAATAGTAAAATTTCAGTCATTACTGAAATATCCATGTAAAATTTTACTCCGATAAGCTTGTATTTCAATCTCTTTCGGATTTGATTTTGACCATTTAAAATCGATAAATTAAACTAGTAGATTCCAAATAAATGTCCATATATTTCTGTTTTATTATGTAATAATGATCAATTAGTTTTTTTATTATTCCCTGGGGTAATTCTTGTACAACAAACCGTACGGTGACGAATCCTAAGTTCTCACTCACCTCCTTGCCAGGTCTAAGACAGATGATTCAACGTTTTTTGCATCCAACCAAAGTTTCGGATGTTATCATTGGGCAAATGGCCATGGCGGCTCTCTGGCCGGCGGAACATACATTTATTATTGCATTCCACTGCGATCGCAGGAACGTGGAATTTCATTTGAAGCGGCTCCTCCATCCTGGGCGTCCCCTATTAACGCCCTTCATGACTAATGCCGTTGCATACTCAAACTCCCGTCATATTCCAAAACCGACCCTTTCACCAAAATTACGCCATACTCGCGATTTATACTTGTTTCTTGGTCCCAAGGTTTTTTTTCATTCAATTCTGTTTTTTAATACGCACAGGGATACATGTCGGATAAATCATGAGTTACCTTTACATATCAGATCCATTTGTTTGCTGTTTTTATTTTTTTTTTAATTTTTATTTTTTTTAACGGTGGATAAGTTCTTTCCAGCCGTAAAATATGGTTATGACCGACGGATTTTACACACGTGGTCAAACTTTTTATAATTTAAATTTTAAAACCTTTAAAGAAAGAGAAAACGTGATTGTCTATTAATCTTTGATGAAAGATATTGAATAATTAGTATAATTCCTTTTTTTTAAACAACCTTTTTGTTTGATTTTCAGACGGAGACTTGGACTGGAATGAGCCATGAGGGAATCAAATAAGCAAGTGAAAATAGGTGACCTGGAAACGGAGCAGGGGTAAAATGGGTACCTTCGATGGTACCTACGGAGGAGGGTTCAACGAGACTGAAAAAAATGACTCAGGAGTGTACCGTTCGTCGGAGTACGAGCAGGACTGGACGGACATCCTCACTACGGCGATCAAGGGGACCATCATGGGCCTTATCATCATCGCCGCCATACTCGGCAACCTCCTTGTCATCGTGTCCGTGATGAGGCATCGCAAGCTGAGGATCATAACCAACTACTTCGTCGTGTCCCTCGCCTTCGCGGACATGCTCGTCGCTCTGGTTGTGATGACTTTTAATGCAAGTGTTCAGTTAACGGGAAAGTGGCTCTTCGGCTACTTCATGTGCGATGCCTGGAACTCCCTAGACGTTTACTTTTCTTCAGCTTCCATACTTCACCTCTGTTGTATAAGTGTCGATAGGTGAGCAACATTGCAAATACAAAGTCTAATAAATTATCATTATTTTCAACATGAAATGTAAAATCGCTTTTTTAAAATTAATTATTATAGTTACTAGCTTAAGCTACTAACAATCTTGATGTCAATTTTGAAAAAACAACATAAGAGCGATATCAGTCATAACAAGAAACAAATAATTGGACAGGTACCATACTAACAAGCTTTAAATATAATAATAATATATAATATGTCGAAAATTTCAGAAGGTGTTTCTACTCACCATATGCAACAAAAACTTTGAACTTGTCCACTAAATTGCTTATGAATTTCAGAATTACTGACTGCAAAATAGTCTGGTTTGGGCAACCTAAAAGAAAATTAAAGTGGCTGAAGGAAACCTATTTACATTGCAGATTTGATGAAAAAATTGGTCGAGTGAAAGAACCAGTTTCCCACAGCCTCTGATGAAGTCGTTGGAAGGTGAGATCAGCTGGACGTCTCAATGTGGAAAACGGGCTTGGTATTCTACCCTCGCAGCAGTAAATGAAATGCAATAAGCAAGATATGCATTACGAAACAAGGACATAATTTAAAGCCCCAACCTGAGGAAGTTGTCAGCCGATAACATAAAGCAAACTTATTGAATTGAACATTAAAGAGCTAACACAAAACTCAAAAGCCAAACGGATATCCTGGAAAAATTGAACATGGCCCCCTTCATGGACACCAGTTTTTTTTTTGTTTTTGTTTAATGCTAACTTTTTGGGCCTTTTAGAGACGCAATCCAAAAAGGTGGGTATACCGCTGGAAGCTATTTGAATGGAGACTTTTGTGGGAATTTGCAAAGCTCCAGGAGATTGTTCTTATTAACAGTTACCAATCCAACTTTTTAGAAAAATTCCAAATTTCAACATTGTTTTTCTGAATTTTTCATGCACAATTTTTTCATCAATTCTGCAATGTGAATACGTTTCCTTAAAGAAAATTTAACGTTCTTTCAGGTGGTACAAACCAGATTTTTCTAAAATCCGTAATTGTGAAGTTAATAAGCAATTTAATGGAGCAAAGTCGAAAAATTAAAAAAAAAAAAACACCCAAAACCTGAAAATACATCTTCACCGTTGAAATTTAAACAGCGGTTTATAGGATGTTTTTGTTGCATATGGTGAGTAGAAACACCACCTGAAATTTTCGACACTTATCCTCAGTCATACTGTCTTATTGATGAGTATATATATGTATATATNGGTTTAATATTATTACTTTATTCCTATTTATTAAATCTTTTCCTCGTTTCAACAAAACGAATAAATCATAAATGTATCAAAAGAACATTTATAAAACAAAAATAATTCTTATATTGAAATATCAAACAAACTTTGAATTAATATTAACAATTTTGTTGAAACCACCAAACCTCCCTTGAAAAATAAAACTGACTAATTATTAATATTGTTTATACATTGGAACACAAAAATGAAACATAATGAAAAAAGCAAAAAAAAAGAGGAAACTGAGTTGATCTGTATTTGTGGACAATAGGTTATTAAAAGGAAGGTAGACTTACATTATTAAAAGATTATACAAATAAATTGCAAAACGAACTTTGTATTGACTTAAACAAATGAAATATTCAATTCGAATGTTATAATTGAAAATAATGTGGAAATCCTTTTAAAACGAAAAAAACAAATGAAAATTAAAAACCTTTTGCGATGATCGCTGCTTGATGAAAGTCGGCTGAATGTCTTTTCAGAACAGTACCTTTTTTTCTTCCCAAAGAAAATGTAACGGTCCTTAAAAAAAGTGCAGCTTCCAGCGCAGCTCTAGCCCAACAGGCCTCTTCCAGTTTAAGTCTCCTTCCACCTCCCTTTGAGGCTTATGGAAGGGCTTTGGGCGACCCTTATAATTTCACGATAATATTATATATAATATGCAAATAAACTCTACATCTTGAATGCATCTATGCTCCAAGTTGCGATTATTCATCCCTTGACACGCAGGAATAGTTTGTTAATAAGTTGGTCAGTTATTATAACAACTGTGCCACTTTTCTTGATAAATACAGTGCGTTACCGCCAATTCAAAAGGTACTGCCTAATAGCTATAAGTTCACCCACAGTTGTGCAAAATGTTACAGTAAATCAAAATATCGTAAATACTGAATTACCACGAACATATTATATGCGAAAAAAAGGAATTTGCATGTCCTTAATTGAATCTAACAGCATTCTTAGTTCTTATTGCTGCGTTCTTCTCTTCATTGAAACAGCAAAGTTGTACTAATGTTAGAATTATTTTACTTTTCAATGTTAAAAGTATTGATCGCTTTTTACTCACGTACATTCTGGATCATGGTATGGTCTTGAAGAAAAAAGCAAATTCTGTTATTACTCCCAAGCTTTCGACCTATTTTAAGGTCAATGTCAGGCTTATATTAATTTCACATTATAAAAACAATTATTAAATCAATTGTACGAATATGTTTTTCGTAATATGAAATTAATTTAAGACTGACGATGACTTAAAATAAATCGAAAGCTTGGCAGTAAGAACGAACTGAATTTGCATTTTTCCTCAAGACCATACCTCGATCCAGAGTGCACGTGAACTATTTTAGTTTCATTTCTTTTATTTCAATAACGTACTTAATAATAATATTGTTTTCATATTTTTTAACAATGTTGTCTTTTAACTTTTACATTAATTTATAGTTGCAACGATTTTTTGAATATTTTAATTACACTCTGTTTAATAGTCAATAAAACCTTTATTTTAATAACTAATTTTGTATTTTAAATAACTAATTAGTCTGACTCCAGGAGGAAAGCTTGGACAAAATAATCTTAGTAAAATTTATTACACTGATATTTGTTCGTTAGGTTTGCATGTTATCTGTACGATTATAAAGAAATTAATACCCTTATAATCATTCATTGACAATATTATCGTTAGAGCAAGCAAACTAACTTAAACTACTGAGAGTTAATATATGCAAGAAAAGTGTCACAACTCAAAAAGGGAGACTGATGGATTTTTAATTTTTTGGTTTTCGCTAAAGCTTTTGACAATGAAAAGACAATATTGACGAATCATGACAGTTTTTATTGCCAACAACGGTAAATTCGCGTACTTAATACATACAATTAATTAAGGTTTTTAGTTGAGATAAAAAAGTCAATGGCACGAGCGGGATTCGAACCCACGATCTTCGGCTAGATACGCCGCTGCTCTACCACTTGAGCTATCGTGACCTCGATCCTCTCGGACTTCCCATCTCAACCCCACCTTTTGAATTTTCCATTGAATTGATTTGAAAAATGGCAAAAAGGAGGGAAAATTAAAACAAAATTCAACCTCCAAAAAACTGTCCTTTACTACAAATAGTAAGATAAAGAACGAAAAAAATGTTAATAAAAATTATTATTTATTATTATAATATACATAATAATAAAAAAGAAAAATTTAAATAACAATAAATAATCAATACATTACTTTTAAAATTCGTCCAATCTTAAATCATATTAATGAAAAGTTAAAAACGTATTAGAAAATAATAAAATTAATTTAAAGGAGTATTTAAAAAATTCTCGTTTATTAAAAATTGTTAAATTCACTAGTTTCGTGGTCCGCTTGACCAATAAATATCTTTCAATCTCTTTTTATCTAAACTAAAAACCTTAATTAATTGAAATTGATTAAAAATGTCTGTTTATTATAAAATAGTGACAGTAAATAAAAAAGAAAAGGCTATTTTTAAACCATAAAACGTATTATTTTGTAAAGTGACCACTTGAGGTCACGGTTGAGGTCACAATAGCTCAAGTGGTAGAGCAGCAGCGTATCTAGCCGNATATATCAAAAATGCAAGAATATTTTTCACCCTCGGAGCAAAACTGGTTAGGCAAATTTTTACGAATAAGATTTATAAGTGCATATTGCAATAAGTATTTTAGCCTGACAACATTTCCAGCATTTTATTTATCTATTTTTACACAAGAATAGCACATATACTGAAATAGAATAATTGTATTACCTACGTCTTCATGAATCTATGTAGTAACAAAGAGATATGTTTTGTTACCTAGTTGTATTAGCATTTGTTTTGTTGGTAATAAATGAGTTAGTGCACTTATCCCACTTCTAATATCTTGATTTTTAAAACTTTACTTATCCCATTTCACCAGCCTAGCAGATCAAAGGTGTGAACTGCATAAGAGATGGTACGATAATCGGCAAGTTTCCTAAATTTCTGTTCAAAACTAGATAATTGTCGATTCATAATGGGATAAGTACGAGAAAGTCAAGGTATAATTAAATAAATGAAAAGACTATTTACTGGAATAAGCAAATTCTATTTGTTAAAATGTGAGTGTAATAAAAAAGTAATGTAATACGAAAACTCAATTACCAAAGTTTTGCAAAATTTGCAACCCTGAAAAGTTAGATTTTTGTCACATCCAGCTTGGTTTATGATCGGAATACACACGAAATAGAATAAAGTTCAGATAGAAAAGGTGCACAGTGTATTAAATGTTATTAATGGCTAGCAATTATTGTGATTTAGTAATTTTCTTCGGAAGTTTTCCTTGTAAGCTTTATTGTTTATCTTATTATTTGGCATTAAAATTGAATGTCTGTGTTTCTTAATTATTAATTGTAATTATATGTTTAGGTACTACGCTATAGTGAAGCCTTTGAAGTACCCAATCAATATGACAAAGAAAGTGGTTGCGATTATGCTGCTCAGCACCTGGGTGTCGCCTGCAATCATATCCTTCGTTCCTATTCTCTGCGGCTGGTACACGACGGACGAGAACCAGGAATTTCGAAACCGCCACCCCGACGTTTGCGAATTCAAGGTGGGTTTTAATTTTCCCCAGTTGGAATGTATAAATAAAATGTGTTCCCTCAGGAAAGGGCGACCGGATGAATATTTGTACCTTGGTATGGCCGGATTCGACAAATTACCGGCTGGCCGAATGACATGGAAGGCCCTAGGGCGAATCTGCTATCCATTATTGCCAAACATAGTGAATCGTGGACCCCGTATAGAATCGGCATAATTAAACTATTTATAGCCGAGAACGTTTGTACCGGAACGAGGCCTTGCGTGACATCCCGGAATCGTTACAATTGCAGAAAATCGCGTTGTCCTTGAACAGCCATGTGAAACATGCCCTATATCGTTGCTACTACCATTATTTCATAGTATACAGTCATAATTGATATTCTCAAAGCCTTAATTTTTCTGTTAATCCACTCTTTTATTCTGACCTTTCACGTAAAAATTATTAAAAGCTTCTTTAATCACGACAGAATAAGTTTGTCTGAACGCCTATCCTATTTACGAGCTCAGGAAGTGTTATCTGAGACGCACGAAAAGAAATCATAAAGCGAGAAAACTCTTTTTTTTAACTATCCCATTCCACAATGTGGAATACTCATCGAATTATATCATAAATTCATTAGATTTCGTGATCTGATTGACCAAATGATATCTTTCAAATTAATTAATTTTTATTTAAGTTTGAGATAAAAAAAAGTCAGTGTCACAAGCGGGATTCGAACCCACGTCTATCGGCTAAATACGCCGCTGCCCTACCACTTGAGCTACCGTGACTTCGATCCACTTGGACACCAACTTCCCACCTTAACCTATATCATAAAATTCAAAAGGTGGGGTTGAGATGGGAAGTTAGTGTCCGAGTGGATCGAAGTCACGATTGCTCAAGTGGTAGAGCAGCGAATCCCGCTCGTGCCATTGACTTTTTTATCTCAACTAAAAACCTTAATTAATTGTAATATATATTAATTGGTCAAGCGGACCACGAAATTAGTGAATTTAATGATTTCAAATGAAGTGTACTTCACTAAAGCTCTCCGTGGCCATTTCATTTGTCGTCGAGAATCCAATCCGATTACACGACATTTGAAAAATGGCACAAAGGATGGAAAATTCTAAAGATGATGTTGAGATGGGAAGTTAGTGTCCGAGTGGATCGAGGTCACGATAGATCAAGTGGTAGAGCAGCGGCGTATCTAGCCGAAGATCGTGGGTTCGAATCCCGCTCGTGCCATTGACTTTTTTATCTCAACTAAAAACCTTAATTAATTTTAATATATTAATTGGTCAAGCGGACCACGAAATTAGTGAATTTAACTATATCATAAAGTTTAAATTAAAATCATGGTCATAGATCTTGAGTTAATTATAACGCTCCAAGAAGTAATGAACACGTTCACACGAATCCGCCTATGTATTCAATGTATTCAATACATACATGTTCAATAAATACGTAATATAAGCTTGAAATATAAATGTGTAAAAGCACTATTTAAAGAACTTTGTATATACACTGACAGGCAAAATATTCCACCCACTTGTAATATAACTTGATTTGTATATATTTTTATATATTAATTATTATTTTTAACGTTTAATAACTTAATGTTTTTCTAAAAAGTAAAACATGTAAATTGCTAAGGAAAATGAGAAAAAGGCGGGCAGATAAAATTTAGAATTGTAATTAACATTTCAATATCGCGCATTTCCTCCTCTTCCCTTAATTACATTTCGAAGGCCTCGGCGTACTTTCTACCAGCCTGGAAATGTCTCTTTGCTGGAGATTAGCACGTGTAGATCGTAGGACGTGCTCTTACTCAACTTTTGAAGTTATCCCATAAATGTTCGATGGGGGCTGCTACAGGCCTTGACCCTGATGTGCTGTTGAAGGTACGTTTGTACTAGGCGAGCGACATGTGGATTGGCATTTTCGTGAATTAGAATAGGAATAGGAATTATGAGGATAGGCAACACATGATGTTCCAAAATTTCATCTGCATAGAAAGTGGCCGTCAAAGACCCTCCAGGAACAACAACCAACTCTGTGCGACTCTCCATTGAAATTCTCTCCCACACTATTACTAAGCTTCGTTGAAAAGGTGGGCTCTGGGAAAAATTACAAGCTTCGTACTTTTCAGTTGCTTTCTCCACGTTGTTTCACGCCAATCTGGATATCGTAGAGCACGTCTACACTCATCTGTAAAACGTACAGCGTACCAATCTCCAAAGACTAGTGGCTGGGTTCTCGAGCAAATGCGAGCTGTGCAACTCTTAATATTATGGTCAATTCTGGTCCTCTATAGGGCGAAAAGCCATCAGTCCATATTGATTTAATGTTCTGCGAGCAGTCCGTAAAGAAATTTGGACAGCTCGAACTTCCTGGTGCTGATGAATCGCTTGAACAACAGTAAGGTGCCGGTTTCTCAAAATTCTCTAAGTCAAAAAACGGTCATCCTCTGGTTATGTTACCCTAGGGTGTTCAGAACCGGACCTTCTATGGTAGGACCCCGTTTCTCGAAAACGTCCAACAGCGTCTCGCAGAGTTTACCTGATGGAACGTACATCGTACCATGCGCAACATCTTCAGCACTGGTAATTTTAAGTTTACAAAAGGAAATTAAGAAAATAAGGATGGAAATAAACAGTTTATTGCTTCAGAATTCAAATGAGGCTGAATAAACATTTTAAATTCGGTAAAAAGTAAACATTGAAAAATCCTTTATCCTTGATTTTGGTAAGGATTAAGTGTGTTTACTCTAATCGATATTCCCAAGTTAAAACAAAGCATACACAAATATTTTTTGGCAAAACAATGAGATATGTTAATGGTGGAATTTTCTTTTTCGCGAAAATGAAAAATAATCAATTGGGTGGAATTTTTTGCCTGTCAGTGTATAAAAAATGAGGAATTATTTTTTCAAAAGTAAAATTTATGAATTACATATTTTATCTAGTATAAAGAATATTGAATGTCTTGTCAGAATCGTACGTCTTTTTTCTGATTATTCAGAAATCGTGAGATGCGGTCTGGTGTGATGTAGGCTTCAGAAAAACATTTTCTTTTTATCGTGCCAACGTTTCGATCTTTATTGAGATCATCTTCAGGCCTGGAATTTACAAACATTGTTTAAATTTAACAAATACATGTAGGATGATAGATTCACTTTTTCCACATCCTACCTACATCACACCAGACCGCATTTCACGATTTCCGAATAATCATCGACTAACGGTCAATAATCACCACACATTTCTTTTTTCTTTTGAAATAATTCAAAATGAACTGAACGAATGGCACGATAAAATATTAATGATATAGCGTTGCTTGTGTGTCTTTTTTTTAAATAGGTCTTTGATCGAGTCTGGCATTCAAGCTTGCTTTGGAAACTAAAAAACATCGTCCCTCAACCGTACTATCTCACACTGAGATCACAGATTTTTTCGAGCCAGTCAGGGAAATGAATTTTCATTTTATGTACGCATTATGACGGTGGTTCCTCAGGGAAGCATACTTGGCCCATTTTTTCTATAAATACTGCAGATATTCGTAAATATGTTATCGTTTCAATACATACATTCGCTGATCATAAAGCGATTCTTACTTGTACTTCGGACCCCTCAATGAACACTCAACATTTACAACGATATTATAAATAATTATAAAGGCTACTTGACTCAAGAATAAAATTAGACATTGATTCGTGGACGTTGATCAGTATGATCAATATTTTTGGAGGGAAACGGGTCAGAAATTCCAGGAGCGGTGGTGGGAATCGAACCGACGACCGTCCATCCATGAGATTAGATTCTGACTCGCTAGCCACTCGGCTACCGCGGTCGCTCATTTTTCCAAATTTCCGTTAAAGAATGAGTTTTTATTTTAAAAATAAAAAACATGGAATCAAATAATTAAGTTTGACTGCTCTATCACAGCACTAATACATTTGACAAAAAACTACAATTAAGTATATTATTTTAGTTTTTCACGATGTATCATATAATACACACAAAAATGTTTAAAGTATGTTTCCCTAGGAGTAAAGGAAGACAAACTATTTCGAAGGATGATAAATCAAGAGACAAAATCAAAATTGTGTACATTTATTTATAGATAAGATAAATTAGAAGAACATATTCCTTCCCCTTTAATATTCTTCCTATTTTAACTTTAGTTTCATTTAGTTTTGTTTTATCCATGTTGTATTATGCAATGAGAAAGATACTAAATTTTATTATCACTTTTATTAAAGTCGTTTAATGTGCGAATAAAGAAGTCGCTCTCTGGTAACCCTGGCTTCAGCCGGATAATCCCAGCATTATCCCACTTGGGACTTTATACCGGAGTACACTAATGTTATCTTATTGCGGCGTTTAATGTTTTATTATATTCTTTTAAACATAGATATGCTCCTTTTTCTAATTGCTTTTAAGTTGTTAATTGAATCTTTTGAAATAAAAATATTTTAACGCTAATGTAGACAGCTAAAATAGATAATAGAACCATATTTGCTTAGTGGTCATAATTGACCATATTAATTATTCCAATTAGTTATTCTTTTTTATCTAAGGTTTTTGGTTGAGATGAAAAATTAGTGCCACAAGCGGGATTCGAACCCAGACCTTCGGCCCAATACGCGCAGCTGTAACTACTATTCACGATAACTCAAGTGATTAGAGCAGCAGCGTATTGAGCCGAAGGTCGTGGGTTAGAATCCCGCTCGTGGCACTAATTTTTCATCTCAACCAAAACCATTAGATAAAAAAGGATAATTAATTTGAATAGATAATAGAAGTTTTTTCAGTTTTCTCAAATTTATATTGTGTGAATGCTACCTGCTATTACTTACAATTTCCTTTAATTAGGGTATTTTTTGTATTAATACACATTTTAATAAGTGTGGCGTGCGGTTCGTGTATAACTTCACGGTTACCTGCATATACACGATACTAATATTAAATATTATTTATATAACTTAAAAGCACAAAGAATTCTGAGTAAATATTTTTCATGGAAGAATGTTGTTTAAACTATTAGTACTGTAAATTCCAACAATTTATCCATTTTATGCAAAATGAAAACTCTTACATTTTATATTTAAAGGTTTAAACATGCATTGAAATACCAACGACAATTTTTAAAAAAAATTGTCACCAACTTCATCATTTTGTTCATTGTAAATGACAAAAGGGCTGGCTTTATCTCATTTCTTTTGACAGACTCTTGATTAAAAGGGCCAGGAGCAATGAATAAACCGCACATGAGATGGCAATCATGATTTTTATGACGGGATCAAAGCGAGTTATATTTACAAAACCACCACAAAGAAGTTTGAGAGAAAAACCGCAAAACAAAAGGTCTCTCCATATAGAAGTTTATGATGATTTATTAGAAGTTTTATAAATTTTTTATGAATCTGCAAGCACGAATCGAGACTTTGCTTTGTCCTATTCTTTGTCTCGCTCGACCTCCTCCGACTTTCTGTCAAGTCGTTCAAACTTTTCACGCCCAAGTTTCAATTTTCAGACATCGGGACGTCCTTCGTACAAAAAGACGCCCTTACCCGTCTCCGTGTATTTCTGTTCTCCCAGACAGTCTATAGTTTTTATTGGACAATAAGCGAAAAGCCACATTCAATGAAAAAGGCCATGCACGGGATTGAAAAGAAAAAGATTTCAAGTCGGATTTTTTCGCAAAGAAATAAAGAAAAGGCGGTAGAAAACTTTCTAATCATGTCTTTCAAAAAAAGACTTTTCCAACATGTTGTCTCTCGTTAGTAAATGTCATGCTTGTTGTTTTCCTTTTATTAAACAATTTGACAATATAAATGCTTAGAAAATCGGAAATGTATTACATTAATTATCACTTAATAACAAGAAGCACAGACCTGAGTGCATTTTTTAATTGTTTGAAGACTAGTCAAATGGCCATGTACAAGAGGGAACAGCAAGGGAACACTTTTTAAAGTTAATTATTGAAATGAGAATTTATTAAAATAAAAAAAATAATAATGGCTCTCTATTCTTCCTAACCCACAGCCATTATGCTGAGGGAAAGGAAGGATGTTGAAGTAAATTGAGTAAGCGATCAATAAAGAATATGGTAGTGAAAAAGGAGAATAGATAAATGCCTTCGAGTGAGTGTAAACCGCAAAATATGATACATACGACTCAGAATTGGCCGTCAGAGATTGACACACGGACATTTACATTTGATACAAAGACCACCCACGTGCGCAGCATGGAGAGAAAGGTTGCTCAAAGATTCCCGCTTAATTGAAAAGTGTCAAGGATGTCATTCCGTGGGTCTATATAAAGAGCGTGTAGGATTGCCCTCCAATATAATAATTTCATTGAGAACGGCGGTATTGGTACAGCGTCGACTGTTACTAAGTTTAGAGGGAACAGGGTGTTTTATTGTATGTAATAGTCGATAGTTTTCCGTTTTACTTTTCTTTCTTGTAGTATGAAGAGCGAATGTATTTATTAGTGTGAATGTGCAGTGTGAGAGGGTCTACATTGGAATATTGAGGCTAAAAACAGCATTCTAGCTGTAAGGAATTATTCAAATTCCCTCTTTATTTCTCCTCCATCTGGACATGTAGCTTTGTAGCTTTGGATCAGAGGAAGTGAACATCTGTGTCAGGCAAGAGACGATTTCTGTTTATAATGGAAACAAGAAACCGTTGTGTACTTCAGTTTACAAGAATCTCGGGTATTTGGCACAAATCTCGACCTCAATAAATAACGACGGAAAAAAAATTAAACTTTTTGTGAATAAATGAGAGTAAGTGTTTCGATACTTGTGAGAGCTGGAAAGATTTTAATCTAAAAAAATGAATATTTCGTTTAAGACCGTGTATCAAACACATGTCAAATATTCTATTCTTTCATGACAATCAAATATTTAAATTTAAAATCTGCTTCAACAGAAAATCTCTAAATTTGAAGCAATTTTTATTTATACTGTATCAAGTATTGAAAAACTATCTCGTTTAATTGCCATGTCATTGAGTACTTGGCCATGTAAGCAAAGTCGCTTGAAGTGCCCTACCCGGTTTAACAAGTGTTGGCGGTGAATCTTTCGGTCTTTAGTTCTGATTTCTGGAGAAAACAGGGCTGTATTGTATATAGTGCTTAGAAATATCGTCTGGCGTTTCTTTTTTGTGTATACTGAGAGTGAATGTAGTTATTAGTGCGAATGTCATGCGTGAGAGGGTTGAGGGTTGGTTATATTTTACATGCCGTCTACCCTAAATAGAAAGTATAAATCGTGATGTAGAATATTAAGAACTCCTCCACGCTAATTGAGTAAATGTATGAGTAAAAAAGAAAAAATAAATATTTAAGATTAGGCGAGTGTGTGAGTGGATTTAAATTTAAAAACTGCATGCTTTGAGAGCTCAAATGGCTTAGCTGTTCACAGCCCCTGGAATCGGACAAATAAGACCATGGACTGATCCTGGTCTACCAAAACCCGAGATAGATGACTCTGTACACATGTTTAAGTAGGCACGAGTGGAGAGATAAGCTTATTAAATCAGTAATTAATCAGAAGAAATTATTAATTTATGACACATTCGGTGTTACTCTCGATAATATTTATTGTGCATCACAAATAAATTATAATTTTTGATAATAAGAAATTTCACATTACATCCTTTTGCCTACATTAAAAATATAAGATAAAATAAATAAAATCACCTAAACACCCTAGAATGCTGGCTCCGTCGGTGGAGAATCAAGATCAACGAAACCAAATCAACGAACATAATATTTACTCTAAACAAGAAAACACTCCCACCAGTATACCTCAACAACGTCCCCATCCCAATTGCGAACCATGTACGATACCTCGGACTCTACCTGGACAAACGACTGACGTGGAATCCTCATACACGACTTAAGCGCACAGACTGTAATATACGATTTTTCATGCTTAAACGACTACTCGAAAGACCATCAAAACTCTCACTAACAAACAAAAGAAAACTTTACATTGCCCTCCTGGCCCCCATTTGGACATACGGTCTTGAACTTAACTGTACTGCTAAGCGTTCCAACCTCAATCAAATCCAATCCCTTCAATCTAAAATCCTCAGAACAATAGTACAAGCCCCTTTCTACGTATCCAATCACACCATCCATACCGACCTAAATGTCCCTTTTGTTACCGAGCTAGCCCTATCCCACTACAAAACGTTCCATTCCAAACTACTCCACCATCCGAACCCTTTCGTCAAAAACCTGTCATCCACCACATTACTTAATAATCCCAACTGAAGACTGAAGCGTCGGTGGCCCCACGACAACCTTAACAATTGACATCGGTCTCCTACGATGGAGTACATCTCGCTCATCGTATTGATTAACTAACGGCTACCATCACTGGATGGTAATTGTTCACGCTACCGTTAATTATTTTATATGTAAATACTATCTGTTTTACTTGTTGCGTCGAAGAATGCAGTTGTAAAAAACAAATAAAAAGTTTTTAAAAAAATATAATCATTTTGAAATAGATTTCGTGTAAATCCCCAGCGAAAACATTTCATTTTCTAAAAAGAATTCTAATTTACCATTTACGCTGTAATAATACACATGCCGATGGTTCTTTTGCGAAGAAAATCTCATTAAGACCCTTTATTACTCTTTTAAAAGAGATCTTCATTCAGTTTATTATTTAAAAAATTCTTCCGGAATTCCATTTTTTTTAAACAAACTAATTTCAAACACTTTTATTTTTGCTTTTAAATTATTACATAATCCATGACATTTGCATATTGCACGTAGATTTATTATTTAACTCGTTCCTTTGTTAATAAATTCGTATGGTAATGGTATTTAAAGATATTTATTTAGATATCGTGAGATGCGGTCTGGTGTGATGTAGGTTTCAGAAAAACATTTTCTTTATCGTGCCAACGTTTCGATCTTTATTGAGATCATCTTCAGGGCTCAAAGTGTTTGTCTTCTGTGTAATTGTGCCATTCTTGCGTGTCGTGTCGAGAGTGCGGTATTTAAAGAGCTAGGTTTTTATAGATGTTCGAAAATGTTTTTGAAAGAAGGAATCTCATTTTATTTTTCTATTTTAAGAAATTAATAAACGATTTTTCCTGTATTAAACGCATTTTATTGCAAATATTAAGTATTTTAATTTCTAGTAAGATATTATATTCTCACATAATGCTTTTCTTTTTAATGAATAAGCTTACATAAAACATCTTTGACGTAAGAAAGAGATCCGATTGAGTTGTAAAATAAATCTGCAGCGTGTTTAAATAATTCGTAATAAATTTGTAATAATAATTTTATCCCTGTTGTGTTTTGAAGAAATTTTGGTTTTATTATTGTTTACGCAGTCCGAAAATCAATTAATTGTGGTGTTTTTATACGTTAGTTTGGCTCCAGATTTTGCATGTTTACGAGGCGTTTTACGAATTTAAAAGAAAGGAAGAAATAGTGCATTTTCGCCATGTAATCTTTTTTTTTATTACCCCAAAAAGAAAACTGCAGCTCTGACTGGTATTAAAATTTATGATGTATGACGCTTTAGAAAAAAGCACTGTCTTTAAGTGGTTTGCTTGGCTCAGAAAGTGTAAGTTTGGATATGTAAGAGGCAAAACGGTCTGGTGGATCTTCAAAACAAGGTTGGATCAAGGGAACATCGTTGTAATTTTTATAATGCAGGCTGAATTACTGTTTAACCCATTTTTTTATGTGAATAATTTCTTATATATTGCCTTTTTGATAGTATTTTAAAAAATTTGTTCTTACAAGTGTTAGAACGCGTTTTTCTATTTTAAAAAAATAAACGATTTCTTCCTCCCTCAAACGCAATTTATTGAAAAATTCACTAGTTTCGTGGTCCGCTTGACCAATTAATATCTTACAATTAAGTAAGGTTTTCAGTTGAGATAAAAAAGTCAATGGCTCGAGCGGGATTCGAACCCACGATCCTCGGCTTGATACGCCGCTGCTCTTTTGACACACATTTTGAATTTTCCCTCCTTTTTGCCATTTTTCAAGGGAATCCTGCTTGTGCATTGACTTTTTTTATCTCAACTGAAAACCTTCATTTATTGAAAAAGGTTTTATATTTTGGTTTTCAATTAATACATTCTTAGAAAATGCTTTTCTATATGAACAGTCGCACATCAAACATTTTCAATATAAAAAAGAAACTCTATCGTGTTGTAAAATAAGTCCGTCGCGTTTTTAATAAATCGTAATAAATTCGAATTAATCATTTTTCCCTCTTGTGTTTTGAAGCAATGCTTGTTTTTGTTATTATTATACTTTACACATTCTAAACCGTGATGGCTTATTAAGGTGCTTTGGCCAGTTTCTTTCGAAATTCCGAATTTTTACATTTTTTTTTATCATCTACCTCGGGTTTTGGCAGGATCTTTGGTCTTTCAACAGCTAAGTCCCCAAGGCCAGCAGTTATTAGAACTTTACATGGCCGAATTCTCAACAATATGACAATTAAACGGGATACGTTTTGCGATACTTACTGTAATATAAAATAATAATTGATTCAAATAATAGAGATTGTCAATTAAAGAAGATAATTATAATTTAAATGTATGTATTTCATGAAAAAACATTTGATGTAAGTGTTTGATACGCTTTTTTAAACGTGATATTTTTTTTTAGATTAAAATCTTTCCAGCTCTCACAAGAATCGAAACACTTATCTCTCTTGTTAAAAAAAGTTTAATTTGGGCCCCGTTTGCTTTTCCGTCGTTATTTATAGAGGTCGAGATTTGTGCCGAACGCCCGAGAAGTAAAAGTCCTCCGAGCGAAGGAAAAGAGCTCTTGTAAACCGGTGAGTAAACAACCGTTTCTTGTTTTCATTCCAAACAGAAATCGTCTCTTGACTGACTCAGATGTTCACTTCCTCTGACCAAGAGATTAACATCCGCAGAGAATACGTGCGGGAGAGAAAAAAAGTGGGAATTTGAATAATTCCTTACAACCCGGATGCTTTTTTTTAAACAACACGAAGAGCCAGCTAGCAAATTGTTTTGTTTTGGACGTCCCAGGACCGGAAACGAAACCTGTTATGAATCGGTAAAGAAGTACGTGAAAGGCAGAAAGATTTATCATGAACAAAAATTTACAGCCGTATTTTTTTTTTCATATTCGTACACAAAGCCCCTACATTGAACACATTCCAGGGTCCTTTATCTAATTTTATAAAAGAAATTTTGAAATTATCAAACGTATACTTTATATTTTACGTCCATAGACAAAAAACCACATGTGAAAATTTCAGGAAGGTAATGTTTACGAAAACTTAAAAATAAACCTTCTTGGCAATTTAGATCACTTGGAAGATATTTTTTCAAAATTGAAACCTGCCTTACTGAAAACGTATTATGATAGTTTAAATCGTATAATTGATACACGGAAATTATCTGTTTTTACAAATTTTTTAATTGTTAGTAATCTTTTACCGTAGTATTTTATTAAATTGAAAACCACCGCATCAAAATTTAAACTGAAAAATCAATGAACTAATTATGAAAAACAAATTGCGACAGTGTTGTTTGTCGCTTTTCTACAACCACTTGAACAATGTTATAACATATTATTATAATTCCATATATGTTTGGCAGCTATAATTGACCATATTAATTATTTCAATTCATTATTCTTTTATCGAAGGTCTTGGTTGAGATGAAAAAGTTAATGCCTCGAGCGGATTCGAACCCACGAGCCTTAGTCAAAGGTTCTAATAGGCTCTAATCCCAATCGTGACACTAACTTTTCATCTCATCCAAGACCTTGGTAAAAAGAATATTTAATTGAATTTATTATGTTTATTTTTGATTACTATAATTAGTTTAGGTGTTGTTTAGGGTACCCTATCCTCTTATAAACCAATAAGATTCCGTCCTATTTTATTCAAAAACTTGTAATGTCTTCTTCTTAATCGTTTCCGGTCCCTCTATTCTACTCTCCTGCTGGGCTTAACAGTAATCGATACGATAACTTCGGCTTTAGAAAATAAACAATATTGCTCCTATTTCTGAACGTTACGACATTCTACCGAGAGTGTTTTTTTCTCTTTTTCAAATTAAAAATCATCCTCCTACAAACCTACTATTTCATCCTGATGTTCATCCTCTCGGGGACGCTGTTTTAATAAAGTGCGACTCCGATTTTCACCCAGTAATTCAATGAAAGAGAACGTTCTGTAAGGAAGTATAATAAACCAACAATTTAGACTGCTGCGGTTTTGTGTGTCACATACGGTCACTTTCTATCACTCAAATCACAGACTAAGCAAACGACAGGGAAATCCTTTTTTCACTCTCTGGCACCAAGCTAACAGCAGAAGCAATCCAAGAACATGTGAACTTCATAACAGCCTGGTGCACTCGATGACACATTAAGCGAAATGTACAAAAAATGTCGTTATTCGACGTTACACTCGATGTCAGACCTGCCACCATGCACATAAACAACAAGGTACACAGCTGAACTGACCGTCATATCATTTGCGCTGGGTGAAATATCAAAACGAGACAATCCAAAAAATGTAATATGTACAGACTCACTCAGCGCAATCTCAGCGTTAAAGAACAAGTTCTCTACAGACCCACTAATACAAAAACTATTTGAACAGGTTGGTGAACTTGAAATTGAAGGCGAATCGAGATTGTGTAACTGTGTTCGCCTGGGTCCCGGGCCATGTCGGACTTCGGGGAAATGAGGAGGCAGGAAAAGGCCGCTAAGAAAGCGGCTGCGACCGCACATGACGCCGAGTCCCCCATTAACCCGATGGATCTAAAAACAAAAATGAAAAATTCGATTTATTGTAAATGTACGAAAGTAATGAACAACTAAAAATACGTAAAAGTACGGTGAGGCCATGGCCCGTGGAGAATTTGGAAAAACGAAACAAAATAATATTAGTAAGGTTGCGAATAGGTAACACCCGTCTCACGTACAGTCACCTCTTAGTAGGTAGAAGTCAAAAACGCTGCCCACTCTGTGGAATCCCGGTAACGGTGAGGCACATATTAAAGGTATATAATAAGTTAAGAGAGTACCGAGAACGGTGTCCTACCATCTAATCTGGAAATAGTTCTTAAGCATAACAGTGACTTCAAAGATAATCTTATTAAGTACTTAAAATTGATAAATGCGTATAGATACATATAACCAACCACACGTGATATATCTCCATTTTGCAGTGTGAATGTATTTATTAGCGTGGGTGATGAGGTATGTCTGGGTGTGGCTGTGACTGAATATCGAGGCCCGCCAAATTAGTTTAGGTAATTATATATTTGTTGTGTGATGTGAGGGGCTGGTCGCCGCTATCAATACTGTCGAGATGCTGCGACTTCTCCATTATTAATGTTAATTAGCGGAAATGTTTTCTGTAAATGGACGTGGATGGCGAGGAATATCGAGTCCTCTACACGCCCGTCAAAAGGAAAGTAGTCTAATGGATGAATGAAATTCTGTACATACTGTTTGTATTTATTAGCACGAATGGAAGGAAGTCGGTACGATTATGATTATCTTACCAACTTTTTATTTAGTTGTAGGGGCAGGACCTCATCGTGCACCTGTACTCTGAGCTGTACTTCGACCGGATCTTCCAACTTCCAACGATTCCAATCCTTTCAACCCAAAGTTTTCCGCCGCATCCTCAACTCCCTTCTACGTCACCAACATAACAAAGACCACTTTTTTCGTGAAGGATTTGTTGACACATTCTCACTATTTTCATCCTAGCCCACTACCCCAAGCTCTTTTCTGTACGTTCCACCCTTATAATCCTTCATACCGTCTAAAACGGCATTGGCCTCCTGACTTCCGTACGTTGATCCTAATTTAGTCCAAACTAAATGAAATAGAGTTCCAACATGGCTGGCTTCTCTCAATCTGTATTTTTTGTACATATAGGAATAAATAAATAAAATTAAAAACTATAACTTGTAATTAAAAATCTGTACCTCAATAACATTTAATTTAATTGCCTAAAGGTTTTGGACTATGTGGCATTGGCTATGTAGATCAAACGACTAATTTTACTAGTGAAAAACATTGTATATCCAGGAAACATTAGTTTCTTTTTGTAAATGGAATGATAACCCTTTCGAAGTTAGTGTGGGTTCACTCTAATTCGCCTTAACTCCGTGAGAATTGAGATCAAAGATGTCAAAAAAGATCAAATAGATAATCAACCCTGTCTGTATACTATAATTAAAGCGTTTTGGGTGAAAAATTCCCAGTAAATGTTTGTTTTAAGTTAACAGCTTAAAAGTTTGTTTAAAAGGCTTGAAACTTTCAACTAAGAGTTTTGTTTCTAATTGTCAACCCTAATCGTCTTTTAATATAAAATTATAATGTAAAAATGTGTTGTAAACTAGCTCTGGTGAGTAAAATGTTGGGAGAGCAAATTTGCGTTTATTTAAATTAGTTTATGTCAAAAAGTTTACAAGGCTTTTCTTTTCAGCTCGATTAATATTTAAGAAACCAACAATAGTCAAGGTACGGATGTAAGATTCTTTTGTGAGGGTACACGTTTGTTTCATTAATTACGATGGGCCGCAAAAAGGACCCGGGTTCAGGAAGAGATAAGTCAACCCTCCCTGTTCAGGGAGCGATTTCCCATGTAAATTAGGGGGCGAGGGACGGTGTGGGAAGTTGGAGCATTGTTCTAACTCCCGAATAATGCTCGTGAGTGTTTGTCACCACGGAACACCGTTGCTCAGCCCCGACTCACCTCGACTGCGACGGTGAACTTTGAACGGCTCGGTAATTTGTGCTCGAAATTCAAGTTGCTCCACTTAGAAACCGAAGTGTAGGACGCGCATATTTCAACTCTTTAAAAGCATACTGGATTCCATTGTTGTCCCCTGATTTATACCGTAAACGGCCTAGACAATTTTAACTATATATTAATCTTATTTTTCTAATCTTTAAAGAAAAACAACCGAAAAAATAAATTAAAATTTCGTTATGCACATAATAGCGAACCAACGAGAATAAGCTAGACTAAGCGGCAAATCAGCGCCAAATATCGCGTCACGAACTCTGAATAGCGCCAGATGGCAAATCAAGGCTATACAAATGCGGGGACCTACCAAGTTAGACAGACCGTCAACAAATTGCACCACTGTATAAAAAGAAAACTTCCAAGAAATTGGCATCAGAAAAGGCTTAAAATATTAGGAATACCTTAAACCATACATGTGCATATAAATAATATACATTATAATATCAATGTTAACGCGATTTTAAGAAGATAAAAAGTACTTCTTCATAAGGTTTAGAGCTTATTGTACACTCTTAACTTTTACGGATGATAGATTTGCTAGAGACTAAAAGAGAAAGAAATGAATCATGAGAGAGAGAGAGAGAGAGAGAGAGAGAGAGAGAGAGAGAGAGAGAGAGAGAGAGAGAGAGAAGTATAAAGGGAAAAGATGAAAGAAAAAATAAAGAAAAAGAAAAACTTTATTATGTCCTGTGAACAGGTTCCTTTAATACAACAATTACAAAAATGCTATTACATAAAACTGCTCACTGAGCAATTGGACGATAATTTGGTAATGTAATACATAATGGAATGATAAAGCAATACATATATACATATCATAAACAGTATAAAACAGATACATAGTACATATACAGGGTGGCCAAATTAATGTGCCCACCCCATTTTTTTCCTTTGCGGTTCTAGATAGGAAAAAGTTTGAATTGAGACTCCCCTTCATTTTTCATATAAAAAGTAAGGTCGATTTATTTTTTTCGACCTCAATTCTAAAGTCGAATTGAAATTCTTAATTTTAAATGAGAACCCGCATTTTTCACATTTTTCTTTGAAACTAGATTTTTTGAAATATTTT
Organism: Cimex lectularius; assembly: GCF_000648675.2. Taxonomy (NCBI): domain Eukaryota; kingdom Metazoa; phylum Arthropoda; class Insecta; order Hemiptera; family Cimicidae; genus Cimex; species Cimex lectularius. The sequence continues at coordinate 317,826 of NW_019392746.1, forward strand.
GAAGAGGAGTGGAAAATCAGCCAAAGTAGAGAGAAAAGTCTGAAAGCTTACTACGTTTACTTATATACACGTATATAACGCAACAATGTAAAACCAAATAAAACAAAATAAAAACAATGAAATCAAAATAATTTTTTAAATTTATAAATTTATTTTTTGTTTAATTTTTACATTAGCGATGAATTTTTATTCTATTTTTTATATTTATTTCTTTTTATTTTGTTAATTTTTATTTTATTTTTTAAACAAATGTCAATGTTTTGCTTGACAATTTTGTAAGAGGTAACTGCATATTGCGTTTTTAAATGTTTGTGGGTTCTTTTTGGTTTTAATATCAGTGGGGAGGGAGTTCCAAAATTTTTAGGAATAGATTTTTGATAAGTGGCAGTCCCATATGGACATAAATCTGCATCAAAATCCCATAGGTCGTTTGACAGTTTCAACATCGCTGTCTAGCACTGAGGTTTTGTCGATATACTAATTGAAATGGGGATAGTGGGAGGGAGGGAGGGAGAGAGGTAGAGAAAGGAGTGAGAGAGAGGGAGAGATAGAAAATGAAACAGACCTACTGACATAGCAGAGTGACAGAAAGTGAGAGCGATTAAGAGAAAGAAGGACAAACAGTATGAGAGAGAAGAGAGAGAGAAGGTGAGAAAGTGAATTAACAGGGAGTGATAAAGAAAGAAAAATGGAAAAATAGACTGTCAGTGAACCAAAAAATAAAACTTGATAAATATATAAAAATTTGTTTATTATAATTGTTGATTATATTTTTAGCTCTGTTGCATACGATGCTTCGTTGGAATTATTCATAGATTACCAAATGTAGCCAGTTGCGTTGATCAGACTTTCCAGTACTGACGTTTTCCAATTTAAATGCCCCAAGGAAATGAGCTAACTTCAACAAGTCGTCATAAACTTGAAAAGCGGAAAAATTAGATAAACTTTTTCTATTCGAACATACAAGAAGAGCTTAAGACCGACGAGAATCTATCTATAAGTGCCTTTACATGACAAATGGTGTACATAAACGAAAACTTCAAGCAATAATTTTAAACTTATACAAATTAGGACAATCAGTTTAAAACAGTGGTTTTTGGAATAAGTGCACTTTTAAAACATTGTTTTCTTTTGATTTATGATTATACTCCAGTATAATGCACTAAAACAAATATTTGGACGTGTTTGTATTTTTAATCATAGATCATTACTTTTTTAAACAAAAAATTTTCAATATTAAAATAACATGATATGCAGAATATTATTAAGGCCAGTTTTTCGTAATTCATTACAGTGCAAATTGCAAAAAATGTAAATTAACATTTTTTCATCATATTTTCTTCGTTTCGACGTTATAATGAGGAGGGTGAAGAAATCAATTTTCCAAATATCTCTGATTACTGAACAGGGGCTATCAGATTATAATCAAGGAAGTTGGAACGGGGAAAAAATTAATTTCTATTTTTAATTAAATGCCACCAAGAAGGGTTGACGTCTGAATAAATTACCGCTCGAAACGTCAAATGTTAAAGATAAATGGATAAAAATTATGTTCTGTAATAAGAAAATCAAGATTCAGCGTTATTTTACGGTTTTTATTATATATTATAGAGAAGCAGAGGATGGCTCTGATTTTACTAATTATTCCTTGTTTACTAAGCCTTTAGCATATGTGATTATATTATCATCGTCACAAGCCATACTAACATCAAAATTGATAAGACAGTCCGATACAGTTCGTAAAACCATGGCATGACTAATGACTTTAACTCTGATGATGTTGATATAATCAACGAAAGGCCATCCTTTCATCCCTTTTCTTTAAAACTGGTCGATAATCTATTCAACAATATTAATTATCTAACGTCACAGAATTTGTTGACTCAGCTTTCGAAATCCTGAGATTGGAAAATCTATTTTAAACATTGACCAGGAGAGTTGGTGGCCGCAACGGTTTAGGTAACGCGGCGCTCATCACTGTTTCTAGGTAAAGGTCCTGGGATCGAATCCAGCGGCCCCGCACTTGAACCCGACATACAAATGGGATTTTTTTGAAAAACACCGGCACCCCGAAAGTTTATATAACCTCGTAGTTAAAAAACAAAACATTGACCAATTTTGGTTTTGATAATACTACACGCACCATTCATTTAAAAATTAAAGTTAAAATAAAAGTAATATATGTTTTACTTCATCAGAGACGACACAATCAGAAACTATCAAGAAGATCTAACACCAGGCGAAGCCACTAACTGCTCGCTGTGGAAGGCCATAAAAAAAAATTAAAAGACCAATCGCCCAAATTCCTCCATTAAAAAAAGAGGATGGTACTTGGGCGAGAGACAGCAGAGAAAAAGCCGATTTGTTTGCTAGTTACCTTGCTGAATGAAATCATCAATGGCAGCTTACTTGAAGTAACAACCACGCCACAAGAAGAAAATATAAAGCTAGTTTCACCTAAAGAAGTAGCACAAGAAATTAAAATTTACCTGCTAAAAAGACTCCGGGATACGATCTTATCACTGGAGAAATTCTAAAACAATTGCAAAAAAAGGGGTATAGTTAAACTAACATACCTATTTAATGCTGCAATCAGACAGAAATATGTTCCCAGCATCTGGAAATTCGCAGAAGTCTTTATGATCAAAAATCTTTCCTGACCACCAATTTGGATTCCGAACAAGACATTCAACAATAGACCAAATTCACCGAGTAGCGGATGTAATAGAAAAATCTCTTAAAGAAAAACAAATTTGTTCTGCTCTGCTATCTTCCTTGATGTCTCACAAGCTTTTGACAAGGTCTGGCACGAAGGACTCATCAATAAACTAAAAGGTATGCTAGCAAACCAGTATGTCGATAGCATCAGTTCCTACCTAACTGACAGACTGTTTAGAGTCAAACAAGAAGATCAATATTCAAAATTAAAAACAATAAATGCAGGAGTGCCACAAGGTAGCATATTAGGTCCACTGCTTTACTTGTTATACACCAGTGATTTTCCGAAAACAGATGAAAACGTTTGCAGATGACACAGCAACGATATCACTAGGACCGACTATCACCCATTCAACCAAAACCTCCAAAATGCATGTAATAAGATAAACGAATGGACAAAAAAATGGAAAATCAAGTTAAATCAGCATAAATCAGTTCATCTAATCTTTACAAAAAAAAAAGTTGGACCATGTTCCGTCGCTCACAATCGATGGAATTACTATACATACAGCAATACAGCTAAATATCTGGGAAGACCTTACATGCCAAGCTGAGATGGAAAGAACACGTGAAGAAAAAAAAGGACAGAAATAGGTTTATGGTATAGACGATTGGTCTATAGATATTGGTTGATAGGTCGTGGCTCTAATCTTGCTATACAAAATAAAATATAATTATATAAACAAGTCATAAAGCCTATGTGGGCATATGGTATTCAACTATGGGCTTGTACCAAACACAGTGTCATACAGACACTCCAAAATAAAATCTTACGTTACATAGTCAATGCACCGTGCTACATAAGGAATAAGGACTTACATAGGGATCTTAATATCCCTAAAGTCAAGGCGGAAATACAACGATTTGCCGCCAAACACCAGACTCGCCAGCACGAGAATGTGGAAGCGACCAAACTCTTACATAACCGAAACATGGTCAGAAGATTAAAAATAACAAATCCATATGGACTTGTGTAGTTAAAAATGAACAGTGAATAGTTAAATGTAAATCTTATTGTACCAATGGGTTTATAAGAATGTAAACATTTATTTATTCTATAATATTATTGTAAAATTAATGGTTGGTCTAACAATACCAGTTTTAATAAATAAATTTAACTTAAAAAAACATTATCAGAAAACTTGAAGTCATTAAGTTTCAAAACTTACGTTTATTTACATATTAAAATATTAACATATATAAAAAGAAATTTGTTCTTCTTGTCTCTGTTCGACAGATTCACCACAGAAACACGCTTAACCAAAACAGCATAAAAGAGAGATGATAGTAAACGATAAACTACATCAGTTTTTGTATTAATTATTATAATAAAACTATTGCAACTGATTTAAACAAAAAAACTTTTGTTCGTGACGTGTACTCCAGCATCCAATCCAAAAAAATCTACATTACAATCTACATCTGTCCATGCCCTACAGCGTTTTCTTTACATCGTATTTGTTTCATACTTTTACTGTGGAGGATGCCACTCACGGTTTGTCAACCTGTTTGTGTCACATGCCAGAGTTTGAGAGCGAGTAATTCGCCCTCAACGTCACGTCAGGCATGACGTGCTGTTTTCTTTTCAAATTTGAAGAGTTTTTTCTTTTTGGTTGAGCACACTTTTGGTAAGTGGCCAACTTTGTGGCACACAAGTTGGACAGGGAATAATAACTTTACTTTTACTCTTAAAACCTAAATATTTCAATTTACGAAATCAATTTTGTACATTGCTTGGTTAGTTCATGTAGAGTTTTGAGTAACATTTTTGTTTTAAATTTCAGGTGAACAAGGTCTACGTTATCGTTTCGTCATTGATTTCTTTCTGGATTCCCTGTACGATTATGGTCTTCACGTATTTGGCCATTTTCAAAGAGGCGACCAGGCAGGAGAAGCAGCTGCACGCCCGTATCGGCAACCAGATGCTGCTGAACAACAGCCGTGACTGCAACGGCGATACTCTCGGATCCTCGGGGGGCTCCAGCAAAGCGCTCGCTCTCAACGAGGTCGGTCTGCACAACACGCCGACCAAAGACAGGAACATAATTAAAATGAAAAGAGAGCACAAGGCCGCAAGGACACTGGGCATCATCATGGGCACATTTATTTTATGCTGGCTTCCTTTTTTCCTATGGTACAACTTACGTTACTATAATCTGACTATTTATGACCTGTCTGCTTAATTCCTTCAACGATAAACGCACATACGAAAAGCCTAATTTTTATATTAAGACGCTGTGTTATGATGTATGTTCATAATATATTTGTTATTAAGCAGACTGGTTTTGACCAAATACAGTAGCATATCATCTAATACTTTGTTTTATGTATTAGGTATGTGATAACGACTCTGTGCGGTGATGCATGCCCTTGTCCTGACGTAGTCGTAGCCCTGCTTTTCTGGATCGGCTACTTCAACTCCACCCTCAATCCGATCATCTACGCTTACTTCAACCGCGACTTCAGGGAAGCGTTCAAGAACACGCTGCAGTGCGCTTTCTGCTCCTTATGCAGGCGGCCGCCGTCGGACCTCGAGTCGCTGGAGGTCCGCAGGCCGTCGCTCAGGTACGACGACAGGACGCGGAGCATCTACTCCGAGACATATCTGAAGCACATAGACAGAAGGAGAAGCAGTGAAGTCGGTAGCAGTCTCTGATCCGAGCAGCCGGTCTAAGCGACGCTTAGGCCCACCTCTTCGGCGGGTGATAATTTTTTACGCGGGGGTTGAAACAAAACAACAAATCACCATGCGCTCTAATTTCATGGATCTGATGATTTATTATTAAATGACAAAATGCTAAACTATTGATTTTACCTATTTATGCTTTTTATAAGATCTTCCAAAGGGCAAGCATATCATACGACCCATACAATAAAATATTGGAATCAAAATAAATAAAAACATAAGCCCATCGTATTTTTAATCTCCAATTTTCTCAAAAATATCCGTTACTTAAGTCCTTAAAAGAAGTTACTATTAGAAGTTAGAAGGATTTTCATTTTCGGCTAAGTTTGAAAATATTGTTTTAACTAGAAAAATACAGTTTTATATATTTTCGTACATAGATAAACATAAATATCCCAGGAACATTTGTTCTAATTTCCTGAATACAGCAGTTACAGAGATAAACTTTAATTAACAAGAGCCAGATGAGTTAATACTTTTTATTTGACAACCATCCTTTGATCCGTTAAATTTAAAAAAAAAACTTGAAATTAAAAATGTAATTGAAATGCCATATCGGGACAAAATCGAGTTGCTTAATTTTTCAAACATTACTTTTCCTACATTACCAATTTTTGCCAGAGAAATGCAGTGTCTCTCTAAAAAATTGTGTTAATCAAATATTATAAAAAATACCAATACAAATTATTGATTAGTAATAAATAAAAACCGTATATTCGTGCGATAAAAACCTGCCAAAAAATACTTATAAAAAAAAGAATCTAATAAAAATAACAGCTTTCTATTTAGGAATCAAAATTGTATTTACATAAGAAATTTAATCCTGAGCATTGTTTATTGTGTTTTTTATGATCAATCGCTTATCCTCATTTTTAAAACGCAATACAAATTTATAATTAAATTTTATCTTACATTCGTAAAAATTGAAGTAGATAGCGACAGTAAAGTAAGTTTTAAAGTTGGTAAACAATATATACAAAACTTTTCAATAAAAAGTCATACTAAATAACCAACTTTAAGCATTAAAAGAATAATAACAACAAAGTTTTCGTTTTAATTTACTACCAAGTGCATAAGGTTTGTTTTCTTATTCATTGTGATTGCACATTTTATGATCAATCAAGTTTCTCATTTGTAAATCACAGTACAAATTTACAATTAAATTATATAATGAAATTATATAATATACATGGAGATAGCGACAGTAACATAAGTTTTAAAGTTTGTAAAAACATGCTGTAAAATACATAGGAAACTTTAAATTTAAAAAAAATAAGGACAAAGTCTAAAAAATTAATTGTTTTCATGGTAGTTAACTTTGTTCTGAGCCTTGTCATCCTGAATTTCTCACAAAAAAGAAAGGCCAGCATTATATCTAAACTTGTTAGCGTAGATTGCTTTCTCGTACGAAGATAATATTTTTTTAGCATACGGTACAAGCAATTTTGTCATCGGTCCTTATCGCTCGATAGTACAGCATCCATCCATTTAATTTTGAACTTAAGGTACATATAACTTGAATCATTTCTTTTACGTAGCACTGCTCCGCTTCCAAGACGAAAAACGACTGGGAACTGAGAGATCTGGAACTGATGAGACACAACGGATTCTGAAAATAAAAAATTAAAAGAAAAATGGCAAGTTTGTACAGTAAAATATCAAAATGTGCAAAATAAAATTCGTCCTTTTTATAATAGAATTTCTGTCTTGGTTTCATTCCATTCATACATAGAGAAAACAATTATTTCATTTCCGGTCTTTAGTCGTGAGATTACCTTCGTTTATTGTTACTCACTTATTTTCACTGTACGTGAAAAATTTGAGAATGTCAATAAAAAAAATATAACATTATTATTGTCTGTAAAAGCTTTACCTAAACAAAATATATTACAAGAATATTAAGGATTGCCTGCGCAATTATACTAAAAACACAAGCAATGTCTAGAACTAATACTCAATTTTAAGTAATACTTAATGCATGTCAGCGATAACAAATAAACAAATTCACTCACACACAAATATATTTACTAATTTCTGATATTAATATGCACAAATTTTTTTTCTCTTATTACCAACTTTCATCTGTGATAAATGAAACCCTTCAACAATCAAAGTTAATAATCAATCTGTAAGCAGGTTGGGTTTTACACTCGAGAATTTTTTAATCTGTAAATAGTATTCTAATTATTTATCGATTTAATTTGACAATCGTTGAACTGGAATTTTTCATTGTCATTTTGCATCATGTTATTGAATTTCAAAAGAATCTAAATTTTTGTAAGAAATAAGTGTGCATGGTGATTCATAAAACTTAAAAAGGACCTGAGAAACGGTCGGTATGAAAACGGGTACCCATTATAGTATAATAACAATAAAATCATTTTACAAAAAGCCTAGCGTGTGTATTAAACCCTTTCATAATAGATTGTAGATATATTCGTTTTATTTTTTATCAAAGTGATATGCGTCTTTTGTTTTTTAATTTAACATTTAAATAATGTGTAAAATAAATTCTATTGTATTATGTAAAAAAAATAAGCCGCCCTCCCGTTGTATCAATTGCAATATCTAGATGTATGGATGTCAATCAGTGTTAGCTCTATATTCTCGTGTATTTTAAAAAGCCTGGAGTTTTGTAATTAAGTTAAAACTAACATCTGCAAAATTTGTAAACCGCTAAAAAAACTCTTGTGAACATTATTTTTATAGATAAAACTTTAAATGTTGATGAGGCCGTACGCTTTAATTTATTATATCGTTATTTCATTATGGAAATTTTGTTTTTGACGGATTATATTTAATTTTACTCTCTAACCGACGTAGGTTTAATTTGTATAGCTCCGTTTCGAAGGGATCAAAAAAAAATTATAAAAAGAAAAAGGACCTCAATTATTTTTTTCGCCCCCACGTATATCACGAGGTTCGCTTTTTGTCAATTAGAGTGATTTACGTTATAAAGCGTATAACAATAAACGCGTTCACACAAATCTATAAATTATCTGAGAGTATTTAGGTAAATTTTATTTTTTAAAGAAACGTCTATTTTTCACACAAGGGTCCACATAGTTCGTATTTTCAAGAATAGAAAATAAAATAAACTAATCGCTTACTAACCAGATTTGAGCTAACAATTTAGAATATGTTTGTGAAACAGTTTTGGTTTTAAATATGTGGTTATCAAGTTACCAAATGTTAAATTAGACATTTTGTTTTATATGTTATATTTTCGCTGCGTTTTTAAGCGTAATTGCACGGACAAATCGACTGTAATTTAGTAACTTTGATCCTAATAATAAAAATCAAATAGATCATCTCCAAATTTATGGTAACGCAAATGAGAAATCCTTCCAAAATCTAAAACAAAATGCAAACTATTCCGTTTAAATTTTACATAAGAAATTTACAGAATTATTACTTTTAAAAAAATGAATCAATTTATGAATTTTTCAGCCCAGTTTTAACGAATTTGTATTGATGATTTGAAAAACCTACATTTAGCATGTTTACATATGACAAACTGAACATAAAACGCTTCCAACTTGACGAAATTAACTGGTAATTTATGCATTTACTTTTATATTTATAGCCGGAAAGATTATTTTTATCTATGTAAATGATATGTCAGCAAAAGTTCAGAGAAATGGTTTAAAAATTTTATGGCATTACAATTATACTTTTTATTACTATCAATCAAATCGGTAAAAATTTATTACGGTGCTATTTTTATTCACACCTATGATTCATAATCAATAATATTAACAATTAATTTTGTTTATATACATATTAAGTTGTAAAAAAATAACTCATATCTGATAACATTTAAAACGAACCCAATTAATGGAAATAAATAAACCATAGTATTATTATACCATTGATTTCTATTTTTTACTGTTTATTTAAGCAAAATTGAGAAGGGTTCTTTTGAATTTTTAAATCCCAATTTTTGAATAGGAGGTAGAGGAAAGTGATAAATGCAATAATTTTTTGTCTTAACGTGACCGGGGGTAAAAACAGAACCAAAGATTAAGAAACATACTCGTATAATTCAGTTTGAAATATGTTTCGCTATTGTGATAAATGTTCCTCTCTATTTTCCTGACTGTATCTTGAAATAATACCAAACTGTGCATTTTTCTCGTTCAATTCACATATGTATTTTACGTTTTAATGTTTAAATAATAACTAATAAATTATAATAATATTAATAAAATAAATCATTATGTGAGAGTATAATAGAAATACATTAACATGTTGCACGACAATCGATTTGTACATGTTTTGTTAATTGAGACAAACAAGAAAAAAATACTGAAAAATATAAAGAAAACTAGTTGTCTCGTAGACGTTCTTGACAAAAATAATGTAGTTAATTAACCAAGTATAACATTGTGTATAGATTAACAGATGAATAACATAATAACGAAAATATTACAACTTAAGAATCAATAAACGTAAACGTGTAAATAATTGTATTTAAATTTTTTTTGTATAGTTTTGTATATTATGTAAATCACATTAATGTCTAAATCGATAACCAAACTGTAAGTAGATAGTATACGAAATTAAGAAGAGAGAAGAAAAAGAAATTCTAAACTATTAGTTGTTTTCTGTTGGATTTCTAGAAAGCAAAAATGAAATTTAAACAATACCAATTTTTATAACGCTGTTTGTTTGTTTTTTGTACATGTATTTTATGATCCAGAGATTTATATGTGTGACTTAATTGTATATAATAAAAGAGTATAATTAACACCTAAATGTTGGAATTGTAGATATTGTAAATGTTATTTTCATCGGTAAAAAAAGGAAGAAAATATTATGTAAAAATAAAAACCTTAAATTGAATAAAGTGGAACAAACCTGATTGAATAATTAATAAAACCTGTAAAGCTTTGTTTTAAAAATAAATACTAAATAAATTATGCTTCTCTAAAAGCCCAACATAATATACTAAAGTATATACTTACAACTCCTCAAGTAAGTCAATTTTAATTTATTTTACCATGTTGCCACCTTAAAATAACTTGAAAAATTACTACTTTCGTAATTACCAATCATTAAAGTATTGGGAAATGGCGATTTGGTGTACATAAAACTTACACGGTATGTGACAGATTGGAAAGGAATACGAATGCTCCATTGTGGGATGTCGGCCAGTAATCGTCTCATATCTGCGTACTCGTTGCTGCACCGGAGCTAATGTCAGTTAAAATTCCAAGATATGCTAATAAAGGGTGGATAGGAAGCTTTTCAATTTATAGAGGATGCCTGGTTGCCAATCAAAAGCCTGGGCCTCAATCAAAGAACGCACCCAACTCTGTTCTCTAGTTTGAGAATTCTTCTGAAGACTTTAGAATGAAATACTTAGATGGATTGGATATTGGATGGCTTCGTGGTACCACACAGGTCGGATCCGATGTCCAAATTGATCGACATTTAGGGTTTTGTACCGTTTTAGTTTGATTTTAGCGTGAGATGCGCATTCTACGACCCAGTTAATAGATACGAGTGCTTAATCAAGCTACCCCAAGAAAGTAGCATTTTTTCAGCTGAACTCTATGCCATCCGGAATGCGCTCAGCTACTTGAGCTCGAAAACATATGGACAAATCCATGATTATAACGGATAGTCTAAGCTCAATGCTCAAGATAAAATATCGAAAGACGGTAGCAGCAGACAATCATCAATCTTCGAAATATTGGAGAAAATCAACTACATGAAAAACGTGGGTAAGGTAGTGGTTATAGCTTGGGTCAGATCACATGCAGATTTATCGGGAAATGAAAAAATAGATAGATCTATTGACAAAAAAAGCTAGTATTCAGGGTGGAAGTGCATCTTTCGCGCTCCATTACAGTGAACTGCCATTTAGAAGAAATGATATATCAGCTCGTGTAAAGGAAAATTTTATAAAACCATTCACTCAAAATGCGGGGTCTGCTGGTTCAAAGGTAGATTAGTTACTAAAGCTCTGTGCAAATCTATTTGTAGGCTGCGTTCGAACCGCGCGATTTGCAAAGAATATATTTAGAGTAAACTTAGTTAGTTCGGATAGGTGCGATGTTTGCTTAATGACAGAATCGTGCGAGCATATGTTTATGACTTGTTCAAAATATCGCAAAGAAAGGAAGAAGGTGTTTGATTCAATTGGAAAATACCTGGAACTCCCGTTCAATTATAAAACTATCTTAGGGGTGTACGGGGCAATAGTACAATATTTGAGAAAAATAAATCATGAAGTTTAACAAGACGGCTTAAAATAATAGTAATAATATGTGACATGGCTATGGCTATTTATGCTATTGCCAAAAAAATGTCTGATTTTGGTCCAAGCAGTCTTCGTAATTGTCCAGGTCTTCTGGTCGAGTGACTGTCGGTTCAGTCGCATGTAGGCTGTTTTAAAAGGAGTTTTCGAGGATTTTGGACATCATAGGGAAAAGGCTGATTGGGGTGAAGCAGGATATGTGGGAGGAATGTGACGTTCACGCACATTGCATTTTGCTTAAAAATAACGTGAAAATAACATTAAAAATAACAATTAATTAAGGTTTTTAGTTGAGATAAAAAAGTCAATGGCACGAGCACTTTTTTATCTCAACTAAAAAGCTTAATTAATTGTAATATATTAATTGGTCAAGCGGACCACGAAATTAGGGAATTAAAAATAACATTCTAAAAACATTTTAATTGACTAAGGTTCTACAATTCAGAAATTTCAGGCAAAAATCACAAATAAATTGATTGGATAATCTTTGGCGAGAAAGTAAAACGTCTATATACGCCACAATCTAATGTCCCTTAATAATAAATATATATTATATGAGGACTTTTTACGTTTTTGTTTTGGTTATATTCATCACTAAGGTTAAAATAAAAAAAAGCGTATTGTTATATAAGAAATGTCTGTCTCTTGACTGTTATGCCCAATAAGTCTTCACATACTTTGTTTTAAAAACGCTAAATGTAAACAAAAATGGTTTTATATGATTTTATGTTTACAAATTTGATCAGTATTTTATATTTAACGTGAAAGATGAAACATAGTCAATTTACACCGATGAAAATTTGTCGAGAGGTACGACAGTTAATCGTTGACCACAAAGCTGTGGGAATTTTACGCGAAAACACTAGACCTGTGAATAAAGTGTGTCTAGAATTGTGTGTGATTAGAAATAATAACGCAACGAATTGTATTGCAAGTAGATTAGACCAGAACGGCTCAAAAGCTTCAGCACCAGATTATGCCATCCTACGAACTGTTCATCAAAATCTCAAAAATCAGTGCACCTACAATAGATAATTTATTGTAGTATTATAACATTGTCGAAATACCTCAAACCGTACGTAATACATTTAAAAAAATCTCACATCTAGATGCGCCAGTAAAAAGCTGGGTGTTAGCAAAGTAAACCGAGGTAAGTAGCCTTTACTGTCCTTTTAGCTGTTGGGTCAAAGTTATTCAGTATTTTTGCGCTGATTGCAATGTTGGAGTGTGAATGAGAAAAAAGCGAGGCCAAGAAATTATAAAACTTATGCCTCACGGTTAAACACATAGGATAATGGATCAGGGTTTGAGGTCATATGCCTGCAATTGGAGTAGGCAACTTAATGATAATTAAGTATGAGATTATAAGATAATCTTATATAATTGATATTCTAAAAGAAAATCTGCGACCCAATTCTATCAAGTTAGGCTTAGGATAGAATTTTATTTTGCAGCAAGACAATGATCCTAAACATCGTGCCAGAAGTGTGGAGGAATGGCTGGTGAACTACACTCCACGACAATTTAAAAAAAACCTCCGTAGTCGTCCGATTTAAACCCGATGGCAGGATGTTAAAAGGAGGCTAAAAAAGCGTGAAGTAAATATTTCGCCAACTCAGATGTCGTTATGGAGGAGTGGTGGATAACAGATCCTAGTTTTACCAAAAATAGCAGCATGAACTATCGTTTAAAAGAAGTTATAAAGATACGAAATTGGTCTTACAGATCATTAGATTTGTTTTATTAATAGATTTAGTTTTTTGTTATTGGTTATTTTCCGCATATACAGATTTTTTTGAAAATATTTTGTTATTTTTACTTTAAGAGGTCAACATTTGCACGCTAACCCTGGTTAAAAATGGTTAAAATAAACTATTATTTGAGGGTTTTATATTTATTTTAACGTAACCAATAATTGATTGTTTTCTTCTTCTTTTTAAAATGCTATTTTTCATGAATATATAAGGTGGTTAAACTTACATCAAAATGCATCTAACTAAATCCATTTTTTTTATTTTTCAATGTCTTTTAAACCATCTTTTTGTCACACTTTAATTTTTTGTAATAATTGTATGTTCTTCAAGAGTTCAACCCTGATTAAAAACAGGTATTTTCGTTTTTTTTTAAATTATTTTACCATGACCAATTATTGATTGTGTTCTCTTTTCACACTAAATAAAAAGAACAACGAAAATAAAAATAAAAGGACAGACAAGTTCTTGACCAATTAACACTAAAATATAGAAATCAAATTACGCATAACCGTTCCTATTATTAATATATAAACTACGTGCTTATTAAAAATGAATGAAACAATAAAAATACGAATGGGTAATAGCATATACACTTTTTTTAACAAACGTTTTGTTATATTTAATGCCATTTTTTCTTGTATGTATAGGTTGGTTAAACATACTTCAAAATCCATCAAATTAAACAAAAACACTTATATTTAACTTAATCAAATGTTTTAAAATGTAATTTTTCATTTTGTTTTAAACACACTTTTTGTCATTAATACTGAATGTATGCAGACTTTTTGTAATAACTGTAGGTTCTTAATGAGTTCAAAATTTACACGCTAACCCTGGCTAAAAATAGGTATTTTCGTGATTTAGATCAATTTTACCATGACCAATTATTGATTGTTTTCACTTTTCTCACTAAATAATAAAGAACAACGAAAATAATAATAAAATTACAAACTAAGTTCTTGATCAATTAACTATTTATTAACATATAAACTATATGCGCATTAAAAATGAATAAAACAATAAAAATACTATTGAGAAATACATATACAAACGTTTTATTATTTTTAACGCTATTTTTTCTTGTATGTATAAGTTGGTTATAGTTCAAAATTCATCCAATTAAATAAAAACGCCTATATTTAAATAACTAAATCAATTGTTTCAAAATGTAATTTTTCATTTTGTTTTATTTTCCCCACGTTTTTGTCATTAATAGTAAATGTATACAGACTTTTTGTACTAGCTGTATATTCTTTATGAGTTCAACATTTGCAGGCTAACCCTGGTTAAAAATAGGTATTTTCGTGTTTTAAATCTATTTTACCATAACCAATTATTGATTGTTTTTACTGCTATGTATTGCTTTTCTCCAACGGGTCCAAGACCGGCGATGGTGTGGCGTGTGCTGTGTATAGTGAGGGAGTGGCCACCTTCTGGTCGTTGCCCCCTCATTGCAGCGTATACAGGCAGAGCTGTATGCGATTTGGCACGCTCTCGTGGTGGTGTGGATCGGGGAGGACTCAGCCTTCCTCGTACGCACCGACTCTCTGAGCGCTGTCTGGACTATACGCGACAGGTTGTCTGTGGGCCCTCTCGTCGTGCTCGCGTATGTTAGAGAAATACGCGGAGCTGGAGCCTCTCGACAAAACGGTAGTTGTTGTCTGGATTCCCCGGACACATCGGCCTGGAAGGTAACGAACACGCGGACGAGGCGGCGAAAGCCGGTAAGTCCCACCCTCCGGATCGGACCATCGCGATCAGGCCCCCTTACGCTAAACTCGCAGTAAAAATATGATGAAAGAAAGATGGCGCGTCAGTGGGCGGGGTCGTCGGAGAGGCTCTTGCGAGTCAAAAGCACGACCGGTAGATGGCCCTCAGAAAACCTGAGCAGGAGACCGACTGAGGATTGGCCATATGCGGTTGACACATGGGCACCTGCTTTTGGGCCAAAGCCCGCGCAGGTGCCCCTTATGCAGAGAAAGGTTGCTCGATGTGTTCCACATAATAGAAGCGTGTCATGCCTTGGCTCCATACAGAGAGCGTGTAGGCATGCCGCCAGACTTAAGAAGAGTCCTCAAACACGGTAGCGAGTTTCAGAGTCCCCTGTTCCGCTTTTTAGGAGAAATTGGAGTTTTTTATTGTATATAGTATGTCTTATGTGTTACGTGTCTATATGTTTTGTCTGTGTGCATGTATTTATTAGCGTGAATAGCGAGGGGTGAGGGTGAATATAACGTCATCACCCCTCGAACGATGAAAGCGAGTGATTGTGTGTTCGGGGTCGATGGCGGAATATTTATAAAAGTACCCCATCGACCCCAATCTAGTTTTGTTTATGTGTAGGTCGGTGGAGGAATATCAAGTACTCCACCGACCAAACGGAATGAGTGTTCTTTATGGATGTATTTATGTGTATGAATGTATTTATTTGTATGAATGTAGTGTTTGAAAGTGTAATAGAATATAGACTTTGTTGGGGGCTGAACTGACCTAGATGTCGGAAGCCCCAGTCAAAAAAAATAAATAAAAAAATAATAATAATAATAAAAAGATAGAATAGGTTTTTGAAGTAAATTGAACTATTAGCACTAAAAATATAGAATTCATACAACTAATAAGGTCGATTATTTATTAATAATGTAAACTATGTGTTTATTGAAAATGAATAAAACAGCGAAAATACTAATGGTTAATAGCTCTAACATTTATATTCAAATATTACAAAAAGTATTGCCTGTTTCTATAAGGTACTGGTATATATAAATCGAATAATAATAATAACTTCAAAACCCATAAAACGCTAGAAACTGGTTACATTTTTAAATGAACAATTCGACGGTAAATATCTATTCAATTATTCATGCAAAGACTATAAACTATAATTAAATTGTATTAGAAATCTGGTTTAATGCCCCATAAAATGCTGGCGCCTGGGTGTAGAAGGATGAACTCGCAACAGACCCAATTCTACAGCCACACGTTAGATAGCAGTGATAGGAATAAAATAAGCACCTAAGATCTAAACACAAAAGAATAAACCAGTTTATAACAACAAAATGTAGTTTTAGTTTAATAAGAATTTTTATAAAATGTAATATGTCAACAAGCAAGAGTTTTATTTTTATTTAATTTAATTGTCTTCATTTTTGTATAAATTTCCTTTCTCATTGTTACATGTTACCTACTTGAAGGTAGTTGTTTGTAATGTACCACAAATTGAAAAAGTCTTTATTTTTTATAGCACTTGATTGCTTGTAAGTTAAAGAGTTTTATTATACAATCTCTCATATTGCAATTACAATAGATTTATTCTATTAATATAGAATAAATGGGAAGACAAGTAAGTTTTATTAAAATGTAATAGATGGATTTTAAATTAACTTTTCTTGTCGTTAACGAATAATTATTCTAAGTTTAATTTTGATGATTTTTTCTATTTATTAAAATTAAAATTCTGATAGAATCGTTGTAATTCTCGATGAGTCATCTACGAATTAAAATGTTCGTCAAAATATTAATTGCCAGCATTCGTTAAGCCTTTGTACTTCATTTTCACGGATTATTTCCAGGAATGAGTAAAGCTGATTACGTCGAAAATGTTCGGAAATCGAAAAGCGACCAGTTTACCTTAAAGCACCGTGACCATTAGTTAACGATGACATCGTTATACAACTGATGATCTCCTAAATTTAGCCTGTTTTTAAACAGGAAGTTTTATAATCGGTTAGTCAATTTTGCCGTTTTTGGAACTGTTTCTAAAAGTTTTATTATCCATGATAAAAACGTGTTTATTAATTTTACTTTAGAACGTAAAAAAAATTAAATAAAATGGGAAAATAACAGGAAAAATAGTTTTCTATGAACTGCAACCAACTGTTAAATCATATTTAAAAAATTAATAGTAATTAAGAAGCTTGAATAACCCAATTAACCTATTTGAAGGGTTTCTCGCCTTGGCTCCGTATAAAGAGCGCGTAGGAATGCCATTCGATATGACAATTGCGCTTGAGCACGACAACTAGTATCTATCTGGCTTCCTCTGTTCCTACGCTTGAAGAAAACAGGATTGTTTTATTGTATATAATAATGATAGTTTTGAGTCACTATGTGTTGAGAGTGAATGTTTAGTGTGACAGGGTCTATGGTTGAATAGTGGATACCCCCTCGACCATCAAGGTTATTTATACAATAGGGGTAAAGGGTGAGGGCGGAATATCGAGTCCACACATCACCCTAATTATGTGAATGATATGTAATAGTAAAGAATGTATTTAAGAGTGTGAATAGGCACTGATTGCGTTTGGTACTGAAATGACCTGGTTTTTGATAGTACCCAGCGTACAACTTCAGTGTTTGGGTGGATAAGATTGATCCCGGAGTGTCAGCAATTCTCTAGCCCTGCCGGTAATTCATTGTAAAGTACAACATTTGGAATTGCCGGTGAACTGCCAGAAGTGATAGGCTCAACTCTGCACACGTGTAAGTGACATTGTGATGATGAAGCCTATTCAATCATTTTTCATGAAAACTTGATTGTACATAAGCACCTCATACGCAACTCCCTTAGAGGATTGTTGGGAAGAAATCGGGAGGAAACTCGTTGCATGTGAGGAACAGGTTAGTATTAAATGTTATCTAGCTGGAACTTTCAACTTCTTTTATAAAAGAAACATTTAGGTAGTTAACGATGGTACTGTTGAAACTTAAAACGGAGCGTTGATGAATGATCTGCTGATTCGTGATTGAAGGGTCTGGATTCTGCGGAGATTGGGAGGTTTCAGGATTGAATTATACATGAATAGCTAGCGTTATAACCCGGCGTTGCCCAGGGGGATAATATAAAGTGTTATCTAACACAAGATTTTGAGTGCACATATTGCTAGATAGGAGCATGTGTGTGTGTCTGTGTGTGCGTGTTTATGTTTGGTATGATTGAATTTAGTCATCACATTAGACATTTACATATACAATATTATTTTTATTTTGAATTACATTGCATTAAACTGTAATTCATCATAGTGGTATTCATCGTTAAATTCATTGCAATGCTCTTGGATATACAATGTTTTTGGTAATTCCATTTGGTACATATACAAACAACAAATCCCCCATTCTGGAGCTGGAACGTATAATTGTCCATGGGAAAACCATAGATTCTCCAAATTCAATCTACATAATAGCAATGATTGACTTTGAGATTTGTTTATCGTTACTGCAAAAGCCAGTTTAATTGGAAATTGCAATCATTTGAATTGAAATTTGATTTGGAAAAGTACTTCTCTTGCTATGTTGTACTATTTTATGTAGCACATCCTCTCCTTTGAATTTCAGTAAGAATATTAATATTATTTTACGTTTAGTGGTATTTTAAACAACAGTAATGATTAGGGATGGTTAGGGTGTATTCCAAAAATGACTATTATCACGCTGTTCATTTTTATTTGTTTATTTTATTATATAGAATTAATTACGATGACAGGCAGCTTTTGATCACAACAGGGCAAAAATTGTCTTAATTCTCTAATTCCTACTCGACTTTCTTCATTTCGTGCTTCGTGATGTTGTGATGATTTAATAGCACGTGAGTGTGATATATGAAATCCATTTCGTTGTGTTCTTTCTTCTTCTATTATATTTTGTCTTTCATCTGGAATTCTCTTGGCAATATTTGTGCGACGACCGATATTTTGTCGTTTTCGTGACATTTTAAACAACCACAAATGCAATACGAACGGCAATTCTATAACAGCAGTATCAAAGGGAATGTAAGATTAAACATAATTCATAATACGACAAAATCATCTCAATTAATTTCAAAACCTTGTAAAACTGAACTTTAAGGACCTCTGCAACCTCACATTTTATAAAATTCAGAATGTTAATAAATCAAATTGGTAAAACAACAGCACTACGTATTACGTTTAATTTAAACTGACAGAGTTGAGTAAAACAATGTTTGATAATTAAATTCACTAATTTCGTGGACGGCTTGACCAATTAATATGTTACAATTAATTAAGGTTTTTATTATTTGACATAAAAAAGTCAATGGCACGAGCGGGATTTGAACCCACGATCTTTGGCTAGATACGCCGCTGCTCTACCACTTGAGCTATCGTGACCTCGATCCACTCCGACACTAACTTCCCATCTCAACCTCACCTTTTGAATTTTTCCTCCTTTTTGCCATTTTTCAAATGTCGTGTAATCGGATTGGATTCTCGTTGGTTGAGATGGGAAGTTAGTATCCGAGTGGATCGAGGTCACGATAGCTCAAGTGGTTGAGCAGCGGCGTATCTAGCCGAAGATCGTGGGTTCGAATCCCGTTCGTGCCATTGACTTAAAAAAAACACCTTAATTAATTGTAATGTTTAATAATATTTTACATAATTTATAATTGCTTATGTATACATACCTGTAAAACAAAATAGATTTTTGTTGTCTTTATCTGTGTGTACTAAATAAACGTTTCTTGGAGCAGGTTTCTAAATTCTGATGGTTTGGCCGAAGGGAACCGTCGTCGGTCAGGCCACATGGCGGTAGTTCGTTCTCCTTCCTACACCACTGCTCCCTACAGTAAAGATACAACGGTGTAGTTCTTCCTCCTTTACATCAGCGAAACCAATTCTGTAGTTCTTGCGACTATAACTGATTCGGTAATTTTTGCGACTGTAGAGTTTTAGCGTGTATTGTCTCGGAAATTGAATTTGATTGATTCAAATCGGAATTTGAGAGACGCGGGAAACGTGTATCATACCGGGAGCCGAAAGCCCGTCTGGACAGCCGACAGATGTGAAAATGGACGCCACAAATTCCTGACATCTCTCTCTTTTGTAATATATTATGCAGGGTGGGCGACCAAGACCCGAGGGGTTAAATGCCTGGGTAGACTCGTTCCCCATCCCTAAAAGGTCCGGGACTTGGTCGGCTCACGTGTCCTGCATAAATCTCTCGGACCTGTTCACAAACCCCAAGATTTTGGTACATTTAATCTCGGGGAGTGATTTGGTGATGTCCTCTCCTCCAAAAATTTCAAATCTAGACCTAGCATACCTACCCTGCGAGGTAGTGTCTTGCCGTTTCTTCTTTTATTTCACAAAACCGGCAAAAGGGATCTCGTAGAATATCCATTACGGAGATGTGTCTTCCCAGTGGGCAATGGCCCGTCAGCATACCTATCAGCCTCCTAATTCCCTTTCTTGAGATAGAGAATAGCCATTTCGATTCTGCTGGTTTAATCACCTTAACAAACTCTTTCGATTGCCCGTGTCCGGGGGATAGATTCCACTCCTTAAGGAATTGTTTCATACCCCAGTTTCTAATACTCCCTTTCGCTGTGTTCATAGAGTGAGGTAATACTGGTTGTGGCACGACAAAAGCAGTATTGTTTCCTACACCAGTCTAGATGTTGACAAATCAGACTAACCTGACTGTCAGAAAAAATTCTAATATTTTTTCCCTTAATTTTATTTTCCATCAGTGTTCTACAACACACATTAATGGCCCAGATTTCCCCCTGAAAAAAAGGGGTGTTATTGCCAAGAGGGGAGGAGATGCTGATTCCTAATTTAGGTATGTAGATTCCTGCATCGCCGCTCCCTTTAACTTTGATAAGTGTACAATCTGTATAGCAGTCTATGTTCTGATGGTCATATCCACTCTATAATTACATTGACAAGGGGTGACTACCTGAAAGTACTTTTTCCCCGAAGGGTCTTTTTTGTAATCCTGACGCCCATCTTTATTTGCCCAGTGTACATTTTATAAACCCGCCCGGCATTGATATAAACAAAGTGTGAAAGTCATCGAAATCGGTTCAGTTTTATTTCGGTTAGTTTTCGTTTTTATCATTAACACACATACGAACATTCACTTTTATATATATTGATGTCGAGGAAGATTAGAGATAGCTTAAATTATATACGGGTTAAGCAAAAAATGATAATTCTGCTCTTTATGCATATTGATTGAAACTGAAAAAGACTTGTATCATTTTATGGCCAATATTAGGAGAATGGCGTATACTATATATAGTAGTGGATACGCTAAATTGTAATAAATTGTATGCATGCGTGGTCATAGATTCAAATTATCGAGTAATTGAATTATTAATGGAGCGTTCATGTTGTCATGGTTTTCGTTAGGTTGATCATGTTAAGCTAATGATATTAAAGTCTAATTATTGGAGAATAATAGGCGAAGGTCAGCATTCCCTGATGGCCATGGGTACAGCCTGTATATTTAATTGTATCGTGTAGGGTAAGTAAAGTAATTCCTGTGGTACAACTACCCATTGGATGTCGCGGAGAACGGGTCAATCCACTTTCCTATACATTTTCCATTCCATTACCAATTAAAAACCGAGAACACTAGCATGGTAAAAAAAAAGACCGCAGAATTTAGCTACAAATGAAATCTTTGATAAATATGTATTTCAATTGAAAATCAATTCAGTATTAGAAATTTCAAATTAAAGTGGTTGTTCGCGAAACATGAAATATTCCTATCTCTCTGCTTTCTTACATAGAATTAAAATAGCATAATCTAGACGAAAATCATTGTCCCTTTACAATTTTGGTTTTTAAGGCTGAAAACCTCGCCCGGTGAAACTCACACCACCTAAAGTCTAAACTGTTGGCATAACTCTATATGGGTAAAGTATTGACTTTCTTTGAAAAATTTCAAATGTCAAGAACATATAGTTTAATCAAATCAAATTTTATTGCTTTAAAATTTTACATTTCTTTAGCAAGGCTTGCATATTTTATAATAAGCATATAATAAATATAATTATAATTCTCTATTATGTAATACAGTTTATTTCATATTCATACTTCACAGATTGAAAGAACGTAAATACAACAAAGAAAACTGATAATATTTACATACATAAGTATATATTTTATTGGATTGCAATTGTGTAAAGAAACATGCAAATGACATATTATGAAAGATAGGCTCGTATCACATGACGATTTGTCTCAATGAATTCATTAAACGTATGAAACACTCAACTGGTGATCATTAATCTTCCTCTCAAATATTTTTTGGGGTAAAGAAATATGTTGTTGAGCAAATTATTGAAAAATTTAAAAGCCCTGTAATTAACACTATTACATATAATCAATCGCCTGCTAGGAAGCGTTATTAATTATGCTTTCCTAGTATTGTTTTTAAAACCACCCTTTACTTTAGGTAATTTGCTATAATTATAAATAAATGTATTTAATACATTTCTATATAATCCTGAAAGGATAATCTGGCCGAACTATTACCAACACATTGTTCCCCTTTGTCGGCTTTTTTCACTTCAAAGAAGCCGACGCCTTACACAAAATTGTCTTTTATATACCGACTTCCTTCCCCACCCCTTCAAAACCAAACATATATAAACATAAAACAGCAAAATCTCACTGGCACTCTCAACACGACACGCAAGGATGGCACAATTACACAGAAGACAAACACTTTGAGTGAGTAGAAATACTTTGTTTGAATATAAAATATATTTTGCATTGTATAAATTCACTTTTCCACATCCTAAATGTATTTGTTAAATGTAAACATTGTTTGTAAATCCCAGGCCCTGAAGATGATCTCAATAAAAGATCGAAACGTTGGCACGATAAAGAAAATGTTTTTCTGAAACCTACATCACACCCGACCGCATCTCACGATATCTGAATAAGTATTTAATACAATTAAAAATATGTAAACAAGATAATGTATTTTTATACTTGCAGTTCTGCAACCGGCATCACAGCTCAACTCACAAAGATTCTTACTGCTTTTCTTTGGTTGAAAAAAATCAATTTAGATGAAGCTAAGTGACCGCATACTAATATGGCGTAACTAATATACGCATGACTACAGCTAAAGTATGCACTATTTAACGGTTTACTTGATATTTGATAGTATAAACACTGTAATAAAATAGACCAGAATGTATTTTTTTTACGGTGATAGTAAAATGATAGTGATATTTTAATGTGTAGACAATGTGTACACCTAAAAGTGAAACGAGTTCCAGATATTCAGGCCATGCATTCATCCTTTATGCCGGAAACACTCTTACCCGATGCAAACGCTATGCGACACGCTATCCGATGCTACCCGACGCCTTACCACGTTTTGGTAAGGTGGGCACATTTATACGACGTCAAGCGCACGCCATGTACAGTCACAAAGAGTGTATCATAAATCAGTATCACAATCGCAACGACTCTTTTATTTTTAATGCATTATTTTGAGGAAAAGCATGTGATAAATTTTTAGTTACATTATATGAGCACAACCATGTAATAAATTGTTAGTTAAATTTTATGAGCACAACCATGTAATAAATTGTTAGTTAAATTTTATGAGCACAACCATGTAATAAATTGTTAGTTAAATTTAATTATTTTAAATAAAGTTATTCCGGTGTTTTGATCAATTTTCTGCCTAACCATCATAATTAAATAATTTTTTATAAAAAATCATGAATTTTTGATCTCGTTTAATTTAGTTTATATTAAAATAAGAATGCTGTAATAAATATAACGACAAAATTACATATACATAGTTTAAAATGAACTACAAAAAATATGATTGTCCTGTTCTGACGCTACTCGACGCAAATGGTGTAATTGTATGAGCAAAACTATGAAATAAATTGTTGGTTAAATTTTATGAGCAAAGCCGTGTAATAAATTGTTAGCTAAATTCATTCTATCAATAAATCTTATTCCGGTGTTTTGACCAATTTTCTGCCAAATCATTAGAATTAATTTTTTTAAATAATGAATTTTTGGTCTCGCTTAATTTTGTTTATATTAAAATAAGTATATTGTAATTAATATAACGGCAATAATACATGTAGTTTGAATAAAAATACAAATAAATACATGTAGTTCTTTTGTCTCCGACTGTACTCGATGCTACCCGACGAAAATCTGGACATTGGGGATGGCAGAGCGGAGAGTAGGGTAGTATAGCATCGGGCAGATGTGCACGTGGGTCAATCTTATGGAAAAATGGACTTTGGATTTGCGTCGGGTAGCATCGAGTAGCGTCGCATGGCGTTGCATCGGGTAAGTGTGTTCCCGGCTTAAGGGATCACGAGTTGCGTGTTCATGAAAGCAATGAACACCGGTTCATTTAATTCCTAACTTTCAAAAAAAAAATTGTTAAATTCAATATAACGGCAATAAACATATAGTTTGAATAAAAATATGAGTGTCCGGTTCTTTTGTCTTCGACCTTACTCGATGCGACCCGACAAAAATCTGGACAGTGGGGATCGCGTTGCGTAGAGTAGGGTAGCGATGCGTGGCATCGGGCTGATGTGCACGAGGGTAATACAATCTTAGGGAAAATTGGGCTTTGGATTTGCGTCGGGTATGTGTGGTCCGAGGGCAAGATTTTTTTTTATGTTCAGGCCGTTATCGTTAAACCATGTTTCAAGTTCATTAAGGAGATTTTATTTACATTTATACCGGCTAACAGATTATCATCAGCAAAACCAAGCAATATGAATATAGATATCATTGGTATATATGATGGACCAAAGGTGTCCTGTAACCGCCCTGGGCACCTCTGCTGATCCTCCAGAGGTCGGACGATGTGTCATTATGCTTAACTGCCTGAAATCTTCCATCTAGAAAAGAACATACAATGAACTTGCTGATACATTTGAGAAATTTAATTCTCGCCTCCACAGAAGTAATGCATTAATGTACAATGTAATTTAATTTAAGGCAAAGCATAATAAATGTGAACTGCACACAGTTGATAAGAATCAAGAAGAAGAACAAATAAGCAATTAATTGTATCAATAATTATTGGTATTCGGAAATTTTGGATTGTGAATACTAATTTTTAGTTGGGCTTGAGACCAATCACAATGTACTATCGACTGGTTTTTTTGTGGACTACCATTTTTCTAAGATGTCTTACATTGACACTAACGGTTCCAATGTAGCTGACAATCCTTGAAAATAAAATACGCAAATCATCAATTTTGGATTGATGGTCAATGTGGTTGGATGCTGACCTAAGGATGCTGATTGATGAAACCAATTGAGGAATTTATTCTCACGACTCCCGGCAAAATAGAGGATTGTTTATCGCCTTTTTTTTTCAGCGGCAATGTTGGAAAAAAAATATTTCGGCCGATATCAGAGCGCTAATCGTTTTGTTTGCCTTAACCATTCGACACGACACATGTGAAGGGAACAGAAGCCAGGTTGTTTTCGCTTCAGGTGGGCGTTTTCGTATTACGGATGATCTACGGTTTTGAATCCGTTAAAGTAAGTACATTTCAACGTTCTTATTGTATATGCACAAAATATTTAAACATAGACTCACCCGTACATATATGTCCAAATTAAAAAAATCAATACTAAATAAGTTCAGTAGACTTAGGTGACTTAGGTGAACCTTTAAAAATATTTGTTTTTCACTTGCATTTACCTATATTTACTCCTTTAATGTAATTAAAGTTAATTTAATTAACGTTAATAATTTACAAATTAAAGAAAAATAACAGATAGAAGTAAACATAGATTTTTTCAAAGTCGTTCGCTTTGTAGCTAACCTTTTCGTGACATTTGAAAGATGAGGGGGTATTTTTTCCGCTTATTTGATTTTATTATCAAATTGTTCGTAGTGATAAACCTTCGGGTAGTTTTTCATTTAAATATGTACGATATGTGTATGATTCCGTTATTATCTAAAAAACAACTTTCTCTTTGATTCAATATGGATTACTTGAAAAGTAGTGCAAACATGGTAGGTAAAGAAACGGTCTCGGAATTGTTTATTTAGGCGAGTAATGCTGGTGCATTTTCCAAATAATTCGTTCTCGTCTCTAAAGGCATTAAGTATTTTGTCAACCCTTCCACAAACGTTCGAGTGCAGAGTCAAAGTTTGTTTGTGCTTTCCTTCTTGCGATGGGAGTATTAAGTAACCTTTTTTTCCTTTGACACAATTTTTTTTACCGAAATATGCAGTTTAAGTGACAAGTTTAAAGTTTATTATAAATTTCTCTGTGTCTTCAATAAACGACGGCACAAGATAAAACGCGACTGTTAAAGAAAAAATTGAAACAAGGAAGAGATGTAGGAGATAATAAGAGAATGGGAGAGAATGAGGAGAGAAAGAGAGAGAGAGAGAGAGAGAGAGAGAGAGAGAGAGAGAGAGAGAAAGTGATAGGGAGATGATAGGTTTTAATTAACTACGCAAGGTTAGGTTTCCAGGACTTATTTACCACTTAACGTTATTTAAACAATATTTTATTCACATAACAAGGGAGAGAGAGAGAGAGAGAGAGAGAGAGAGAGAGAGAGAGAGTGAGAGAGTTGGACTGAATTGATTAAAGATGTTGGTAATTTTGGGATCCTTGGTTGACTCACACTTCACAACCTTCGCCACGAGAGGTCTTATTGTTGTCTTGTAAATTAAAATTTTCTTTCCAATCTACTTTTGATTGTTAGGTAATCAGTCTTTTCAATAATTTATAACATCGGTTTGTTTCTTCTCTTTTCAACTTTGTGTGGGGATTCCAAGTTAGTCTTTTATCCAGGAAAGGTCCAAGATAACGCACCTCGGCAGTGATAGGCAATGGACTCCATTTATTATATAAGTATATTATATAACTATATCAAAAGTCAGCAACTAAATACAGCAAACCAATAAGAAAGAATAAAAATTAGAACATTTTTTTTCCGCTTAAAAGTATTAAAAGTAGTAAGTAAAAAAGTATATAATAGAAGTATTTGATTGCATTACATAAATTACACGAAGAAAAATTTCATAAAACCGTACAAAAAATTATCAATTCTACATGTGACCACAGACTCGGTCGAAGGTCAACGAACACCATCAACTTTAAAATAATTAGAGAACCGAAAAATTAATTAACAAAGTTACAATTAAAATAAGTATTGCTGGAAGAATAAACAAAACTTGAATTCTAGAAAGAAGGACACTATTTAAAAAAGTGAAAAATAAACTGAATTAACGATAACTCCATCGGGTATTAAATGTGCCTTGATGTAATTTTCTCAATTTTCTAATTAAAATATTTTTTTTACAAGATTTCAATTTTTCAATGTAAAAGTGTTAATAAAATGCATTCCGTCAAGCAATAAATCGTTCTGCATTTAAATAAATAAACCTACAAAATCCGCTGGTGAGAAATATTAGGTACTTTCCATAATTAATTTTTTTATATATTTGTAAAATTTGACAAAAAGCTATGTCAATATTACGAATCGACTTGAAATTAAGTGATATATTCAAAGATTTAAAAGCTGGGACATTTATCGCTTACTCCTTGCAAGAAATCATCAATATGTTTCAATAGCATGCTGTAATTTATTAATAAAACAGATTTGTTAGTAAAAATTGAATAAAAATGTGAAATGTTTGTACATAGGTTCAGGTTAATTTACTGTTCTTTATAACGATAACTCAATTTTATAATAGAATGTAAAAAATAATAATACATAAAATAAAAATGTATAATATAAAATGGACTTGCTCACGTACAAACTAAAAATAAAGGGGAAACTTAAGTAAGAAGTTTAAACGAGGAAACACATACACTATATTCACAATTATAGTGAAAATTAGCACATGAAATCGTACCAATATCTCCAAGCATG
The DNA here is from genome assembly GCF_000648675.2 of Cimex lectularius. Lineage (NCBI taxonomy): Eukaryota > Metazoa > Arthropoda > Insecta > Hemiptera > Cimicidae > Cimex > Cimex lectularius. The sequence goes on from NW_019392746.1 coordinate 345,897, forward strand.
CCGGTTATACCGTACCAGGATATGAGTATCTAATACATTCCATATTTGTAGGAGTTTTTCTCTTTCCAACACAACCGCACCAAAATATGAAAAACATATCTCATTCAGTATTCGGCCACGAAGTGAACACGTCCTCAGTAGCACGGGAATTGCAAAGATTACACTTTCCTGAGTCCCGCTCGATCCATAATGCTGACTTTAAATGTAACACCTCACAGCAAATTTTCAAAAGCCAGCGGAGCTCTATCAGGATTAGATCTTTATAGTCAGAATGCCGTGTCGTGTGTAAGTTCTTCGTAAATTTTAAAATATTCACTAGAAGGGCATTTTCTAAACGATTCTCCCGATGGTGGGCATTGGTTTTATTTAATAGAACAAATAAATGAGATATTCAAGAGGATATGATATCCAAAGTCAGGGATACGTTCTGGAGAAGTGTATGACAGTAAGCAAACTACGAGATTTTGCTGTTAATAACTTCAGCAGTTGATATCCTAGAAAGATTTGTATATAACATATTCAAAATGGACTCTTAATGTATAAATGAAATTTGGTTTTACAGCAGTTTTCAGAAATAGTTGGTAATTTGGAGTCGGTGTAGGCAATGCAAACAAATTTCTAATAATATATATTTGCTCTTTTTCAAATGTCGAAAGTTTGAAAGCCCCATATCTGACACAAGTAACACACCATTTAGCCTTACATACGCGATAAAAATAGTAAATTTCGTTTTAAGGGGTATTATATTTTGTAAAATTAGGCGTGACCAGGTTTTGTGTAAAACTACTTTAGCAATGGAAGCTTTTACTTTGAAGTGTGCATAATAAATGTGGTGTTAATATAACACCCAGATACATATATTCAATTACTATCTCTCTCCTTTCTTCTTTAAAAACACATTTTTCTAAGAACGGGTTTTACCTCCTTTTTTGAAGATCATTATTTTAGATTCCCTCCAAGGTGCCTTTTTGCAGTATTCTTCCATAAGATTTATTTTCTCTGTAGAACAATATATACTGTCTGCCTATATCACTATATCGCCTATCAATATTGATTTTCACGCCTCGGAAATGTATACTACCTTCCAAGACAGTGGGACGGCCATCGAAAAATAGAGAAAATAACAAGGGGCTTAGTAGACAGCCCTGACTAAGTCCAGACTGAAACCGAAAAAAAATCCGAGATGTCTTTTTGACCCCTTACCCCAGAAGATGTAACCAAAAACTTTACAATTACCATTTAACAAGGTACAAAATGAACTTTTTTTGCTTAAAATAAATTTCATGCAATTAGTGGCATGTGGAAGACAGAAATGTGCATAACTGTCTTAATAAAGAACGTATTTGGGGTGGTGGGCGTAATGTTATCCATATTTGCTCTCAGATTGCCTTCCATAAATGTTCACCAACCGCATTTGAATCCAGTATTGTAGAAAAAGGGAAAAAACACCCGAAATGCAACGAGCACCACGGCTGTCCCGCCCCTGTTCGTGAAATAAATTGAAAAATTGCCTATGACAATATAGCGACTCCATTGCTGAAACGACAAGAGAAAGGCGCTTAGCAACAAGTCCAGAACGGGAAAAGTACCGGCGGACTTACGCGCATGACAGTCCCGTTCGCGGCGTGGCGAATTCAACGGACAGAATCACACAGTATTTCGGCAGACAGGCCGGTAGGAGTGACCCCACCTAAGGCAAGTTCTCAAATATCACGATGATCACGATAAATATACAAATACATTTTATTTATTAACTGTATTTTTGTTTTGTAAGTGTGAATTATCGTGTAGCATGCCAATTTTTGTCTCATTTTAATTTAGTTAGATTCAAATGTGTAGAAGACGGTACAAGCTATTTAGCATAATAATTTTTAATTTAAAAAAAATAATTCCTATAAAAATGTAATCGTTTAATAATATGTTTTCAAGGATTGCCAATATTGAAAATATTTTGGATAAATTTTCTTTATCGAGCCAACGTTTCGATCTTTATTGAGATCATCTTCAGGGCTCCAAGTGTATGTTTTCCGTGTAGATGTCACTAAACACCACACATTTTGGATAAATCTAAACTTCTCCAGAATTTATAAAATATTTTTTCAAAAAGAAGTAATAAACCTCATCTAGAAAGGGTTGCATTTAACTCAAATATTGCCCAAAAACAATACAAATTTTAATAGCATCTTGTCTTTACATAAACGTCATTTTCAGCTACTCATTACTCACGGCTTAAATTACTAAATATTCAAGTTATTTTTTCTTTTGTCTGGCCCAGATGCATTCCAATCCAGTCAGGCGGACTCTACATAAAAGATATATGGGAAAAGGTCCTTACAGTGGACCTTATGTTCTGCCTCCTCTCCATCGCGTCGGTATTTTTTTTTTTTTTTTTTTTTTTTTTTTTTGCTTCGGCATCCATAGTTTAATGAGCCACCAAGAAAATCGATTGAAGTCATTTCTGGGGGATAGGGGCAGTTGTTTAAGTATTATATTATTATCCAAATTATGTAATATTATGTTTATATGTGAAAGTATTAATAAGTATAATATAATGTTAAATATACTTATTATATGCATATATAAAAGTTAAAATACCTATTTTCAACCGGCTAGCCTTTTCCTAGTTATTTAATATTTACACAGGGAACATATATAATCTTGAATTAAAAAAAAATTGATTATTTAGCAAATGTAAATATATATTTGCTTCGACTAACCTTAAATTATATCCTTCAACCTTCTCTCACTCTCTCTTTACCTCTCTCTACGTCTTTCTTCTTTCTTTCTCTCTGTCTTTTTATCTATTTAATTTCTTTCTCTCTTTGTTTATCTATTCTTTGTAACTTTTAACAATTTACTATGTTATATATCTCTCTATACCTCTCTCTCTCTCTACGTCTTTCTTTCTTTCTCCCTCTCTCTCTTTCTCTCCGTCTTTTTATCTATTTATTTTTCTTTCTCTATTTGTTTATTTATTGTTTGTATTTTTTAACAATTTACTATGTTATATAGATTTCGTATCATTTCTTCAGTAACACACACATTTCTCTCTCTCTCTCTCTCTCTCTCTCTCTCTCTCTCTCACACACACACACACACACACACCGTCCCTAGCTTTCCAATATTTTTATTTTGTGAAAAATGATACATAACTTTCACAAAATGTTTAATTTCAATTACATATCTCAAATTGATCGTTGTCCATATTTCTCTCACTCTCTCTCTCTCTCACTCTCTCTCTCTCTCTCTTTCTCTTTCTCTTTCTTCCTCTTCGTCTTTCTATTTACTTTTTCTCTCTTTATCTATCTATATATCTATTATTGTTAGCACGGGGCTTCCCAAACTGTGGTTACCCCCAGAGGATCCGCGACGACCTTCGAAAAAATAAATATTTACAAAACTAAACGTAGAATTAATAAATAAAATTAAAAAACTAATAACAATCAGCACTGAAAACGAAAGTTTTTTTTTATTTTGCAGCAACAATCATTGTGTTGCATGCTTTAACTATGTAACAAATGCCAGCCTTTTTTAAGAAAGTTTTGGATGAGTCTGTTCAAATTATTAATTGAGTCAAGTTCCGGCCATTGAATTCAACACTTTTCACCTATGTGACGATATGGGAAGTCTTCATCCCTTCTTGTCCATATAGAAATGGGGTGGCTGTCTCTCGATTAGAGGAATTACGTACTGAAGTCTTATCTTGTTGTTAGACCACATTGTCAAATTGGACGACGTTTTCAACGTTGAGTAATTCCAATGAATATTGTTGTATTTATCAGATATTTCTATTAAACGAATTAGTTGGGTCTTTCTCTTCAAGGGAAGAGTATCACAACTTTCGTTGCTAATGTCAGAGCGCATTCAAAAGAAAAATCAAGTTTTGTGTTGAATCTGTTTAGAAGGAAGAAGTGGAGGGTTTTCCAGCGTTAAATGATTTATTTAAAGAAAAATTAGAACTTGCAAACCGCAAGGTGATTGATGAAATATGTGAACACCTTCGATGTTTGGAGATCTCTTTGAGCACTACTTCTCAACGGCTCGATGTGCAATGCTGCAAGACTAAGCTAATAAAGTAACTTCTTCGTCTATCTTCAAGTGAATACACATGTTTGATAGGCATTACTTCAGAAACTACTTTGAAATCGACATTCAAGTCCGTTACTTACCTCTATGTTTGGCTCCGTCTGGATAACAAAAAATTTCAACTGCTCATTGAAAAAGCAAAACTCGCTTTTCTTCCATTTGCCACAACTTACCTATGCGAATCTGTTTTTTCTATCTACACAGCCACCACACCGAAGCTGCCTTTATGCTGGATGGGACATCCGTCTCCAGCTATCAAATATTAAAACCAACATCTCCAAATTGTGCAGGATAAAACAACCACACTCTTCAAATTAATTTATTAATCATTCATGTTCAAATTATTACTTTTAGAAATTGAGTCGAGCTTCACATTGCGATTGATTGCGTTCTGTCCAATTTGATTTTTGTATTTCGGATTTTATATATAATCCATTACATTTCGTGGTCCAATTGACCAAATAACTTCTTTCAATTAATTATTATTTATGTAAGGTATAGGTTGAAATATAAAAGCTAGTGTCATGAGCGGGATTCGACCCCACGACCTTCGGCTGAATACGCCGCTGAACTAACCACTTGAGCCATCGTGACTTCGATCCACCAGGACATCAACTCCCCATCTCAACCTACCTTTCGAATTTTCCCTCTTTTTTGCCATTTTTCAAATTTCTTATAATCAGGTTTCGATTATCGGCGACAAATGAAATGGCCGCGGAGAGTTCTTAGTGAAAATATACTTCCTTTTACTTATTAAATTTATTATATTTCGTGGTCTGGTTGACCAAATACCTTCTTTCAATTAATTAATCTTTATGTAAGGTATTGGTTGAAATAAAAAAGCTAGTGTCACGAGCGGGATTCGAACCCACGACCTTCGGCTATATATAATGTATATAATTAATAATATTTGTATATAATGTTAAGTATGTCAATGAAATGGGTTTTTTGTCATAGTGATATCAACCTCACCTAATTAGGGATGGACTAATTTATAAAATAATTTACTATATATTAAAAGTATCTAACTTTTAGTATCTACACTTGAATGAGACGGGACTTCCCTGGATTTTGTTCTGTGAAAGGGGTTCGATGGTTAAAAAGTTTGGGAAGCCCTGCTTTAGCAATTTACTATATCATACAGAGTCTTCTTAACAATTTTAGATAGCGACAGAAATATGTTTAAAAATATTCTGTAAATTAACATCTATACGTGCTTTGTTTAATGTTTAATACATCAATATAAAAGTTCGTTCGCAATGAGTCGCAAAAAAATGGACGTGTGTAGGCTGTTAATACCCATTAAGCCGCAAAAATCTGAATGCTAGATTGAAATTAAAACCAATAATGACTATTGTGTAAACAAAACAAAAAAATATAGGCTAAAGCTGACTTTATTAATCTCGAAACTTTTATGCACCAACTTCTCCAAGTTCATTCCATTACACCTCACGCATTTTCAAACAGGATCCTTATATCCTGCACTGTCCCATCGGAACTCGTAGATATTGGGCTGCAAAAACACAGGCACCCCGAGGGTTCATATAACCTCGTATTTGAAATACCCTCGTTAAAAAAAAAACAGATTGAGCTGTTTTCATAAGTTCCTATTTCGATTTTAACCTGTTTTTCATCTATTAAAAATTCTCTTATCAATAACAATTAAACCTTCCATATCACTTAAAACCTTGTTTATTGAAATTATCATTCCGCGTTTCATTATTATTTAAGGGATAAGCTCATAATATCATTACTAACATAATATCAATATTAACTCTGACACGAAAATATTTTATAATTAAGTTAAATAGATTTAAATGTTTTATTTATTGTCAAATCGTATTCCAAGTTTTATTATATATTTATGAAACATATGAGAACACGCATATATATACAATTCAATAGATATTTACAGATAATTAGCCATACGAACGCACGGTAAATATAAATTGCACGGGGCGTCGGTGGCCGCAACGGTTTAGGCGTTGACACGGCGCTCATGACTGTAAGGTAAAGGACCCGGGTTCGAATCCAGCGGCCCTGCATTCGAACCCGACATACTTACAAATGTTTTTTTTTTGTTTGTTTTTTTTCAAAAACACCGGCAACCCGAGGGTTGATATAACCTCTGCTGTTGCGAACCCTCTTAAAAGAAAGAAAGAATATAAATTCGGGAAAATCAAATGCAATATTTGAAGAATGGAATAGAAATAACTAGATTCTTCCACAAAGCCCATTAATGAAACTCTTTTTTTATTTTAATGTATCTGTGAATACTTGATATTTCATAACTAAAGCACTCAAATGTTCACACTAATAATTACATTCTTTCAAAGGAAGAATATTATTTCAGGGAACGTATAAAAGGGCTCCCAAAAATGCGACCACATTGCTTCACATGCTTCAGGTATCGAATCAACTTTTAATCATATGAAGAAGAAAATTAATTTTATTCATGGGCTTTGGGCCACCTTCGATAACAAAGAAGTTCAAAATTTGGCACAATTCTTGTCAATATGAATACAGAAATAATGATTTAAATAAACTAGCATAAAAATAAATTAAACATAATAAATTACGTAAGAGGGGGGGGAAATTAAGCATACCGAAACAACAGTAAATTAAGTCTTTTCGATGGTTAATTGAAGGAACAGCTGATAGTGAAACAGACGGGACATAATGGAGGAAAATTTGAGGCACGGCGAATGAAGTGAGGGATGGAATTCCAGAGGTTGTAAGAACGGGTAAGGAAGGAGCGACTAAAACCGGTGGATTTGTATGAAAAAGTAGAGATAAGAAGTACGAGGGGGACGAGGTGTATAAAAGACTTAAATGTTAACGGATTATAAATATAGAAAATGAAACGAAAAGAATTTTTTTGACAGAAGAAGGAGTTAAGGAAATATAGCCTGCGATAGGAAGGTAAAATCATTTCAAACTACGATGCATATTGGACAATGAGACCTCTTTGAGAAGATAAATATGAACCAAAAAAATTATTATTGTTCATTAAGTCATAGAAATGATAAATGGTGGAGTGAGTGTGTTGTTCAATCTTTTTAAAAAGATAGTTCCTACTCACAGTAAGTTGTTTTCAACGATGTGGATTTCAAGTTAGTAGCTCATCATCAGGTTGAAATTGTTTAGAACCACGTCTTTCGACATAAATTGTAAGACTGAACCCGCCGATCCACTGGCTACTTTTAAAAGCCGATAGTTATCATTGAACATCAAAAATACGTTTCTAATGTTGAAGAATTTCTAAACGACAACGAGTGTAAAGAAATAAAAAAGATACCACCTAATTAAAAACTAGAATTCAAACAGTGATAAAAAAAAATAGTGACTTTTTATTCTCAAACGATCAATATGTAGTTAAAAAACTGATACCAATGAACCCAAAAACCCCAATGTTTCACGGTACGGTCAAAATTCACCAGGAAAACAAACCTATAAGACCAGTTGTGTCCTTTTATAATTCCCCATGCCAATAACTCGGCATTACAATTGATAAAATAATTAAAACACACCTGTTTCAAACTTACACTCGATATTAACAACTCTTTAGAATCAATAAAAAAATTGAATAACATCGATTAACCTACAACTGTGTTTTATTGTCATGTGATGTTATGAAATGAAAGGGTTACCAATGGGTCTCCATTAACCCCAACTTGTGGCGAAATATTCATGGATAATTTTGAGAAAAAAAATCAGATCAAACAACAAACTAATTAAGTCTGTTCTTTTTTGGAAACGCCATGTAGACGATATTTTCTGCACATGGTCGGGAACATTATAGGACCTCAATGAATTTCTCTAATTATTTCTTTACACCCTAATATAATTTTACATTTGAAATTATTTTTAGACCTAAAACTGTCCATATTAAACGACCTAATTTGAATAGACTTATATAGAAAACAGACAACTACTACACATGCCACTATGATTCTTCTCACCATGGACGCACAAAGCTCCTGGTTTCATTTGGCTCATAGACCCTATGTTAAAACTCCCATTAACACTTGCTAACTATAAAAAGTGGGCCGGGGGATTGGTGGGTTCCGTCTTGCAATTCATGTTGAGAGATGAGAGACTCCTGTTACCTGATGATGATGAGCTGTAAGCTTGAACTTCACTCGGGATAAGCTTGAACTCGGGTCGCAATGTCATTTATCATTGAGGTTCTTGAGTGTGAGCACCTGGCACATAGGCCTTATCACACGTTTAGATTCTCAAGTTAGGAGCGACTCTCCTCCGCGCACGGAAAATCTGCTTCTTCCATGAGCTTCGGTGTAGAAGCCCACATCATCTGCAGCATGCTGCCGAGTGTTGACTTCTCCCGTTCTCCGAGGGGGTGAGTTAACAAAGTGCACTTAGTGCCGGGCGTAAAGTGATACCCAAAAAGTGGTCAAAATGGATCTGCCAAGTCTCCCACGCACTCCCTAGATAGAGACGACAACGTTATCTCTCTGGGTGTAGGGGTTCTGCTAGCGTCGAAACTTCCGGATGCACTCCGACCGCGGTTTCGATTTTAGTGAAATCTCTAACCACCCCCTAGAGGTAAAGGCAGCCCAGGCGACCACCACAGAAAAACATCCGCCAGCGTTGTCTTAGCTCCTCGACGGCTACACGCTGTCGGCAGTCCGAGCCTTCCGATTCTCACGAGGTCGGGAGTTAATTCGGAGGTCATGCATAAGTACACAACCTCTGCAAACACCTACAATTATGGAATTTTTCCTGTAGCATCATACGTCCAAATACTTCAAAAAACTAAACAATCCGGTTTTTATAATTTTTCGACTTCTGTCACTTTTCTTTTGGGTGTGCGCTATGTATGGGTAAACATGTGCATATATGGGAATAATTGAACCTAAATCAAAAATTGAAATCCGGATGTTGAAAACAACTAACTGTGAGTAGAAACTATCTTTTTAAAAAGATTCTTTGAATCTGTTAACAAGCTCGCTGGTGAGTACACCGCAGATCAACCAGATATAATCGAACAGGGGAAGCACAAGAGAGGAAACCAGGAGTTTGCTGGTACTGATTGGATGAGTTGGCATGGAAGACTGATTTAGCGGAGGGTGGAGAAGCAGCGATAATTATAATCACTATTATGTTGTAAAAGTGTTGTAAAGTCTATGTGCCGTCCATACTTTACACTAAAGAGGGTATGCTTTTTTCGTTAGTTTTAAGAAAAACATCTTTAATTTTCATATGACATAATATTTATAGTGTATAAAAATAATTTACATTGTTGCTACAACTTTTCTAAAATCACACGTAACATTTAACATATTATTATTATTTTTTTTTTTTTTTTTTTTTTTTTTTTTTTTTTTTTTTTTTTTTTTTTTTTTTTTTTTTTTTTTTTTTTTTTTTTTTTTTTTTTTTTTTTTTTTTTTTTTTTTTTTTTTTTTTTTTTTTTNCGCCCCACAAACTGTGTGGCCTCGAGAGGGCCCGCCGCGATGCCCAGCACGGTAACCATCCAGTCGCCAGCTGGCAGTACTAGGCATCACGCCATTATACACGAGGTGATAGGACAGCCTCCCCGGTGGCTATTCCGGGGTTCGGGTCCCTGTACTACCTCGCGGCCCGGGAGTGCCGTAACCCAGTTTTCCTCCTGTACCCTCACAGCTGCAAGACCCATGGACACTCAAGCAGACCGGGAGACCGACACCTCCAGATGAGGACTGTGTGTTGTTGGTGTGGTGTGATGTGCACGGTGATTTGCGTTTGTTATCTTCGGGTTCCGAGGCCCTTGGTCGCGTGCATCGGCCTGTGTGTTGGTGGTGAAATGCTGACGGAAGACCGAACACCGTCCAAGTCTCCCGCCCTCACTCCACCAAGTGTTAGGTGTGGCGGAGTTATGTCCGTACTGGGTCGCCAATCCCAGGACGTGAGACTTTGAGTTCGTCTCAAGAACCTTCCTAGGGACGGTAGCCCTAAGGTGTATATAATGAAAATGTACTTGTGTCAGTGTAGGTGTATGGGTGTGTTATGTGGACGCAGTTTACCCTCATGCCCGGGAGGCTTTAACATATTATTATTGGTCTGGTAGAGTAAGATTTAACAGTAGAGTTAAACTCATAAAAATGGAAAAGCCAAGAAAATAATACTTTCTTTGTGACTGAAAAAGTTTATTTAAGAATTAAATTATACTGTCCAGGTTTAGCCGTTGAGAGGAAAAAGATCTAACGAGGTGAAAGAAAAACCCCTAAAAGGTTTTCTGCAAATCATTCGATCTAGCTTGTAAATATAGAAAATCCTCCTTTGACATCGCCTTATTATTTTAACTTTCTGAATATAATCTTCGAAGCTTACTATATTAACATCGAAGGTAAACATTTGTTTGCGGATTCGTCCCTTAATGAACTGAAATGTAATGTGTTTTTTTAAATTGGAGAGTGAAAGAAGAATTTATTGTGTGAAGCTTTGCAATCAAAAGAAATCACTTTAGTCCTATTGATTACCTCACTCACCTAAAGTAATTTCAATTTGCCTTTGTTCGATTTATAAGGTAGCAATTTTTTTCCACGATAAGCTGTATACAATTTACAAAGAGTAGTTAACACCTCAGTGATAATAATCTGTTTTATATTAATAAAATAGCCTAATAGAGTTAATAGCTTCTCAGTACATAAAACAGACCTTTGAAAGAAGAGTGTATAATCAGAATAAGGAGAGAAAATGTAAGACTACTATCACCGATGTTGTCTTTTCAACTTATAAACAGTTGAAGGAATTCAAAATATTGTAAACCAATGCTCAAATAAGCTATCTAATCAACCACACCTCGTTGAACTCGCAAACGAAAATGAACTAAAATTATTCCAAAGCTATAATGTGAGCCGAAATTTGACTGAAATAGTTAAGCTAAAATTATAACATATTATAGTAATTATTATTCGGAGATGCGATCTGGTGTGACGTAGATTTTAGAAAAACTTTTCTTTATCGTGCCAACGTTTCGATCTTTATTGAAATCATCTTCAGAGCCTGGGATTTACAAATATTGTTTAAATTTAACAAATACATGTAGGTTGTGGAAAAAAGAAGAATTGATTCAATGCAAAAAAACAATATTTTTTATATTCAATCAAAGTATTTATACTCACTCAAAGTGTTTGTTTTCTGCGTAATTGCGTCATTCTTGAGAGTCATGTTGAGAGGCTGTTTTATGGTTACATACGTTGGATTTTGAAGGGTGGGGATGGAAGTCGGGATAGAAATTATTTTTATTTGAGGAGTCGGCTTCTTCGAGGTGAAAGAAGCCGACAATGGGAAATACGTGGGAAATGGTTCGGTCTAATTATCCTGTCAGGATTATACAGACGGGGATAATTAGGGAAAGGAGAGCCAAATTGTTGAAGAATTAGACAACGTAGAAATGTTTTATATGTGGAATGTGGTGATTGTTTTATATGTTATATTACATGTTTTCTGTGATGTGATGATGATATATGTATGTTATCGATATTGAATTTGATTAATGATATAAGCGTAGCTGCAACTGAGTTTACATGTGTCTGTTCTGTAATTGATGCTGTGTTTATTTCTGTTAAAGTAAACCATTTCTAAAAAGTTACGTTTATGTTTGTTTTGTTTTGTGTGTAATATTTTTGGATTGTTGAAGTCGAAATTGTGTTTGTGTTCAAAATGGTGGATAGCGAGTGCTGTAGGATTTTTTGCAATCATGGATAGAAACGTTGGCACGATAAAGAAAATGTTTTTCTGAAACCTACATCACACCAGACCGCATCTCACGATTTATGAATAATCATCGTTTAACAATCACTAATCACCACACATAGCATTTACTGTTTTTTTTTTCTTCTTGACTACCATTTTTCTAAGATATCTTACATTGACCCTAACGATTCCAATGTAGCCGATAATCCTTGGAAAGTTACGTTTATGTTTGTTTTGTTCTGTGTGAATATTTTTGGATTGTTGAAATCGAAATTGTGTTTGTGTTCAAAATGGTGGGTAGCCAGTGCTATAGGATTTTGCTTGGGTTTTTTGCAATCATAGACATGTTGCTTTACTCTCTTGTCCAGATATAGGGATGTAATATCGATGTAAGTTGCCGGGCTCTACACGACCTCAAGAATGATACAATTACGCAAACAAGCACTTTGAGTGAGTATAAATACTTTGATTGAATATAAAAAAATTTTTTCATTGTATAAATTCACTTTTTCCACATCCTACATGTATTTATTAAATTTAAACAATGTTTGTAAATCCCAGGCCCCGAAGATGATCTCAATAAAGATTGAAACGTTGGCACAATAAAGAAAATGTTTTCCTAAAACCTACGTCACACCAGACCGCATGTCACGATCTTCAAATTAACTAACGGTCACTAAATACCACACTTATTATAATAAATTGCTCCACCGCGGTAGACGAGTAGTTAGGGCGTAATATTCGTAATTGACACACTAGCAGTTCTGGGTTCGAATTCCGGCATAGCCCATGCTTTTTAATTGAGAATAGTATTTTTTTTTAATTAATACGGTTTGACCATAGTCCAGGTCTCTCCAAGGGTTGGACGTAAGCCGTCATATATGACACCGTACTTTAGCAAGTTTACTGTATTAACAATACAATTATAGTTTATAAAATACTCTTGGACGATTACATAACAATTTATTAGGTTTTTAGTTATTTCTCGACAAGTGGAAAACAAGATTTCATATTTCACGTACGTATTATTACCTCTAAATTCTTCTTTTCTCTCTTTCTCGAGAAGTTTTACACGCAGGCCTCTGAATCTCTTATTTATTGATTGATTTACTCCTCCCGTTCAAGTCGTCGTTATATCTCTGGCTGGGCCCTTTAATTTGTCTGAATCTCATTTTTGAGAAAAAAAAAAGCTTTTGTACACAGAGGTAATTTCATAAAATTAAAACATGTCTCATTTATAATATTACATCATTTAAAATTCTCTACTTACATTAATTAACTTAAAATTCCCATTTGTTAATTTTTCTCATAATAATGTATTTTGTAAATTAGTACATTTTTTAAATATTTTTCTTAATCAACATAGTAGCGCCTTTGATCTTTGAAAAAAGAGGAAGCGTCGGACTTACGACTAACAAGATTTAAAGGTTTAATTAAGCCTACCGTGTAAAAAAAAAATTGGAAGTTTTGCGGTGCAAAAGCAATATTTACAAACTCTAGAGCTTGTTTGTTCATTTTCCTAAGTCATTGACAAATTTTCATTAAAAAAAACTAATATATTACCAAAAGTGAAAGTGTGTAATTTTAATTACATTACCTAAATGTATTTTTAACAACCGTATTAATTAAGGAGGGTATGACCGAACCTTCCGCAGCATCGTTTTAATGAAATTACCCGTTTATAACAAAACCCCGACATTGTTCCGGTGTTTATCTAAACTCGTAACGGTAAACGTAAGGAGATTTTCGGGATAACCGAGTTGTGAAACGTTTTAGTGGCGTTTATACGCTTAGGCCCGACGACGTAAATTTGTGTGGAATAAAATCGTCAACTTACGTCTAGTAATTAGTCTTATATGTATGCAAGCTAAATTGTTTCATTACTAAGCCAGCAATAATTCCTATGTGCCAACATACAACAGGAAGTAACAAATTCTAATTCGAGACGAAAAGAACATTGCAAATTGTTGTCTTTTATATTTATCGATCTTCCAATCTCGTTATAGATACAAAATACAAACAAATCTATCGCTTTCTCTTGATTTTGCTGAACAACTAACTAATGCTAATGTTTAATTGTCTATTTAGGGTGAACATATCTGAACATGTAAAACTGTGGTTGCAACCCCCTCACAAGAAACCTTTTATTTAATGGTTTTGTACATTATAAAAAGAGTATTGTTGTACCACAGTAATAGGTTACAGGCTTACAGCTTTGAAAGAATGAGACGTCTTAGTGGAGCGCTTTGGATTTTAGAATGGAGAATCGATTTGCAATGGGTATAGGCACATGTCGGAATTGAGGCGAATAAGTAATCAGATTGATATGCAAAACTAGCCGTAGATCAGTTTTTGTCTATTAAATATCGGGAAGTTCCACTATAGTTTGGTGCCTCTCCAGCAGAATTTGTAACCATGAGAGGTTGAAGCAGTTCTTCAGGAGAAAACGAACATACAGCTAACGCACACCTAAAGAACACGGGTGTTCAGTGGCCATAATTGAATGGAATTGAGAATAACAACAGCTACCACTGTCCAGAATGTACAGTGCAGACATGGCCTCAAAGGCCGTACTCATCAGTTTTTTATACGGAAACATTCAGAATATTTAAGAAAAGCAATTTAGGGGGGCGTCTGGGGCCGCAACGGTTTAGGCGTTGACACGGCGCTCATCACTGAAAAGTAAAGGTCCCGGGTTAGAATCCAGCGGCCCTGAATTCGAACCCGACATACTTACAAATGGGCTTTTTTCAAAAACGCCGGCAACCCGAGGGTTGACATAACCTCTGCTGTTGCGAGACCTCGGAAAAAAAGCAAGTTAAAGTAAGAGCTCAGCAAGAGATAATTTATAATCTCATTAGCGAAACAAATTGGGTTACAGGAAAAATACATTGCAAAAAACGTTTATGTCATGAACAGTGAATATAAGAAGTCCGAAACATTGAAATAACTCTGAAATATTGACTGTTATTCAATTCTGTAGCTTTAGCTAATGTCTCTTTCTTTCAGAGTTTATATATATATATATATAGGGATAAGACTTCCTTTTTGAAACTAATTGTTTTTGAAAGTAATTAATAACTAATTGTGTAAGGATTATTGTAATAACTATATTAAACCATTAGAATGAGGATGTGTAAAGGTAAGTAACACATTTCGCGTCTTCCTTGGTCGCTCGATAATCCTCTTCAAAGTAATGCAATACATTGAAACCAGAGGGTCGTAGCTTCCGTGGGGAAGAAAACCCCTCGTTGTGTCCTGTGGAGAGGTTTTGGTGCTACAAAAAGGGTAATCATGAGTCAGTGATTGACAGTCGACACTTTGCAAACTGGTCAGTTGGATGCGAAGATGAGAGGGCTGGCTGTACGTTTCTTAGATTTCTATGGAATGAGCGTGCTTTAAGCCGGGAACACACTTACCCGATGCTACGCCATGCGACGCTAACCGATGCTACCCGACGCCTTGCCACGTTTTGGTGGGGTGTGCACATCTATCCGACGCAAACACACGTCGCGTACAGTCCACAGCGTTTATCACAATAATCACTATCACAATCGCAACGCATCTTTTGTTCTTAATGCACTATTTTGAACAAAACCTTGTAATAAATTGTTAGTTAAATTTTATGAGCACAACCATCTAATGAATTGTTTGTTAAACTTAATTGTTTAAATAAAGTTACTCCTAACCATGATAATGAAACAATGTAATTTATAAAAACTTATGAATGTTTGATCTCGTTTAATTTGGTTTACATTAAAATAACATGTTGTAATTAATATAACGACAAAATTACATGTACTTAGTTTGAAATAAACTACAAAAAATATGAGTGTCCTGTACTGATGATACCCGACATTACAAAATGGTGTAATTTTACGAGCAAAACTATGAAATAAATTGTTAATTAAATTTTATAAGCAAAACTGTGTAATAAATTGTTCCAATTTTAGTATATGTACCGCCGAAGCGAGTACAATAAATTGTTAGTTAAATTCATTATATCAAAAAATCGTATTCCGGTGTTTTGATTAATTTTCTACCAAACTATTCAAATTAATTTTTTAAATAAAAACTAACTAATTTTTAATCACAGTTAATTTGGTTTATATTAAAATAAGTATGCTGTAATTAATATAACGACAATAATACATGTAGTTTGGATAAAAATATGAGTGTCCGGTTCTTTTGTCTTCGACTGTACTCGATGCGACCCGACGAAAATCTGGACAGTGGGAATCGCAGAACGTCGGGCAGGTTAGCGTGGCATAGCATCGGGTAGATGTGCACGGGGATAATGCAACCTTATGGAAAATCGGAGTTTGGATTTGCGTCGGGTAGCATCGCATGGCGTAGCATCGGGTAAGTGTGTTTCTGGCTTTAGAGTGGGAGTGTTTGGCTTCGGCATGTACATCCTGACTGTATTTTAGATAATAAACTTTGTTATGAAATGTAAAGACTTGGATTACTTTATTATCACCCTAATAACGGAGTCATAAGAAAATCCAACCCTAACAAATGATCGACTCTCCCAGATATGCGTTCTCTATCTATGCTAGTGACCACCCTTTCCTATCTCTAAATCTACGACATCAGGAGTTGTGTGTGCGTTATTATAATATCATTATGATACTGTCACTTTTTTAATAGAAAGTCAAATCAAACGTAGGCCAGGTATAAACTTTATCTGCAATTTACCGTTAATTAATGATTATTTAGAAATCGTAGTATCTGGTGTGATGTAGGTTTAGAAAAACATTTACCTAAAATCACGTTTTGTTAGTCAAGATGGGAAGTGTATTAGTTGGAATTAGTCGTACAGTTCACATTAAAGGATTTCCTTCCAATCCCATCGAATTGATGTTCCTCTTTGGGTGAAGTCCGGCTTTACATGTTGATTTGGAGGAACTACCTCGGATCATTACCGAAATGAATTCTTATAAAAATTCGTTTTCTAAATAAATGGGCAAAATTAGTACATTTGAAAGCGCATGCCGAAATGTATTTTGGCACGACGAAATAACACTGAAATAGATTAAGGTGACAATGGTTCGAATAGAATTATATCTTAATTTAAGAAAATATCTGACATTATTTTTCTATAAGCCACGAATAAGAAAATTTTACCAACAAATGCAAACTGTTTTTAAAATTGCAAAAATCAGAAATGTATATACATAACAATACAAACAACTCGCCCTCATAGGATTATCTAACTTCTCTAATAAAGGTCAAAATAAAGGGGCTTAGCAACTTCTGAGTAAAGGCTGGATTAAGACAAGCTTTCCGACTTAGGACTTTCGATTAACCGCATTACATTTCTGAGGTATATCGGAATTGCAGATAATGTAGACAATAAAGACCGTTAATTAAAATATAGTATATGTTAATTCAACTTAAGTATGTAACTTCAGTATTTACTTATTATATTCTATCAACCTTTGTCGTTCATCCAGGTCACCTACCCTCGCCGTGGTGGTCAGAGGCGTTTCGGCATCTCGCCAATTTCAGGGTGTCTGAGAGGCCAAACAAGCAAAATCAGAAAAACCTAAACTTCCTAATCATTAATTTCATAGAAGTTCAAATCAATATCGAACGATAGATACAGTTAAATCTCTTGAAATTGACGCCAAATAGTTGGAAGAGAAAGTGTATAAACTTACAGCTTGTGCAATTGAAGTTTTAAATCGAATTTAACTAACAAAATGTTAAAAAGTTTGAGTGCTTTTAATTATGAATCCCTCAGCAAAAAGGATCTCTTGATTAATGCATAATACACATCAGTCTACGTAGCTCTTGGTGTGTTTTTCATCTAAGATGTCTTATACAAGATCAAAGGGTTGGGACTTTAACGACTTTAACCTGACGCAGGAATTTCCTTATCGTCTTGGATATGGAGTTGTTAAATTTCCCTAATTATATTGCCCGATTATAGTTTAATTCTTACTGGGCCATATTAACTAAATTTAATATGGACGTTTGAACTTGTTTTATCCTTCCATCTACCAAACGATCAATAAAATTTAGTTCCTTTTAATTATTCGGATACATCGTTCTAAAATAAAAAATCTAAGATTATAACGGATATTTTGTCTCTCTCTTTCTCCCTCTCTATTTCTTTCTCTCTCTCTCTCTCTCTCTCTCTCTCTCTCTCTCTCTCTCTCACACACACACACACACACACACACACACACACACAGCACAGAGTCTATCTGTCTCGCAGTCTCTCTTTTATTTTATCATATAATTTATGATTATGATTTAATTTCATGTTAATTAAATTAAATAATTCTGTAATTTCACTTTAGGTGTAAGAGTGGTTCAAGAGACCAAACCTTGAGTGATTGTAAAATGAAACAATAATCAATCAATACATCTCTCCCCTCTCAATCTCTCTTTTTCTCTCACTTACCCTCTCCCTTTTTGTCACTCTCTCTCTCTCTGTTTCTCTTTCTGTTTCTCTTTCTCTTTCCCTTTTCCTTTCTCTTTCTCTGTCTGTCCCTCTCTCTCTCTCTCTCTCTCTCTCTCTCTCTCTCTCTCTCCCTCTCACACCCGCTCTATTTGTTCTATCACTTTTTTAAATTGTATCGTATTTTTCATTTTAAAAATCGACAATTGTTTTAAAGCATATGTATTAAAATTAGTGAACTTTTTCTTATGTTAATATTTAAATTTTACATTCCTTTTTTTAATACTTTTCCTGTTTATTCTTGTTATGATACAAAATAATCGGATTGGCACAAAAAAGTTATTTGTTTATTTTCTGTTAATTGGGTTAAATCCATGTAGACAAAAGCCATCAAGGCTCAATATTTTTTATAATTCTAAGAATATTTAATACAAATACAAATCACGATACTTTTTGACCGCATTAATATAGCTCAAATATAACACGGTATTATTAACAAAAGGTTCCTTAGCTAACCATTTCTTAAGCTGTTCTTAAAGCACTCGAAAGAGAATAATTAAGCCCACCCAATTCTTTGTGCAAGATTTAACCATTCATTCGTGTTTTTGATGATTTCGTTAACAAGCTATACAATCGTCGTTAATTTAAGCGATTTGAATTTATTTACGGCAATTAAGCTGTAAATTAGCTAGTTAAAACTTGTAAGTTGGGGCAGTAAAGTTGGAGTTTAAGCTCTCCTGGTTCAGATGAAATTGTATTTGCATTAGTTGTTCTTAAGTGGAGTGGTCGGAAAGTTGCATTACTTATGAAACGATTAAAATTCATTTTTTTGTTTATTTACTAATACAAAATTGTTAACGCTTAAAAAAAACTTTTTACAGTTTGTTAATTTTGTTCAGTGAAAAGTTTTGATTTATAAATTATTTATCAAATAATAGTGTTTCTGCATATGAACTAAACCAATCTTTGTGATAATTCAAAGGGTAACGACGATTTCTTTACGGGTAAAAAACAGGATCAATGTTGGTTTTTTGGTCAAATCAGGATCAATATTCTCAAAATCTGCTGGATCAATAGATAATACTTAATAACAAAATTTTCATAGTGAATTGTTTGACAATTGTTGAAATGGATCCAGTTGACATATCGAGCGAGAAATATTAAGGCCAAACCACTGTATAGAAGGCATGTGTCTTGATATTGTGAAGGGTAAAAGGAACAAACTGCGGTAGTAATTCCGTTTTGGATGTATGGTTGGACCCATCCTAAATGCTTACTTAGTCACTTAATTACTTGGTCGAAAAAAAGCCCAAGACACAAATAACTAACAAAAGCACTAATGCTCACGCTCAGTACACATCCTTCAGCTGGTTTGAAGAAATTGCTTGGCTCAATCCCTCTCTACAAAACGATAATAGAACAGCAATTGAAACCTCCTCAAGATGACATGGACAAAATATATTAATATATATCAAACCCCTAACTAAATTGGAACCTAACGGGGGAGACTGAAAAAAATTCACTGCCAAGGAAGAAGCAATTGTTAGTTGTATTCAGTTCAATCTGAACAGTTAATACGCAAATCATCTCTACAATGAACCAATGGGGGGGGGGGGCTACGGCTAAGGCGTTAAGACGGCGCTCATCGCTGTAAGGCAAAGATCCCGGGTTCAAACCAGCAGACCTACATTTGGGCTTTTTTCAAAAAAGACCAGCACCCCGAGGGTTGATATGACCTCTGCTGTTGGGAACCATCCTATTTAAAAAATTTAAATTTACAGCAGCAGTGCAACCAAAAAAATCAGATACACTTCCTAGAATAAAAGTGAAAGGTCATACCAACTGAGAACTTTTGAGTAGTGAATATAAAGTAATATGTAGTTAAAAACAATCTAACAATCAAACCTTTACTACCAATAGGAACGTTCCGTGCAGATCCAATGAACATCTGAAATATAAAAAAATATTTTACAGAAAATCAGAGAAAACCCGAAGGCACCAACGGTCAGACAGCAGTATAAAAATTCATCTCAGAGTAAAGTAGTTTAGGATCTATGATACAATCGTGAAAGAAGTACAGATTGACCCGGTTTTGTCAAAAGATTAAATCCCTTGAAAAATCAGGACTCACCGGTGTACTCGAAGGACAATCAATCTATAAATAATCTAGATCAGAACTGATTTTTTCCACGTGAGTCAACGAAACACAAAAAATTTGTAGACTCACGTGCGTTAAACTATTTCACGTAAATCAAAGAAATTAACACTAGGCCAGAAAACACCGTTGCGTTAAAGGAGTTCCAATTTGAAAAGTAAGCAATTCGAATTACGAACCGTTAATCAATAGCTCGTTTTTACGAGTTTTTTTTTACTGTCTATCTAATAGCTTTTTAAAGTTTGTCCTGATTGAAATTCAAGGAGGGTCGGTCAAATTGTCATTCTAAAAAAGGATCTACCAAGGGAGTGTTTGCGGTTTATCGGCTAAGTGAATTCTTTGGTCCTGGATCAGGAAATTAACTTCCCCTCAGTATAAGTTAATGATCACTGGTTTATTGTTTAAATTTATATAATGATCTTTACTTTATTCAACAGAAAGGTACCAACCAAGTGGAGATATATATATATATATATATATATATATATACCGTGTTTCATTTTTCAGCAAAAAATACCTGTTACAGATTCATTGATACAGCAATGTATGTACAGGTTTCATTTTTCAACGAAACTTAAAAAAGCGAGACATGTTAACAATAATTACGTTCTGTAGCAATATGTACTTGTACTATGCATGTTACTTTATTATTAATTTTGTATCTTTGGTCGGAACAACTCTATAACTTACGTTTATCCTGATATGAATATTATTATTATTTACAAAAATTTACAGAATTTAGGGGTTTTGCACAAATGTGACGACGATAATTTATACTGTGCCATATTGAGTGGAATCTTATCTAGGTGTCCGTATGTTTCACTTAGTACTTTTTAGTTTATTAATCCTTATTTGTACATATTTATATACATATGTGAAATAATCCAAAAGTATATAATATATATTATATACTCTGTGCGTGCGTGTGTGTGTGTGTGTGTGTGTGTGTGTGTGTGTGTGTGTGTGTGTGTGTGTGTGTGTGTGTGTGTGTGTGTGTGAATATAACGAGGTGAACTTCATCACCTCGTCGGTAAAAACCATCCACTGATGGAAGCGACTCAACATGATCATAATGCCTATCTGGCAATACGGTCGGTTATCATCAACTGATTTAAGAACTAGAAATGTGCAAACCATTCAGAACCGTGTCCTCCGGTTAATAACAAATGCTCCTTGGCATGTTCAGAACTATCCACAAAGGACTGAACATTCCTAATCTTAAAACAGTGATCAAGGGCACCTACATTCAGTGTTTTTGAAAAAAAAAAAAGCCCATTTATAAGTATGTCGGGCTCGAATGCAGGGCCACTGGATTCGAACCCGGGACCTTTACCTTACAGTGATGAACGCCGTGTCAATGCCTAAACCGTTGCGGCCACCGACGCCCCTAAATAATGTTTGTATGTACATATACAGGGTGAGTCTTTTTTGACGCACCATTGGAAAATCAATGTGGGTGCGTTTAAATCTGACTCAAGGCTTATTTCCTTTGATTAATACGTTTAACATTAAAAAAAGGAAGTGAGTCAATTTTCGGTGCACCATTGGAAAATCAATGTGGGTGCGTTTAAATCTGACTCAAGGCCTATTTCTTTTGATTTTAACATTAAAAAAAGGAAGTGAGTCAATTTTCGGTGCACCATAGGAAAATCAACGTTGATGCGTCAAATTATGACTCGGCACATTTTATTTTGTTAGTCTCCTACCAAAAATAGTCACTTTTCGACGCACCATTCGTTACAAATTAGTTTTAGTAGGTTGGAAGGAAAATAAACAAAACCAATATTATTAAAACATTATTCACACAATGTAAAAATTAAAAGAAAAATCTGCACAAATTAATTTGATTAAGGTTTAAGAGTATTTTTTTCTGGTAAAGTAAAAAAATTAAATAATTAAATAAATGTAACAATCTTCTTTTTTCTGGTAAAGTAAAAAAATTAAATAAATGTAACAATCTTTTTTTTCTGGTAAAGTAAAAAAATTAAATAAATGTAACAATTTCATTTTTTCTGGTAAAGTAAAAAAAAATTAAATAAATGTAACAATCTTCTTTTTTCTGGTAAAGTAAAAAAATTAAATAAATGTAACCATCTCCTTTGTTAGCAAACCAAAAATGTTCAAAATCTTTATAATAATTGTTCGAACAGATTTTATTATAATATATATAATATATAATATAACAATTTGCTGAAACACAGTAGCCTAGTCTATCGTAAAACGATGATCGGACGAAAAAGATACTCTTAAACCTTAATCAAATTAATTTGTGAAGAATGTTTTTTTAATTTTTACATTGTTTGTACAATGTTTTAATAATATTGGTTTTGTTCATTTTCCTTCCAACCTACTAAAACTAATTTGTAACGAATGGTGTGTCGAAAAGTGACTATTTTTGGTAGGAGACTAACAAAATAAAATGTGCCGAGTCATAATTAGACGCATCAACGTTGATTTTCCTATGGTGCACCGAAAATTGACTCACTTCCTTTTTTTAATGTTAAAATCAAAAGAAATAGGCCTTGAGTCAGATTTAAACGCACCCACATTGATTTTCCAATGGTGCACCGAAAATTGACTCACTTCCTTTTTTTAATGTTAAAATCAAAGTAAATAAGCCTCGAGTCAGATTTAAACGCACCCACGTTGATTTTCCAATGGTACGTCAAAAAATGACTCACCCTATACGTGAGGAACGCCCCTGGACGTTTGAGTTCACGAGTATTTCAAGTCATATTTTATATTCAGCATACGATCACAACTGTAATGTGCTTTGTTCAATGAAGTTTAAAAGGACGGAAAAAAGGATTAAGCGTGCGATACCTGCGTGCCCTCCTGAAAAGTTTTTGCCTTAAAAAAAGGTAAAATTATCGTAACAAATATTTTTTCAAATGGAAATTTAATATATTTTTACTTTTTGTTTACGACTATTCTAGAGTGAATTACTTTTATGGACAGACGGCAATGTACGCGACTGGTATGGAGGAGTTCCATCATAGAGGGGTTTAAAACGAACACAAATCTTTTTTGCCGGTGATATTTTTGGAAATTCCCTTTCATCAAAAATGAATATTCAGTTTAGCGAAAGTAAAGCGTAGTGATGTAGCTTCATAGTTTCTGATCATTTTGTCGACGAATCTTCCTTGTTTTACGAGTAAACCTCGATTCAAAATGGAGAAAGTCCAAGACCCGTCTGCAAACCAAAACAGCGAGGACAGGCAGACCAAAATGATCGAAAACGAACTCGGTACAATTGTAATATCGTTTACTAATTTTAAAGATATAACAGCTAATGTGTGAATATTTAGTATTAGTATTATTAGTTTAGTATTAGTTTAAACAAGCTGCAAAATGAAGAAATATAGTAAAAAATGTAAAATTCACATCACACTTTTTGTTGTGCGGATAAAATAGAAATATCTCACAAAACTGTTTTTCCGAGAAAAAAAAGTTGTACAAATCTTCACTGCAAAGTGTATTTTCATTGTTGATTTTGTACAGTTGTACACGGTGTTTAAACTTTCCTTTTATCCAAAACAATAAATATTATTATACTTGAAGAGGGAACAAGGATTGTACTTAATACAACGAATCACTTCAATCACAACATTCACGAAGATCATCCCGGCTAAGTCACCATTTACGTTAGAAAATGTGTTACGACCCTGATGAGAAGGATGATTTCGGCGGCCGTAGGAAATTATTTTAAGAAAGACTTCCCTTTCTCAAAACGGTTAACAATTTTTCCTCCGGTCACTATGAATACACCAAAGTTTAAAATACCAAGAATAATCGGGCTGTAGAAGACTAAACCTTCCCGGTTATTAAGTAGTTTATGAGAAAATCTGACCGCAGCTGTATTAAAGGAATTTGTGACTATAAAAAAACGGGTCGAAGGGAGATTATTTAACTTGGGCATTTTATTGTCATTTTAATAGCAAATCCATGGTCCTGTTTTTGATTTGTACTAAAGCAATCAGCAAAATTGATTTTTTTTCTTGCATAAAAATATTCGCTTATTTGTCGTAGATGTCGGAGGGTGACGATCACTCGGACGACGTCTCTTTGGAGGGCAGGGGGACAATGAAAAAATGGTGCGGCCTGAAGCCCGACCCGGCCGAGAAGCGGTGGAGAAGGTGCTACCTTCTGCAGATGCTCGTGCTTCCGTTCATTCCAATCGCAGCCGTCATACTACAGACTGCTATCAGTTTTAGGCATATCTTACATTACAGAGTCAGCGTGGCGGAAGTCGATTCTCAGGTATGTTGTCATAGTCAATGTACACAGGGTGTCTCATATGGAAGAAGGTCTACGATGTTCTATATTGAGTTTGATTAAAATATTTGATTAATCATTGATCAATTGTCGGATTTGAAATTTTATTTTCAGGACTTTTTCAAACAAAAATTGTCTTCTTCTAGCTCCCCAATTTTTAGATTCACTCAGAAGATTAGCACAGTCCTCATTAACGATAGTTTATAAAGAACTCCAAATTTATAGTAACAAAATATTATTTTATTGATTTTTTTTACATATGTAGTTTAGAAGTAATGTCTTATTTAAATTATTAATATGTACAGTAACTCCAGTAAATCACTCGAAAGGTTGAGCCTTTGCCTAAAGGGTTGTAAAGCGGGACAGTCGACCAAAATATGTTTTACTGTCAAAATGATGCGTTCTCCACTTCGCATACATCGAGGACAAGTTGGAAGGTTGTTGCCCATTAAAAGCCTATTATGGATTAGCCTGATGTGACCTATTCGCAGTCTAGAGAGAATCACAAGTTCTTTTCTCTCAAGTTCCTCAGTTGGCCATTTATGTACACCTGGCTTAATTTCTTTCATACTATCTCTACAGACATTCCATCTTGCCGCCCACNTATATATATCCATATGTCCAAGCTAATTCGCCTACCCCTTCATGTAAGGTTGGTTTATTTTTTCGACCTCAATTGGTCATAAGTCGAATTCAAATTCTTAATTTTAAATGAGAACCCACATTTTCATCACATTTTTTTTAAACTAGATTTTTTGGCGAGAAAAATGAGTTATTAAAATCGATCCAATAGAACCGGATTTTTTTTTTAAATAGCCGGAATGCTGTTCTAGTGCGTTAGGTCGAAACCACTTTATTTTGCCTTCTACTGCAAATATTTTGAAGAGGTGTGGAAAATCAGCCAAATCAGAGAGAAAAGTCTGAAAGTTTACTAAATTTGCTGCCAAATCTTATAAATTTCGTATTTTGGATCGTTTTTTCTCCTCGACCAATACCTGCTCTTCACACGGGACTGAGGATTGGCCAAACGCGGTTTACACATGGGCACCTGCTTTTGGGCCAAAGCCCGGGCGGGTGCCCCTTATGCAGAGAAAGATTGCTCGATGTGTCCCACATACTGGAAACATGTCATGCCTTGGCTCCCTACAGGGAGCGTGTAGGCTACCATCCAATCTGAAGATGGTACTCGAGCATTGCAGCGAGTTTCAGAGTCCCCTGTTCCGCTTTTTGGGGGAAATTGTTTTTTTATTGTATATAATATGTCCTATGTGTTGTGTGTCTATATGTTTTGTCTGAGTGCATGTATTTATTAGCGTGAATGGCGAGCGGTGAGGGTGAAATATAACGTCATCATCGCCCCTCGAACGTTGAGAGCGTATGAGTGTGTGTTCGTGGTCGATGGCGGAATATTTATAAAAGTACTCCATGGACCCCAATCTACATTAGTTTGAGGATAGGTCGGTGGAGGAATATCAAGTACTCCACCGACCAAACGGAATGAGTGTATTGTATGAATGTATTTACTTGTATGGATGTAGTGTTTGAAAGTGTAAATAGAATATAGACTTAGTTGGGGGCTGAAATGACATAGATTTCGGAAGTCCCAGTCAAAAAAAAACCTGCTCTTCCAAGACTCATTCACCGAAATACTTGGTTGCAGTTCAAATCCCATCTCGTTTCTCAACCGGGGTTGAGACCAGCCACAGCGGAGTTTACAATTAATCATAACTATTGCTATCTGGGAATAAAAAGGTTAAATAGCAAATCAAAGGAATGTAGGAGCTAACGCTGTTTATTTTTCGTTTCCTGACTCTTGTTGGGACAAGTCCTTTCTTATCTGAGTGACACTCAGCGATGAAAATGTTATGAATGCATAATTGTGTGGAATTAGTTGAGTTGTTTGCTCTCGTTTGTTCGCCATGCCTACGACAGGTGTTCTCTCGTCAACAGAAAATTCATATGGTTGAAATTTTCATTGAGTGCGGTCGTAGTTTTACAAGAGCTTTGCAACAATATCGCGACCGTTTTCCACAGCACAATACACCAGGTATTCGTATGCTTACGCGCATCATCAATCGGTTTCAGCAAACAGGCAACCTCAATACACCCGGCCCGCGTATAAGGATTCGCCATGTAATAAATTACAATATAGCTTCCAGACTTTTCTCTCTATTTTGGCTGATTTTCCACACCTCTTCAAAATATTTGCGGTAGAAGGCAAAATAAAGTGGTTTTAACCTAACGCACTAGAACAGCATTCCGGCGATTTTCAAAAAATCATACGGTTCTATTTTTTAACCGATTTTAATAACTCAGTGCTCATTCTTCTCGCCAAAAAATCTAGTTTCAAAGGAAGATGTGAAAAATGGGGGTTTTCGTTTAAAATCAAGAATTTGAATTCGACTTATGTCGAATCGAGGTCGAAAAAAATAAATCGAACTTACATGAAAAATGAAGGGGAGTCACAATTCATACTTTTTTTCCAATCTAGAACCGCAAAGAAAAAAATGGGGTGGACGCATTAGCTTGGATACCTCGTATACAACATTTGATAACTTCAACTTTTCCTTGAGTTATGTAAAGATTATTCCAAAATCGTGAGATGTGGTTTGGTATGATGTAGGTTTCAGAAAAACATTTTCTTTATCGTGCCAACGTTTCGATCTTTATTGAGATCATCTTCAGAGCCTGGGATTTACAAACAATGTGTAAATTTAAGAAATACATGTAGTATGTATCTACAGTACAAATACTTTGAATATAAAAAATATTTTTTGCATTGTATAAATTCACTTTTTTCCTCATCCTACATGTATTTGTTAAATTTACCTTTGCCAAAAGGAAAGCGAAATTGTTGAAAAATTAGACTATGTAAAAATGTTTGATGTGTGGAATGTGATGAATGTTATGGAATATGGTATATTGTATGTTTTGTGTGATGTGATGATGGTATATGAATGTTATCTATATTGAATTTGATTAATGATATTGGCGTAGCTGCGACTGAGTTTACATGTGTCTGTACTGTCATTGATGCTGATATTTTAGAAATGGTTTACATCAACAGTGATAAACACAGCATCAATTACAGAACCGACACATTTAAACTCAATCGTCGGCTCTTTTCACCTCAAAGAAGCCGACTTATACAAAAATGTTTTTCTATACCGAATTCCTTCCCAACCCCTTCAAAACCCAACGTATATAAACATAAAACAGCAATATCTCACTGGCACTCTGAACACGACACGCGAGAATGGCATAATTACGCAGAAAACAAACACTTTGAGTGAGTAGAAATACTTTGATTGAATATAAAAAATATTTTTTTGCATTGTACAAATTCACTTTTTCCACACTTTACATGTTAAATTTAAACAATGTTTGTAAATCCCAGGTCCTGAAAATGACCCCAATAAAGATCGAAACGTTGGCACGATAAAGAAAATGTTTTTCTGAAACCTACATCACACCAGACCGCATCTCACGATTTCTGAATAACACCACACACGTTATGTAACGAGCTCATTTTATTCTTTGCAAGCTATGTTTGAATAACAATTGATGTAGGGTATGTATTTCTTTATCAAATATTTTAATTTTGGCAAAATCATTCACGCCTTAACGTATTATTCATATGTAGATCGTTTTTTTTTTATCATTTGTTAACTTCCCTCAATTAATGTCTAGCAATTATTAGCCTGTGAGTAGATGTTATTTCTTAAAATCGGGAAAGCTTGCTCTTTAACTTCACTCCAGAAACATGGGATGCTTAGGGACAAAACTCTGCATATCAAATTATTATCACAGTTCAGTTTTTGACCAAAAGAGTCAGAAGAGAAATAATTGAAATATCAGAGCTGGTTTCTTTTGTATACCACCTATACTTTGATGTGCCCTCTGGACTTCTGGTCACTTTCCACGTGTAGAATGTTAGAACTGAGTCGGTCTTCAAGGAAATTTGATATCACCTTTAAAAAATTAAATATATCAATCTGTAGATATATTTAAGGTGGTTTTGTAAGTTCTACATAGTTATATTGATTGTTAAATCAATTGTACAAATATTGGTTTTCATCATGTGAAATTAATATAGGTCCTTAAAATAGGTCGAAAGTTTGGCAGTAGCAAATACATTTGCTTTCTTCTTCAAGACCAAAAATGTGATCAATGAAAAACTGATTTAAAATAACCAAAAATCTCTTAGTCTTCTTATTTCCCTTCGATCTAATTTAATTAATTCATCCTGAACATTTAAAAATCCTAATTTATTATCAATTATAGTACTAAAAGAGAACGATGATGAGGAGGCACATAATCCATCCTGGGGAATAGGTTGGAGTGGAAAAATTTAATTAAAAGGAGACTTCTGCGCCCCGGATTCATAGATGTCCCTTTACTGCTCTTCCGACAAAATTATAAAAGAAATATGCTCCAGGGACGTTTATTGTATCTTGATATATCTGTACAAAAAGCAGAAACTGTCTCGTATGCCAGTTTAAATTATTAATTTTGTTTCTTTTCTTTCGTATTGAACATAACTTTTTTAGTTGTATTTAAGCGGCTTTCAACTTTCTAATGAATTACGTTATTCTTTAACGATAAAAAACTAATTTGAAGTTTTAAATACACTACCTCAGTTCATAAAATTTAGGATTAATGAGTTCCAAAAATTTGCAGGAAATTTGTTTGTTTATTAAAATCGTAAAAAGTGATCCAATCTCGTGTGAATTTTCAGAAAGGGTTGTAACTAAGTTCACGATCTATGTTTAAAAGTCAGAGGAGAAAAGGGTTTTTCCACAAACCAAGTACGAATGATTAAAAGAAGTTTCACGCTCTTCACACGCTCGATTGACTTTTGAAAGACCTTACTTTGTGCTTTAGGTTTTCTTCCACTTAACCACGGTGGTCCTTAAGTAATATAAAAGTTACTGAATAATCAGTATTGCACCTGTTTCTATAATAAATGTATGTTAGTAAAGGTAAAAACTATTAATAAATCATATTACTGTAGGGTTTTTTTACTGTATTTTAATGTAAAAAAAGTTGTCCGTTACTGCTTTTTCATTAGCTTTCTCATGTAGTATATCGGCATGAAAAAAATTATTTCGATCATGTGTCTTTTTCAATATCGCGTTAATTAGAAAGTAATGCCCTTTCCCTTTTTTTCAATTCCCAACATTTGCTGACACACATAATTGTTATGTGGCATATTTTTTAATCCCTCATCAGTATTTTTCATCATTCATAACATATGCGTCGTTCTGTATTTTAATGAAAAACGTTCAAAATAAAGTTTTTTAGTTGAGTTACAAAAGTCAGTGTTACGAGCGGGATTCGAACCCACGATCTTCGGCTAGATACGCCGCTGCTCTCCCACTTGGGCTATCGCGACTTCGATCCACTCGGACACCAACTTCCCATCTCAACTACATCTTTTGAATTTTCCCTCCTTTTTGCCATTTTTCAAATGTCGTGCATTTGATTCTCGGCGACAAATGAAGTGGCCACGGAGAGTGAAGTATACTTCATTTTGCTTATTACATTTTATTAGGTTTCGTGATCCGCTTGACCAAATAAATTCTTTTCGGTTAATTAAAGTTTTGGTTGAGATAAAAAAGTCAGTGTCACAAGCGGGATTCCAACCCACGTCCATCGGCTAAATACGCTGGATCTAAGTCACAATAGCTCAAGTGATAGAGCAGCGGCGTATTTAGACAAAGGTCATGGGTTCGAATCCCGCTTGTGACACTGGCCTTTTTTATCTCAACCAAAACCTTAATTAATTGAAAAGAAATTATAAATATCATGATATATACATCAATATACTTTGACTTTCAGTAACAATGGGCGAACGAGGGAAGAGTTTTAACTGCCCAATTCAACTCTTGTAATACTTGATCACCTAACTGATAAAAAAACAATACCGCGAGAGATCACACACAGACATTCACTGAATATGCGAATTCGCTAGACCATTACGACATTAAAAGGGAATGCGCGGACCAGGAATTTTAACGATTCTATTCCATGTATGCACTAAGAAACAGTTAAACTTGATCACTTAACCTACAAAAGGGATTAACACGAGATAATACGCATAGACGATCACTGAATATTGCGAATTGGTTGACTTTTTTATTACTTAATTTTTATTGTTTTATAATTTTAAAATACATATAATTATAAATAATAAAGAGATTTATGCCCTTCAGGCGACTTCGAAAGTAGCGGGACGGGAATAAGTTGTAGCGAGGAGTGGGGGTCGGAACTGTATTATGTACCAAATGAATCAATCCTTCTCCTGTACCACAATGAACCTTAAAATTTTTAATTAACTACAATTTATTCTAGTTCCCATCTCAACCCCACCTTTGGAAATTTCCGTCCTTTTTGTCATTTTTCAATTGGTCAAGCGGACCACGAAAACTAATGAGTTCAAAATAATTTTTAGTGTTGTAACAAAATTCCAGTCAAGTATAGTAGATTGTATATTAAATTTACTTTTAATCCACACTAAAACTATTAAAAAGTTAATGATTTGCTTTTCTATAGTTTTATGTAAAAAAACAGTATAAATTATTAAAACAATTGTTTTTCTATACTTCTAACGGAAATTACTGTGCAACTTTCAATTATACGAACGCTCTACGAGTCTGAACCATCATCAGGGTCACATCCGAATTTCCTGGAATCCACGAGAAAATGTATTATTAAATTTAATATCTGCGTTTGTAAACGTAAAAGGTTTTAAGAAGCACCGAAGCGGTAGGAGAGAGTTGAATTGTAAAAAGGAGGAAAACCACGAAACTGAGTACACTAAATGGTAATAAATTCTCCTCCAAGTAAAAGAAATATGTACCATACTGCTTTTATGAATGTTAAACGATCGAGTTATTCTTCCGTATTTGATTTATTCGGGCAATTCAATTTTTCAATTATTGTACACCGTACAATGAAGATAAAACCTTTCAAAACAACAGAATTTCTTTATACTGGAATATTGCATTGAATAAAACAAACTGGAGGACAAGTGTAAAATTATTATTTATTAATAACTGTTCAAGAACTCCACAATTTTACTAAACACTTATTTAAAAAATGTTTTATCATTTGAATGTTAAAAATGTTCCTTTTTATTTTATGGGAAGTACTTCAAGGATAAACAACCATACGATCATTTTTAATTATTGATAAATGCATTTATAAGGCTATTCTTTTTTTAACATACTTTTCACTATTTCATCTTAACATTATACATTTAATATATATTTAAATAAAATATCATATGTATATATTACCACTCTCACCTACACAAAATACCTGCCATAAAATATATTTGTGACAGATATACTAAAAACAGTACCACTGAGAGAAGATAAAAACCAAAACGAACAAAACAATAAAATAAAATCCATAACATTAATATATTGACGGATACAACTTTAATGTGCTACTTTCAAATTAAAACTTTCGAAAATTCGTAAATCCAATCATATCCAACTTCCAAGGCATTACGACCATGAAAACCTGCATTTCTCCATTTCTCCGCTTTTCTTTCTCCCGATTTCTTATTTTTTTAAATCACCTTCTCTCATTTATTTTCCAGTTTTACACATTTACGTGTTGTAAGGTTCTTAATCACCGTAAAGTTTCTTGTCGATCAATAGAACTGTTTCAAAGTTATCACCATTTTTGCGATTTTCAACATTAAAAAAAATTACAATTAATTAAGGTTTTTAGTTGAGATAAAAAAGTCATTGGCACGAGCGGGATTCGAACCCAAGATCTTCGGCTTGATACGCCGCTGCTCTACCACTTGAGCTATCTTGACCTCGATCCACTCGGACACTAACTTCCCATCTCAACCCCAACTTTTGAAGTTAGTGTCCGAGTGGATCGAGGTCAAGATAGCTCAAGTGGTAGAGCAGCGGCGTATCAAGCCGAAGATCTTGGGTTCGAATCCCGCTCGTGCCAATGACTTTTTTATCTCAACTAAAAACCTTAATTAATTGTAATATATTAATTGGTCAAGCGGACCACGAAATTAGTGAATTAAAAAAAATTATCTACGTAAATTTTACTCGGGTATTGTTCGGCACCAAAATACAACTATCAACATTGTTTTTTGTCCAAAAAAACACTTAAACTACTTAGCTTACTCGCTCGGCCACAAAATAATTATGTATTATATTGTAATATATACTATTTGTTCATACACAGACTGATTATTTTTGTAAACTAAGTCAAAATATGTTTTGAGTAAGAAACATAGTGGATACACGTGTTGTTCGCGTAAAAGAACGTAAATACAAACGTTTGGGATTATCAAAACATAATTTTTCTCACCTTCCAAATATTTCCGATTTTTTTAATTACAGTAATTTTACTGATTTACAAAAACTTCTTCGGAGAAACTACAAGAAGAAGTAACTATAAACTTGATGGAAAACAATTTCTTCAATTCAAAAACCTTTGTAAATTAATTAGAATTTGAGATATAGAATCTGCACTTTCTCGAATTTTGTTGATTTCATCTTTAGTTTTCTCTCTTATTAGGGCATAAAATGTAAGGCTTGTTGACAAAAGATGAACCAAAAATATTCAGCTTTTCAACAGATGTATTTGTTTTATTCATTTGCAACTGCCCTTTAAATAAGCAACAAGGAAAAATGTTGAACTATGTAATGGGAGCCGTTAGTTACCAACAGATTTGAAATAGTTTGGTAACTATCCTTTGCCGAAGTTAGACAACTAATTGTAAGTTATCGCATGGTCCACGTCATGACACTCACAAAACTCATAAATACAATAAAGACCAGTTCGTACACATCATTTACTCCATTCAAAACACAATACCAGTAAAAAGAAAAAGGACAGACCATCACAAAGACCAACCAAAACCATATAAAACCCCCAGACTTAATCCACCTAGATCTCCGAAAAACAAAGATAACCCACACCAAAGAAATCCCTAAGTTTGATAATCCAGCGAGAATAGGCAGTGATTGGTAACGATCACATTACAGATTCGTCCCCCCCACCCAAAAAAATCATATTCAAATTTTTATAATAACGAGCATATTATGAAGGTATTTAGGAAGAACTTACTGTAGTAAAGCTACAATCGTTTGAGGAACTGGTACTGACTAAAATCGAACAATATTTTGCTTTTTGCTCACATTTACATTGAGTGGGCAATTTAATGCAAAAAAAGAAACAACTGATAAGATTATTATCAATTATTTTTTATTATAAAATAGTTATACTTAAGAACATAAGTTTTAATCGTTTAAAAAGAAAGAAACCGAGATAAAAATTAAAGTAATAGGCTTTGCGGAAAAACTTGTGATAATTCTAGGCAAACCATTCTAAATACTAAACAAACAAAAAACGACTAGTTGCTACTTATAATACATATAATAAATTCGGGGGAGGAAACTGAAACAAAGTCGAAGTTATAACTTTTTGCCAATTAGATGTCGCAAAGGATTTTCCTCTGTGTACCGCTAAATCCCTTGTACTTAACTAATTTACAGAAAAGGATATTACAGCCAGGGTTTTTTTATAAATATAATCCTCACTGGAAGTAGTAATCAAGGATTGAAACCCCTGGAGTAATAACTCGTAAAGAGATAAAGCGATGACTTTGATGGCGATCGATGAATGGTGTCCCACAAGGATTATTTCCAGGCGATTACTCCTGTCGACAAATGTATTTCGCAGTTTCTCTTTATTACATAAAAACAGTATAATATCACAGGGGCCGTATTGTAATAAATATATCTGGCATCCTGTTTGAAATCTTTAGAATTCAAAAATCTATATCCTGGGCACATAAAAATCAATTATATTGAGTTACAGTTCTATGGCCCACATAGAAATGTAAAAAAAATACTGTATAATATTAAAAGTCTTTCCGCACATTTTGGTATAATAATTTTGAAGTGTCGATAAGGAAAATTATTTTGTTTTTATTTTTGAAATTGGCAAGCTTTAGACTGTGAACGGTTGGTGACCCAGCGCCCGAGTTGCGATAACACCGATTCCCAGCCCATAAAAAACATACTTTTCTTAAAATAAGAATGTCGGTTGTTTATTTGAACTAAACACACCATTTATTTTATTTTTTTTTTTTTGCAATTATTTCAGTCACTAATGCATTTCGGGTCACGTCCCTGGTCCCTCTTCAGAGTTACATTATTGAACAGTAAGAAATCTTTTTTATGTACATACTTCGGTATTTAGCTAAATTGAACTCATCGGCTACCAAGACTACAAAGGCTACAAAAACAAGAAAGTCTCAATTACTTATTAATAGATATCAGTATGACGTAAATTATACAAATCTTTAGTGAAAAATAAATTTTAACTTGTTAAGTATGTCATGAAAACTATTTTATGACAGTTAGGTATATAAAATAACTACTATAAATATATGAAGTATAGAGTTACTATAAATAAAAACAGTAAATCCTCAACTTTATTATAAAATGCAAAAACAGTAAATAACAAAAATAAGATCTATAATTCTAAGAATAACAATAAATTACAGTTAATTAAGTTTTTAGTTGAGATAAAAAAGTCAATGGCACGAGCGGGATTCGAACCCACGATCTTCGGCTAGATACGCCGCTGCTCTACTAATCCCGCTCGTGACATTGACTTTTTATCCCAACTAGATAGATAGATAGAATGAAAAAATTTAGAGTTAAAAATAAAAAACACAGTATTATTATGGCATGGTATTAAAACCGTCAGCCAAAGTTCGGAGTGCATTACTATCCCAAGAATATGCATAATTATATAATTATAAGAAAAGGAGAATTTAAAATATCAACTTCACAGGTTACAATTATTTACAGGATTTTCAAATTACAAGGTTGAATTGAGATAAACTCTGAAAATAATAAAAATGACACTTCAAAGAACAAAAGGATTCCAACTTACAAAGGATCCCCCACAGGCAAACAGAATTCGCATTTAGAAGCCCACAAACTAGAAATTATAAGTATTAAGACAAACAGAACAAAATAAAAAGACAAACAAAAAAGAAATAAAATAAGACGAACAGAATATTAATTCCCTACATTCCAATGTATTCATATCTGTAAAACCAGGCTTTCCGAGCAAAATCAACAAGATCCCGGCAATCGGAGCCGTTTAGAAGGGCTATGAGCTCTTCCCTCGTCAAAAAACCCTTACCCACATACAGATACCTCAATTCGTTCAGGACCGAGCATCTAGCGAGAAAATGAAATGCATTCTCACGATCACCTGAGTTGTATAGAGAGCACACTGCAGTGGCAGGGGTACTCCCAACCCAAGGCGTGAAATTCAGGAACAACAAATCCCCTCGAATTGTAAACCACGAGCGGAAAAAAGAGAACGGAACATCATTTGCTGGAGCAGAAAAACATTGCAAGGAGTTAGGGAATGATTCAACTCCTTGTAGAGTTGGAATCTATTTGAGTCCACGGCACGAGAAATACAACTCTCTCGATGACGAGCCCCCATAATGTGAAGAAGATTGGAAAACATTTCAAACCACGCTGCAAAATTATCCAAAGAGAACCGAGCCACATTATACCTCTCCGCAAGAGAATTCCAGGATCTGAACCAGGATATGTTACCCTTAATAATTTCAAGTGATGAAATTTTTGCCAGGCGAGAATCAGGAGCTTGAAGCGATTTCAAAATAAACTTAACTTTTATCTCAAATAAAAACCTTAATTAATTGAAAAATATTAATTGGTCAAGCAGACCACGAAAACTAGTGAATTGACACTACATCTAAACTAATCAGTAAAAATTCTTCCTTCCATATCTGACCATTTAAAAATCTTTTTAATTCGAAAGAATTCTTTACATTGCAATGATACAAATCAGATACATTTGTCAAGAGGGACCAGCGACTTGGCCCGATATGCATTAGCGACTGAAATATATTGCAAAAAAAATAAATAAATGGTGTGTCTAGTTCAAATAAATAACCAACAACCATCCCTAACCAACATCCTTGATTTAAAATATTTTACCACAAAATTAAGTATTATTTTTTTTAAAAACACTTTTTATCAAAATCACAAAATACTTATAACAAAATTTTCAGGATTACTTACATTTTCACCAGCAGGCACACTAGCCAGTGGAAGATCTCCAAGACCATATGTAAGCCCTGAACCTAGACTTGGAACAACGAAAGCAAATACAGAATTCTCCAACACAGAATGGATCCAAAAAGAAGGGGTACACGCAATATGGTTATGTTATAATTTCGAGAACTAATTATTCAGAAATCGTGAGATGCGGTCTGGTGTGATGTAGGTTTCAGAAAAACATTTTCTTTATCGTGCCAATGTTTCGATCTTTATTGAGATCATCTTCAGGGCTCAATAAAGATCGAAACGTTGGCACGATAAAGAAAATGCTTTTCTGAAACTACATCACACCAGACCGCATCTCACGATTTCTGAATAATTATCGATTAACGGTCACTAATCACCACACAAATTTCGAGAACGTTGAACCAACGGTGCATTATTAATATAATGAAACATCAGCCACGGCGCAATCCTATCGATCGACCATTTCCAATAATCCCTTTATGTATTATGTATTATGAATGTGCTTTTCATAAAGGCAATTAGTTTTATTTCGATGGTTTCACCAATATTTTTTTACAAATTTCTCAGTTGATAAAGCGAATTGCATAACCAATACCAATATTAATGATTCCAATTAAAATAATTATTCCAAGATAATGTGATTCAGTTTATGCCAAAAACATATTTATAAAATCAATTACGCTGTTAATTTTATCATTGTTTATTACCCCAAATTCTTGTTTAACAGAACTCCAATTGTTTTTTAGTGAGGTAAATGGATTCGACGGATCCGGCTAATTGTGTTGGACAAAACGCATACTCTTGGATAAGTAGAGTATCCTAACTTGTAATATCACTTACAACTTAATCTCCGGATTAGACTAAACCCCTCAAGGTAATCTCTCAAAATCCATCATCTCAACCGTTATATGCTAGTACAAATTTCACCCACTTATGAAGCCGTACATGCTTTACACGCCTTCATCTGTAATTGTTAGCCACGCTTTTGTCTCACTGATAAAGCATACTAAATATCAATTTCTTTTTCATAAATATAATTAAAAGAAAATCCTTGTAAATTTTAAAATATGGTTATTTCACTATTGTAAAGAATTAAAAATTACGTTTTTATACTGCTTTACTTTTGTGTGAGAAATTCTCCAGTGAAAATGCTCCTTCACTGGCTTTTTCTGATGTATCAGGACCGATTTTGCTTCAAGTCAAGGATTTTCTGGTAGGGTTGGAATTGACAACTGCTGTAATAGGAGATTATTGTAGATGCTCAGTGATTGATTAAACATTTTATAGGGGGTTTTGATTAAGTCATATACGTCATTTACACACGGAATGTGATGGTCGTTTTGAACAGTATGATTTCAAACCTATTGAAACTTCGTTATTCTTATCGAAATACGGGTTTTCTAAAATATTAACAAATTTGATATCTCCCTATTTAGAAAGTAGAAAGCAGGCAGTCAAACTAGGCAGCCGATTCTTCCAGCTTGAAGAGATAACTGTTGGTGCTTCTTAGGGATCCATCTTTGGACCCTTACTGATCATCATTTTCATAAATGATTTGCATTTCATTATGATAAGAAAGTTTTTGTCACTCTTCGCTGATGACACAGTAGCAGTTAAGAAAGGAGCAAATTTAATTAAGACAATAGTAAATATCAAAAAGATGAGGTTGGAGGTGAGTTACTCTGGTAAAATTTAAATAAATTAGCATTAAACGAACAAAAAACGAAAGTGACTGATTACGTTTGCCCAGAAGCAGGAGATATGTTAGACATTCCCAGGCCAGCTTTAAATTGAATGTGGAGGAGTCTGTGGCCTTCAATACTGCTGTATGAGAGGATAGATACTTGTGCCCTTTTAATTCTTTTTTTAAGTATTTTTTATGCATAAAGTTGTTATGTTTCGTTATAAGAAAATTTAGACTTTTGACTCTGTTTGGTTTGCAATTTCCAAAATGAAGCACTTCTCAAGCTTGAAATGTCATGAGACCAGATTCATTTTGTGCAAAAAGGGAATATGACGAAATAAAAAATTAATTAAAAATAATTTTAAGTTTAAAAGTGCATTCGTTAAAATGAAAAACGGATTTTGCCCCATTAAAGGAATCGAAACCCACCATGATCGGAAATGGTTTTCTTTCTAACAAAAAGTTTTAATTTTTTAGTTGTTTTTCACATTTTGGCAAATTTGAAATGTAGAGGTGATAAATAATTTATTCTAAAAAAAATTCAATAACTACAAACTCAGAACGTTTGTTGATCATTTACAAAAAGACTAAATACTTTTATTACATTTATTTGATATTTACAAGTACAAATATTGCATTAAGTAAATATGTTCATATATGTTGCTCAGTGGCAAGACTCCTTCACAATGAAATCTTTTCAATCTTCATTGAATGAGAAGGTCCCGGGGCTACTTTCGCTTCAATCGCCTTGGAGAGTTTTCAGGTAGGGTTGGAAGTGATAAATGTCGTGCTAAAAGATTACTGTGCGTGTTCAGTGATTGATGAAATTTTTATAGCGTTTTATAATAACTTTATGTACAAACGGGATGTGCATATCGTTATGAATAGTGTAATTTGAAACGTAAAAAGGAGAGAATTTTAGATTAGACTGTTTGGATACATTAGGAATTGGAATCCTTGGTTGAGCCCCAACTTCACAACCGTACGCCCAGAGCCGTCTAATCATTGTCTTTTAGATTAAAAGTTTGTTTTCAATGTCTAATTTTGATCGTCAGTCTTGTGTGAAGATTCCAAGCAAGTCGTTTATCCAAGAAAAGTTCAAGATAGTTGGGAATGGGATTCCATTTACTGCAGGAACAGATATTTTTACATTAAGTAAAATTCATCATTACGCTTTTCGTTAGGTTTATCTTCATTCTCTACTTTGTGAACCATCCTGTTAATTCATTCAGGTGTTGTAAGTGTTGAGTTTCATTGTGGGTCCGAATTACTTGTAAGAATCGCTGTATCATAGACGAATATATGTGTAGAAATGTTAACATGTGTAGGAATATCTGCAGCGTATGTTGAAAACAGAAATGGGCCAAGTATGCTTCCCTGAGGAACACCCGCCTTAATACGTATATAAAGTGAGAATTCAGTTCCCTGGCAAAATCGGTCCGTCATTTAAGATCTCAGTATGAGAAGGTCCGTATGAAGGTGGATGTTCTTCAGTTTGCAAAGTAAGCCCGAGTGCCAGATTCGATCGAAGACCTGTTCTAAATCAAGAAAGACACCAAAGCAATGCTGTTTTTGTTCGAGGCAAGAGGCTATATTGTCAGCAGCACGATGCAATTGTCGCGTTGTTGAATGAACTGTGCGGAATCCAAACTAATGATCTAGAATAATATTAGAATTTTCCATTAATCGCAATAATGGTCGGACAAGTAGTTTGTCTAGAATTTTGGCAAAGTAGAAAGGAGGGTAATGGGTCAATAGGAACTAGGAAGATCAAGAGATTTATTTGGCTTATGAGCCATTTTAATTATATAGAAACCACATAGGGATAACCGGGAACGAAGCAGCAGACAGGGCGGCCAAAGAAGCAGCCAGAGGACCTCACGACGCTTCCCAACCAATACGCTCAGCGGATCTCAAGTATTAATTTCAAATACGATAAAAGAAGAATGGAAAAACCGCTTGGCTCGGAAAATAGAAATAACCCTGCCAAACTGTGGCAGAATAAGAAAGACGTCGGTCCCTGGTTCACGGAAAATGGGTCAAAAAGGGAAAAGGTCATACTGACAAGACTACGCATAGCTCATACAAGAATTACGCACGGGCACCTTCTAGCAGGAAAGCGACCGCATAGGTGCCCATTATGCAAGGATAGAGTAACTGTCGAGGACCTTTTCAATTGTAGAAGGCTCGACGTTTATAGGCATATTTGGAATATCATCGGACCTGTGCATAGTCTTGGGGCACAGCAGCGGGCACAAATCGCTGTACCGGTACCTCAGAGCCATAGGGATTTTCAAATATATATAGTTTATGTGTGTTTGTGCTGTGCTTATGTTGTGTCTGAAGTGTTTCTGTCGTGTTTGTGTGGTGTTTATGTTAATATAATAGGATGAATATAATTTATTAGCGTGAAAGGAAGGGGTTATTTACCCCGCCCCGAAAAATTTCGAGTACTCTGGGGGTGACGATGACCTCAGCTGTTTGTCGACCCATAAACCTTCCACTTTATATATATATAAGANTATATATATATAGAGAGAGAGAGAGAGAGAGAGAGAGAGAGAGAGAGAGAAGAGAGAGAGAGAGAACTTCAACTGTGCAGTGGAAAATATGTGGTTCTCAGTACAGCGAGGCATATGTATGTTAAGTAAAGTAAGCCTCTGTGGGGCAAATTTTGTTATAATGGAGTTCTAATTAGAACATAACCTGGAGTTTGGAATGAAGGTAGTTGTTTAATAGTGTGTCGTATGTCTGATGGAGTAAATGCTTTGTGAGGAGGAGAGAGTTGCAAGGGGAATTCAAGTCGTGTTCAATGTCATGCCGATGGTCATCGTCAAGTATGTCATGGTGTGGAGTGAATATTGTGGAAATATGCTCTGAATACAATTTAGCTATGTCGGAATTGGATTCAGCCCAAGCGAGGATACTTATGGGGGCGCGTGGTCTTTATATCGCAGGATCTTACGGGTACAGTACCACAAGGACTTGTCTGTTTTAGAAAACGAAGCCAATTCTGGTTTCAGTTTTCTCGTGAGTCGGTGATCACTCGAATATCTGTTATGCTGCCAGATTGCCCTGACCCTTCGTTTTCAGTTTGGAGTAGCCGTGGTAAATAGTAACTGTTGATTTTTTCGAGGTGGTGGTAAGGAGAGACTAAATTATTCGGAAATTGTGGGATGCGGTCTGGTGAGATGTAGGTTTCAGAAAAACATTTTCTTTATCGTGCTAACGTTTCGATCTTTATTCAGATCATCCCCGCCCCGAGGAATATCGAGTACTCTGGGGTGAGTGTGTGACGTCTGGAGAGTAAAAGTCAGTTATTGGCGAGAGTGGAGAGGGTTCAACCCCGCCCCGAGGAATATCGAGTACTCTGGGGGAGTGAATGTGACCAGACCTCTATGTTTCTATCGAGTGTTGTGTTTGTGTTAATTTATTGTAATGAATGTAATTTATGAAAGGAAGGGGTTGCTTATAACCCCGCCCCGAGGAATATCAAGTACTCTGGGGTGAGTGTATGATGTCTGGAGAGTAAAAGTAATTTATTAGTGTGAAAGGAAGGGATTGGTTATAACCCCGCCCGGAGGAATATCGAGTACTCTGAGGGAATGAATGTGACCAGACATCTATGTTTGTGGTGAAGTATATATATGTATTGTATGTTTTGTTTTTATTCTGTATTTGAC
This sequence comes from Cimex lectularius, assembly GCF_000648675.2. Classification (NCBI taxonomy): domain Eukaryota; kingdom Metazoa; phylum Arthropoda; class Insecta; order Hemiptera; family Cimicidae; genus Cimex; species Cimex lectularius. The sequence continues at coordinate 388,015 of NW_019392746.1, forward strand.
AACCTGAGATACAAACAAGAGACAAGCATTCTAGAATATCAACGTAGTATATATCTGAAATCAGAGAGTCAGTAACCAGATCGAGACGCTCAAATGGCTGTAGTTTAAAACAAAATATACGCGAAAGAAAATAAAAAGATGGAAAACATGAAGAGGGCCGTCAATGACCTCAGCTGTTTGTCGGCCCATATACTTCCCACTTATATATATATACTGAGATCACCTTCAGGGCCTGGGATTAGCAAATATTCTTTAGATTTAACAAATAGGATGAGGAAAAAATGAATTTATACAATGCAACAAATATTTTTTATATTCGAAATATTTGTACTCACTCAAAGTGTTTGTTTTCTGCGTAATTGTGGCATTCTTGAATGACGTGTTGAGAGTGCCAGGGATATATTGCACACACAACACACATATTATAACTTATAAAACATTCCACACATCAAACCTTTTTACACAGTTTAATTTTTCAACAATTTAGCTTCCCTTTTCCTATTTATCCCCGTCTATATATAATCCTGAAAGGATAATCTGGCCGAACCATTACCAAAGTTTTTTTCCATATACAAAAATGTTTTTCTATACCGTCTTCCTTCGCCACCCCTTCAAGATCCAACGTATATAAACATAAAACATTAATATCCCACTGGCACTCTAAACACGCAAGAATGGAACAATTACGCAGAAAACGAACACTTTGAGTGAGTAGATATACTTTGATTGAATATGAATTTTTTTTTTTGCATTCTATAAATTCACTTTTTTTCACATCCTACATGTATTTGTTAAATTTAAATGTTTGAAAATCTCAGGCCCTGAAGATGATCTCAATAAAGATCGAAACGTTGGCACGATAAAGAAAATGTTTTTCTAAAACCTACATCACACCAGACCGCATCTCACGATTTCCCAATAATCATCGACTAACGGACACTAATCACCACAAATTTCAATACGATTTAAATTATAGTTTTATTTTAACATTGTCTTTAATATTGTATTTAATGTTCCTTAAATATAATCGTTAGTTTTTCGTATTTCTTTAAAGTTAAAACAAAAGTACGACTTCCTGACGAACATTGACCTGTTTCAAAACTGTTTTTAACGCCGTATTGGCCGATGGACCGTTAATTAGATGGTTAATGGCTCTCACCCCCACCGGTCGATTATTATGATCAGCTTTTAACATTTCTTAGCAATTGATGAGTTTGACTATCGAGATCAATTGCGTTTTTCAAACGTGAGTCGGGCTTTTCGTGTAATCACTTACCTCTAGTCAAATAGCAATAAATCGATGTTATGTGCTCATTAGGTGAAGTCGTGGAACTGGTGATATATCAAGATCTCTATTTATTTCCGGTCCCGGGGATGTTTCATCCTTGACTTTAACAGCGACGAGCCGTACGATTTCGAACCCCTTTCCCGCCTATAAATTCAACGACTTATAAAATGAACATTTGTTTCTACCTTCCAGATAATTATGTTTCGCCTTAGTTATGGCTAATTTCAATGCGGCCTGTTCCCAGGTTACCATCGCGACTGAATTGGGGAAGGTGGTAACGCAAATGCAGCTGGAGAGGTCTGAAGTCGCTTTTCACATATTCACCAACGGAGAAGATTACAGGTAAAATCGATGCAAAACTCCATGTATTCAAATTAAAACAAAAAACAAAAGATTGTTACAAAAGCATGAAACTCGTTTCATGTCCGTAGTCGTGTATCGAATAGTACCCATATTGAACCATTTTCCTTATATAATTTAGTCTATTGCTTGCTTACATTAATTATAAATACATTTTTAACAATGCAATACTGTCCTTATTTGTGAACATAATTTGTTAATGGATTTCTCTGTTTATTACATAGTAGAATGACATTGAAATATAAATTGTGATTAGGTATTTCGAACGGTCTTTGGGAAAGAATAACATCTGTGAAGCAGTCAATTTAAAAAAATTTCTGTCGTGAAGGATAAGGAAATAGTATTGCAGTGGTTTCAGTTCAGAATTTGCTGAATTCTGACAGAACCAGCCAAAACTGCATCGACCAGGAGGCTATTAACTAGTCTTGGCCAGTAAAAGTACAAGCCGTAATTTGCATACTACATCTGCGGATTATTAGCACCAATCGATCTCCAACGGAGCGTGAAGTTTTGCACGTACTACTAAAGACATTGGATGACGTATTTCAAACAACAATTATTACAAATTTTAAAAAGTGCATATTTTCTAACAATGTTTTAAAAGCTTTTAGAATACTTAGAGACTACTAAAACTTTACAGCACCTAGCAATATTTGGTGAAAGTTGAAGGCGTTTTGAACATTGAACTTGTGACAAATGGAATGATGGAAGACACTAACGTTAAAAGCTTAAAAACAGGTGAAAAATATATTTTAACGCCATAATTCAACCAGAATGGATAAAAAAAGAAAAGCTACACTGAGATGCAAAAAGGTGGCCACTCTTAATAGTGCAGGACTATGTTAAATGAGATTATTTATATGACAGGTTTACTAATAAGAGAGGAAAAATGTAGTTTGTCTATTTTTTAATATTTTTTACAATAAGAAAATAATAAGAAGCTTTTAGTGAGATTAGATATTAAAAAGTTGTATAACCAAAAGACGCTTTCAGTAAAGTAGGCCAAATAAGCAAAAATAATTCGGAATCGTTTACAGCTCCTTTCAAACCTTTGTGTACGAATTTTTATGACAAACTAAAAATAAAAAATTTTGTTCAGGATTATAGCCCAGTGCACTTACTTTTCCTCTCCAATAACCTTTTATTACATTTAAAAATTCATAATTACTTTGCAGCAATCCGATTACACGACATTTGAAAAATGGCAAAAAGGAGGGAAAATTCAAAAGATGCGGTTGAGATAGGAAGTTGGTGTCCGAGTGGATCGAGGTCACGATAGCTCAAATGGTAGAGCAGCGGCGTATTTAGCCGAAGATCGTGGTTTCGAATCCCGCTCGTGTCATTGACTTTTTTATCTCTGCTAAAAACCTTAATTAATTGTAAGTAAATAATCTTATTACACTCCTTACATTAAAAATAAGAAATCATCTTTAAATTAATTAATTTTTATATAAGGTATTGGTTGAAATAAAAAAGTCACTGTCACGAGCGGGATTCGAACCCACGACCTTCGGCTAAATACGCCTCTGCTCTACCATTTGAGCGAATTTGAACCAGTCGGCACCAATGTCCCATCTCAACCCAACCTTTCGAATTTTCCCTCCTTTCTGCCATTTTTCAATCCGAATCCCGTTCGTGAAACTGACTTTTTATCTCAACCAATACCTTGCATAAAGATTAATTAATTGAAAGATGATATTTGATCAATCGGACCACGAAATCTAATGGATTTAATATGAAATCAATACAATTTCATCCTTTTCAGTGTCAATTTATCCATTAAGTTAATTTGTTTTTTAAATTGTTTTCATTGATGAAACAATAAATTTGAGTAAAAGTTTTTTCACAAAAACATGGATTTAAGTTCAGTTCTCCCCCGGGCAATTGATTTGCTTTAATGAAATACTCGTTTGGTTTTTGTACTTTTCATACACGTATCTAATTTCATATAATACAGTCCGGTATAATTTTCTTATAGTAGATAATGTAAAAAATTGAATGCTATTCAAAACATACAAGAAAATTAGTAAAACATTCTAAAACTACGTAATGTACATGACATTTTTTTTCTCTACTTCCAAGCAGATCTCCTCTTTGGCAAGAATGCTGGTGAATGTGTCTATTTTCAATTCGATCTATGGTTAAAAAATCCATTAAAATCTGTGTTCCCATATCCATAACCTTCTCTTGTTACTATTTATAATTGCCAGAGCATCAATAATGGCGTTCTCTCGCGATTGGTTGACGCGTCGAACACGTCGGGGATTGATTGAACCAAGGGCAGTCTCTCTTTGGGTATACCTCAGAACACGTTTGGTCACTAGAAATTTGTAGACTGGACTATCAACCTTGATGCACCGCCTTTTCAAGTCTCTGTTTCTCGACTTCCGCCTCATTCATTTTTTTCAACACCGTGAGCTTTTCCTTTTGTTATTTTATTGACGAAAGTGTTGTTGTTGTTTTGTTAAAAATGTGCCGAAGCACGACAGTCCTTTTTTTGTTGTCTTAATTTCAAATTAAAATCTTTCTAATAATTGTAATTAATAATCTTCATTTCTGTTCATTTGCTACTATTTTTCGGACGGGAAAAGGTCCACCACCAATTAATTTTTAATTTTCTTATATTTTTGTCAATAGCAGGATATATAGTGCGTCATATGTGGTACGTTATTTTTTCTAAAAGTATATTCACTTTATTTTAAGAAGTATTACTTTACATTAAAAATTAATTGAAAAAGTAAATGTTTTATGTTCTACATCATGCTTAGTTATATTCCAATTAATTATTCTTCGTATCTAAGGTTTTTGGTTGAGATGAAAAATCCCGCTCGTGTAACTGATATTTCATCTGAACCAAAAACCTTAGATAAAAAGAGCAATTAATTAGAATAATTAATAAGGTCAATTATGACCACTAAGCAAATGTGGCTTAGTTAAATTTTTGAAAAATACAAGGTTTAAAAATAAACAAGTGATGATGTCCATAGTTGTGTCAAAAGTTTGTTGTAATACATATAAATTGTGTATAAATTTGGATAATACATATAAATCTTGGAACATATCATATATGTACACTGATGATAAACTGAATAGTGTTAAAAGAAAACGTAGATATAATAAATTATATATTTATTTGTATTATTTATTATTTTAATTCTAATATGATATTTTTTTACTATATTTGATGGACTTTTTAATAATTTGTTAACTTGTTCTTAAATGTTTTCAACCGGAATGAATCGAGGAAATTTGAATGAAAATTGTAGCTTGTCTGTTGTGTTGTGAAATAGCTCAGTTTTCGTCCTATTCCTCCAGAACAATAATGACCTTAATTCATTTCCATTATTTTTTTTTTATACGGGCAAAAAAAATTTAAAATTCACAGTTAGCAATATTAGAAGAAGGTTGTAATTCCGACGGAGAACACATTAGCGATATTGCAGTAGACCGACCCATTACGTCGATAACATAACAGAACAACACGTACATAAAATTGGCCCTTGTTTATTAAAGATGTTTAATCACTAAAAAAAAATTGTCCCGAGTTAATTTGATCAGAAATTTTATAAACAAATTATAAAATTTAAACAAATAAAAATTATCGTCACGATAGATTAACTATACTGCATACACACTTCCATTTCCCCTTCAAAGGCTGATACAAACATCTTGTAATGATGGTTTGAAGCGACATCACGTCCTGCCTTGAGCAAACAGCGAAATTATATGGATTCACTGATCTACAATGATCAAACAACTAACGGTTTATACGTGTGTGACTGATCTCGATCCATGAGGGCGTTCTTTGGTTGGGCTTTTATGTCAGCGGTTCAACGACAAAGGAACAGAAAATGTTTTTCTATTTCCTTAGAGTGCAGACGGACTAATTCCATACAAAAGGGAACTGTTTTCGACCTAAACATCAAAAACTTCCCCTCGTTCCTTGTCACTGCGAGTCAAACATATGTTTTATAGATTTAAACTGACAGAGGATACTTCCTCAATTTTCAGAAAAATCTGTAATTTATACGGAATATCCAGCGCGTTAGGCAGATACTCGGGTTAACGAGGGATATAAATCAATATTCATATTTCCTCGGACTGACTGTAATAGGAAAGGAGTCTAATTTGCGAGTCTCCCGTTACAGACATTTAACAGACAAACATGTACGTCTAGTCCTTAGTAAAATAACGTTAAACAAATTACAGTTCAACATTTAATAAATGCTATTAATTAATTTGAACCCAATTGGGTTGTTTATTTGTGTTGCAGAAATGAATACTTTTGATATATGTGTGGTGATTAGTGACCGTTAATCGATATTTATTTAGAAATCGTGAGATGCGGTCTGGCGTGATGTAGGTTTCAGAAAAACATTTTCTTTATCATGCCAACGTTTCGATCTTTATTGAGATCATCTTCAGGGCCTGGGGTTTAAAAACATTGTTTACATATTACAATTACATTTTGGATGTGGAAAAGTGAATTTATACAATGCAAAATTATTATAAAATATATTTTGCATTGTATAAATTCACTTTTCCACATCCAAAATGTAATTGTAATGTAATATGTAAACAATGTTTGTAAATCCCAGGCCCTGAAGATGATCCCAATAAAGATCGAAACGTTGGCACGATAAAGAAAATGTTTTTTGTATGAGTTCCTAAAAAAAGAAAGAAATCTTGCACGCACAACTTTCATTCAAACATTAGCAGGCAAACATTCAATGGTACACCCCAAATTAGTTGTTGTATTATTAAACTAATAATTGTAAAAAGACTTGATCGTTATCTACTGTTTGTGTTTTTTGTAGATATTGAATTTCTGCTAAAGAATAGGGAAGAGTTTAAGCTAATATTTTATTCAATTAATTAATCTTTAAGTAAGATATTGGTTGATATTTCTCCGTTGTGTGACACTTTCTAAAAGTACTTAACAACTTTAGAGGGTAGACGGTTAATGGCAATTAATAAATTTAAAAAAGAAGCAAATTGGTTATCTATTGCCTTCGACGCTAGGTGCAATTTTGTAGGTTGACGATATGATTTTATTTGTTTGGTGACAAAATTTAAATGAAATGAATAATTGTCTTTTTGTTAATATTATTTAAAACAATTAATTATTTTTTTCATCTAAGGTTTTTGGTTGAGATGAAAAATTAGTGTCACGAACGGGATTCGAACCCACGACCTTCGGCTAAATACGCCGCTGCTCTACCACTTGAGCAATCGTGACTTCGATCAACTCGGACACCAATCTCCCATCCCACGCACCTTTCGAATTTTCCCTCCTTTTTGCCATTGTGATAGAGCAGCGGCGTATTTAGCCGAAGGTCCTGGGTTCGAATCCCGCTCGTGATACTGACTTTTTTAACTCCACCAATACCTTACTTAAAGATTAAATAATTGAAAAGAATTTATTTGGTCAATCAAACTCAACCTAATGGATCTAATATTTTATTTTAATTCGTTGTGTAATAACGTTTGAAACCACAATTATATAAACCTAATCGGCAAGTTGTGTGCTTTTCTAACCAAATTAAGACTAGAACTAAGAAAATATACCCCATTCTTTTTTATTCAATGTTAAAAGACCAAAACCAAAAAATGCAAAATATTCCTAACCCGTGCGCCTAACAAGGTTTGTGAAGAAATTGTATTCTGTTTTATTGCTTCAGGACTAATTTGAGTTCACGGTTTGCAGTGACAGACCAGGCGTTAGACAGACTCAGCACTTGGCCGACGGTCGTCGTAACGACAGCAAACGGTAACAGGCTTGTGTTCAACGACAGCGTAACTTTCAGAGAACACCTCGACCTTTTCAGGTAATTAAAAAATAATTTCCTTTGTCTCTAACAGGTCCAAAGAAAGGGCATCTGAAAAATTGGAGTCCGGTGTAATTATTTTAACACGGGAGCCCTTCTTTCAGGCTCCATTGTTGACGGAATGAAGCTATCCACTTCTCAACCTTTCACAAAGCTTTCTCACAATATTTTATGATTATTTATAATAGTATCGCGAAATTTTATTACCTAGTTCCTTTATCAACACCACAGAAAACGTGTACATCAAAAAGTCGTTTTAAATCTATCAATATTGACAAAGCTAAAAGAAAATTGCTTTCAACACCAAGCATGTCAAATATTAATTTATTTTAGAAGATAGAAAATCATAAATGTCGTAGAAATAAGGAATCAAATAAAGTCGAATTCAGCACTCCACACAAAACTACTGAAAACCACCTATTTGGAACAAAAATTGATTGAACTATTCAGCTATCTTCCAAAATAATTGGCGTTTTAAAAACCTATTTATAGTTCAGAGTACCATCTGAATACCGGGGCAGCTAATATACTCACAATCAGATATAATGGAAACATTGCGGTTGTGCGTGACAGATGTAAACATGATCATAAATATTGCTGTAATATATTTCATTAGCTAGAGTTTGTAGAGCATGACTATTGTACTTGAAAGTATGTGGCATCTCAACTACTGTAATTAAAAAGTAATTCGCACTGAACTGGTTGCTTCTCAAAACTTCATGAAAACTAGTACAAAAACTGTCAATGAAAACTCACTAAAAGCGTCTTACTTGATAAGTGGCCCAGGCAGGTAAAGCTCATACCATAGCGGAAACCATCATAACCTATCTCTCTCTAAAATCAGTAAAACATATATGTTGCGTGTCATTATCAAACAATAATATCAATAGAGGGATACTTGATTTATCATATGATGTGAAATACGCTAGTTTCTCGCATCCAATAAAATTCATTTCTCCCCAAATGGACGAATCAACTGACGTCACGGGGTTGTCTGTTTTGTTGGCTTTTGTCCGTTATGAACAGTCGGGATGATTCGAGGATGATCTTTTATTGAGTAAACCACTTCCTGCCAATGAACTATCTAGAAGAAGAAAGCAAATTCACTTCTTACTGCCAAACTTAACCTCTTTTAAGGTCATCATCAGGTCAAAACAATTTTAAATATGCCTACAGATTGATACATTTAAGTTTTTTGCAGGTGATCTCAAATTTCCTTGACCGGCTCAGACATTTACAAGGACAAATTAGTTTCTTTTGCCCTGATGATGACCATAAAATAGGTCGAAATCTTGGCACTAACAACTAAATTTGCTTTCTTCTTCACGACCATCCTCGATCAAGAGTGTTCGTGAGTGAAAAAGTGGTCGATATTTCTAATACTTAAATGGAACAGGTGCCGAAATAATCCGTTTATTGGAATTTTTTTACAATTAATGCAATTCCGTGGTTTAATAGCATTGACGTGTGCACAGATGGTGCTAAGGAAATGACTGGCCGAACGATTGGATCGAAGTAAAATAAAAGTGAGATTAGTACTGAAGTAAGATTTAGTGAGGAAACAAATGCCAACCTCTTCTAGAAAGTTTCGGATGAATCTGTTCAAATTATTAATTGTTAAATTATTAATCAAGTCGTGGCCATTGAATTCAAAACTTTTCACCTTACTATGTGGGAAGCCTTCACATTCCCTGCTTCCCCATACAGAAGTGGTTGTCTTTTGGGAAAGCACTTTCACGATTACAGTAATTACATTCAGTAGTTTTATCTCGGTTTTGGACAACATTGTCAAATTGCCAAATGTTTTAAATGGTGGGAAATGCCAATGTATACTGTCGTTTTTATCAGATATTTTCGTTAAAATGTAATATGTGAGTCTTTCTTTGCAAGGGAAGAATCTCTTTCGATGCCTATGACAAAATTCACGCTTTCGAAAGAAAAATCCAATTTTGGGTTGAATCTGTTGAGAAATAAAAGGTGGAGTCTTTTCCTGTGTTAAATGATTTTTTAAAAGTAAACAAACTTGGGAACGACACAGCTCGAGATACAATGCTGCACTATACATCCACCAAAACTAAAGACGAAGCTGTTTAGATGCTGAACCCGACATCAGTCTCCATATATAAATATTAAACCCAACAATCCGAATTGTGCAGGCTAAACAACCTCACTCTTCCCGTTAATTTATTAATCATTAATGTTCAAATTATTACTTTACAATTTGACTCGAGTTTTACTTACCTATTGATTCCGTTCTGTCGCCCAACGCATGCAGTTTTAACCTTAAAAAATTATCTTATTTATCCATCTTTCCATTCACTCAAATAGTGTAGAGAGGTATTCCAAATTCCTCCATTAATCTTTACACGAAGGAACAACTCCTTAAATAGTCTAAATTTGTAACTATATGTTACCTGATATTCCGACATCGACATTATGGTATTACACATACATTCACGCTTATAAATGCATTCTCAACACAGAATACATCATTATTTGGAGAACGTGAGATGCGATCTGGTGTGATGTAGGTTTCAGAAAAATATTTTCTTTATCGTGCCGACGTTTCGATCTTTATTGAGATCATCTTCTGGGATTTGAAAAACATTGTTTCAATTTTACAAATATGTGTAGGATGTGAAAAAAATGACTTTATACAATGCAAGATGATATATTAACAGGAGTTCCCACAGATCAAATTCAAACTACAATAGATACATTTAACAGCTTTCACCTACGCCTACAATTTATACATGAAATCGAAAACAGCAAAACAATGCCATTTTTAGATACACTCGTAATAAAACAACCAGATGGCGCATTAATCACAGATTGGTATCAAAAACCAAGAAACAGATCGCTACCTCAACATTACATCTCACCATCCTCATCATACAATAATAAACACGCCAAAGGGCTACTTCACAGAATTATTACCCTAAGCCATGAATCATTTTACCACAAGAACATAAACATATACAAACAGATCCTCCATAACAATCTCTACCCTAAACTCATTATTAACAGAATAATCAACAACTACAACTACACTTACACCATCCACTATTACTAATAATACTACACCAAATCTTTCACATACAGACAAACCAACATACATTTCCATGCCATTCATTCACGGCCTATCACATAAATTAAACACCTTCTGTCACTTCTGATTACTTTAATATAGCTTTCAAAGCTATAAAACAATTTACACATTTGTTCCAAAATTAAAGATCACACACCAATAACAAATAAACCTGTCGTAATTTAGAAAATCAATTGTTTAAATTGTCGGGCAACTTGCATCTCCAATATCTCGATAAGAAAGTAAAGCAACATATCTATGATTCAAAGAAGCCCAAACAAAATCCTACAGCACTGGCTACCCACCATTTTGAACACTAAAACAATTTCGATTTCAACAATCCAAAAATATTACACACAGAACAAAACAAACATATACGTAACTTTTTAGAAATGGTTTACATCAACAGAGATAAACACGCATCATTTACAAAACAGACATATGTAAACTCAATCGCAGCTATGCTAATATTATTAATCAAATTCAATACCGATAACATACATATATCATCACATCACACAAAACATATAACATATAAAACAATCATCACATTCCACACATCAAACATTTCTACAATCTAATTATTCAACAATTTGGCTTTCCTTTCCCTAATTATCCCCGTCTATATAATCTTGAAAGAATAATCATGCTGAACCCTTACCCATTTTTTCCCATTGTTGGCTCCTTTCATATCAAAGAAGCCGACTCCTTATATAAAAATGTCTTTCTCTCCCGAATTCCTTCCCCACCCCTTCAAAATTCGACGTATATATATATATATATATATATATATAAAACAGCAATATCTCACTGGCACTCTCAACACGACAGACAAGAATGAGACATCTACACGGAAAGCAAACACTTTGAGTGAGTACATATACTCTCAACACAACACGCGAGACTGGCACAATTACACAGAAGACAAACATTTTGAGCCCTGAAGATGATCTCAATAAAGATCGAAACGTTGGCACGATAAAGAAAATGTTTTTCTGAAACCTACATCACACCAGACCGCATCTCACGATTTGTAATTGCGTAATTGTTCCATTCTTGCGTTTCGTGTTGAGAGTGCCAGTGAGATATTGCTGTTTTATGTTTATATACGTTGGATTTTGAATGGGTGGGGAAGGAAGTCGGTACAGATAAACATTTTTGTATAAGTCGGCTTCTTTGAGGTGAAAAGAGCCGACGATTGTGTTTAAATGTGTCTGTTCTGTAATTGATGCTGTGTTTATCTCTGTTGATGTAAACCATTTCTAAAATATCAGCATCAATTACAGAACAGACACATGTAAACTCAGTCGCAGCTACGCTAATATCATTAATCAAAATCAATATCGATGACATACAAATATCATCATCACATCACACAAAACGTACAATATATCATATAAAACATTCATCACATTCCACACATCAAACATTTTTACATAGTCTAATTTTTCAATAAATTTAGCTTTCCTTTTCCTATTTATCTCCGTCTATATAATCCTGAAAGGGTAATCTGGCCGAACCATTATCAACGTTTTTCCCTTTGTCGGCTCTTTTCACCACAAAGAAGCCGACGCCTCATAAGAGAATGTCTTTTTATCCCGACTTCCTTCCCCACTACTTCAAAATCCGACGTATATATACATAAAACATCAATATCTCACTGGTACTCTCAACACGACACACAAGAATGATGCATCTACACAGAAAACAAACACTTTGAGTAAGTACAAATACTTTGATTTGAATCTAAAATTTCTAGCATTTATAAATTCATTTTTTTCACATCCTACACATATTTGTATAATTTAAACTATGTTTATAAATCCCAGGCCATGAAGATGATCTCAATAAAGATCAAAACGTTGGCACGATAAAGTAATTGTTTTTCTAAAACCTACGTCACACCAGATCGCATCTCACGATCTTCAAATAATCATTAACTTACGGTCACTAAACACCACACACAGTGTTCTTTGAGTGTTCAACTGGTGAAGATGTATTTGTATACACATTTGAAACACATGTTTGAATCGAAATAAAACTAATGAACATGGTTGGTTGTTCAAAAAATTAAATATTTTGTCAAGTTAATATCGGTAATAATTCAAATTATATCTCTTGAAAGATACCTCTTCATAACACAGGCAAGTTTTTCCCATATAGAAATGAGATATTTTGTGATCTGTGCCTCTTTCTTAGTCGAGTAAACGCCAGATGCTGCGATATCTGTTAAATTCAGCAAACACAAACAAGAAAAAATGACCAACTCGCGTTATTATGAACATTTCTATAATCACAATAAAATAAAATTAGAAGTGTTTGTGATATGGATGTTGTTTAAAATAACATCTTTTATCAATGAAAAATATTAGAAGTGATAAAGGAATTATTAATGTCTAATGAAAGATTTTATGAACAATTCCAAGTTTGATCATCTGGTGGCTCTTTCCGTACAGGCTGATTTAGATGGGAAACGCCGCTTTCGTGTTTGTCGCTGAATCAAATGCATACTAACTAGAATCTGGCCATGCATAACATGTCATCCTTACATGCTCACATCGGGGGCCTTTTCTCAAAACATCTCCCGTCGTAGGAACATGTTTTCTTCCTGTTGGAATTTCTAATAAAAGTTAATTTCACCGAACCGATCCGGGAAACTTAGTCTCAATCAGAGGAGGTCACCTTAAGTAACTCTGTACACATTTGATGAGGGGGAAGGTGAACTCCGAACAGGATATTGTGATCTTTGTCTCCATCAGCCCGCTCCCGTTTATCTGAAGGAGAAAAGAATTAGAGTTGAACGCAATCACCCCAACTTCGAGTAAAGCCTCGAAATCAATTTAATTCAGAATTTAGACTCTGGCTAAATTTTATACAACTTTATTGACTCAGGGCTTCTTTTAATGGAACAAAACAAACAGTTTTTCAGATAACACACACATATATGTGTGAAATATATGTATATATATATTTCGGGTGTAAAAATACCTAACTACAGATTCTCTAGGGTTTATATCGGTACAAATACGGGATAATGAAGACCCTTTCCATAAAATTTATTACAATAATTTGTTACAAAATAAGTTACAATAATTTGGCCGTAGGCACATATTTACAGCATTATTTCTTCTTTTTTTTAGAGAGAGAAAGAGGTTTACAAGTTCGTTAATAGGCTTCTCCATAAGTTTTTGTTCTATTGGTTTAGTACGTTCTTTAACAGGCATATTTGTAAATTAATAAGTAACTTCAAATGACACTAATACACAATATGTTCTTGATTTTTTTTTTAATTCTAACCAGTTTTACTATTTCTATTGCTTTTGATTTTCTTTTTAAAAGTAGTTTTAAACTAGTTTTTGTGGTCCGCTTCACCATTTAATATCTTTCAATTAATTAAGGTTTTTAGTTGAGATAAAAAGTCAGCGTCAGGAGCGGGATTCGAACCCACGACCTTCGGCTAGATACACCGCTGCTCTACCACTTGAGCTAACGTGACTTCGATCCACTCGGACACTAACTTCCCATCTCAACTCCACCTTTTGAATTTTCCCTCCTTTTTGCCATTTTTCAAATGGCGTGTAATCTATTTGATTCTTGGCGACAAATGAAATGGCCACGGAGAACTTTAGTGAAGAAAGATATACTTCATTTAACTTATTAAATTCACTAGTTTTCGTGGTCCGCTTGACCAATTAATATCTTTCGTCACGATAGCTCAAGTGGTAGAGCAGCGGCGTATCCAGCCGAAGGTCGTGGGTTCGAATCCCGCTCGTGACGCTGCCTTTTTATCCGAACTAAAAACCTTAATTAATTGGGGAAAAAATTGACTCCGATTGCACTTTATTTTTACTTACTACTGATGTTTATTACAAAAAGTACGACTTTTATCATTTTTATAATCAAACCTAGGTTGTATAAATTATATGTCATTTCCTTAATTATTTAAAATTGTCCACTTGCAATCTTGCGCCAACTTGAGACCGATTCTCCTCGTTCCTTCTGGCTTAGAAATGAATAAGCATCAATTACACAATTGTCATTTAGCCCTGCCTGGTTTGCAAAATCAGTCGGGTGTCTCTTCGAAACTGCCGACTTGTTATTAAGAGTTCCTTTTGATTAGAGCGAAAGGGGAGGAATTTCGAGATGGATGTCTGGGTCCGCTCAGACGCGCTAGGCCTCTATGTTCTGAAGGATTTGCGCCTGATTTAGTTCTGAAGAATTTACCAATTAAAATTTAACCCAAATGAAATAAACCTCAGACTGATTGTTTCGTAAAATTATTTCAACGATTACATTAAACGAAATAGTCCTGGACAATTTATTAATAGTAAATTATAATTTGTAAGGTCTAAACCTTTAATTAAAACAGGCCTGGAATTTAGTATTACTTTGAGGCAGTGGAAATCGTTAAATACTTTGAGTCTTAATTAAAATTAAATTTTCTCGTCGCTTTGGTTGCCGTTTTCTAGCCAAATCCATTATTTCAGAGAGGCTTCGATGAACGGATTGTAAGGTCACGAACCCGAAAAATAAATCTGACAACGTTCTAATTAATGGTTTAATTTTATTCCTAATACACCCCAACCGACATTTTATTGATAAACTGAACATTACAAAAAAAAGAAATTTTATTAAATTTCAATTAGATAGTCTTTAAGCTTTAAAAAGAAAAATCACTAAGAGGTAGAAAGTATAACGCAGTAAGTTTGACAATTAATTTTTGGAGGGTTAAGAACGTATCTCTCATAGGAAGAAGGGTTTATTTAACTAGCATTAACGTTATTTAATCCAAAATGAAATGTTATATCGGTTAATTTTCAAAAATCACTTTTCTGTTTTTAATGTTTTTGTACTTAACCACAAGCCCTCATCCAACTTACTACAAAAATTATCAGGCCAAAGAATAGCTTCGCACAGTTAAAGGATATAAAACAGCGCCAACAACGGCGCTCAAAGTAGCAATAGGAACAACAATTAATTAAGGTTTTTAGTTGAGATAAAAAAGCTAATGGCACGAGCGGAAATCGAACCCACGATCTTCGGCTTAGCACGCCGCTGCTCTACCACTTGAGCTATCGCGACCTCGATCCACTCGGACACCAACTTCCCATCTCAACCGCACCTTTTGAATTTTCCCTCCTTTTTGCCATTTTTCAATTCAAAATTCAAATGGTGCGGTTGAGATGGGAAGTTGGTGTCCGAGTGGATAGAGGTCACGATAGCTCAAATTTGTTATTTTATTTACATTGAAGGTAAAACTGTTCAAAAAGTTGTGCTTGATGAAATAAAAGGTGCTTTTTTCTATTTATTATTTTATCCATTGTAGTTATTTTACTGTTAATATATTTTTTATTTTAAATGAAAGAATAATAAACTTTTATAATAAGTTAGTTTAAAAAGTGTTGTTATCCCTCCTTTTTGCCAGTTTTCAAATTCAAAAGGTGGGGTTGAGATGGGAAGTTGGTGTCCGAGTGGATCGAGGTCACGATAGCTCAAGTGGTAGAGTAGCGGCGTATCAAGCCGAAGGTCGTGGGTTCGAATCCTGCTCGTGCCATTGACTTTTTTATCTCAACTAAAAACCTTAATTAATTGTAATATATTAATTGGTCAAGCGGACCACGAAATTAGTGAATTTAATAGGAACAACGCCGTCGATGAAAGTGATAACAGTAAAAGTAATTATAGAAAAAAATGGGGCCTGGACTTTAAAACCTAATTTAGGACTTTAACGTAATAATTTAGTAGTGCAAGAGGGGGAATGGCTCTGAAACTCGACAATCAGTGAGTCGAAATTTTTCATAAAATCCAAAATAATGAGGCATTGGCAATTAGGTACTAAAATAGTTCAAAAGCTACAATTTGTCTGAGGACGATTGTTTAGAAGGCTTGGATGCGCTGGATTCTTTGGCAGACCCCATAGTTCCGGTCCGTATGTATACTGGCGGTAGTAAAGTTTTGTACAAGGTTAGTTTACTTTTGGCAGTCAAGACAGATTTTGGTCCAAGAAATCTTCTTTGCTCCACATCTTCTCTTAAGTTGTTGGGTCTTAAGTTTTGTGTGGGGATTCCACGTCAGTCTGCTGTCTAGGTATAGACCTAAGTACTGGACATGAATAGAAGTCGGTATCCCTTTGATAGTTCAAAAGACTTTGTAGATTGACTATGTAGAGCAGAGGATAGCCTTTACTTGGGTCCTTCCAGATTATTTGATTAGCCAAATTATAACAGGCCACGGTACGTTTCACCGTATCTTCAGGTTTACAATAGCGCAAAGTGCTGTATTGCTAATCAAATGATAAAGAGCAGACTTTTCGTCCGTCCAAGAACAAAGGAGTGCCGGAGATACCTTCTTGCATTAGGATAGGCTACAACCGATATGATCTCATTAAAAAAAGAGTCAAATTACAAGATCTTCAGGGGTTTCGTTTTAGAGAGTTTTCATCCAACCGGTGGAGGGGGGTTAAAAAACATACCACTGTTACGCCAGGTGTGGTAGGGATAATACAAATTTATTTGTAAAAAACGTTAATTTATATGTTCTCAGTTGGGCTCTTAGAAAGAGAGTTGGTTCCTCGTTTAATTCACGAACTATCCGGAAGAGTCGTTCGTGCTCCGCAATCCCTGACAGCTTTTGTTTTGTGTGTAGCCGGTCGTGCGTTCTCGTGTCGAAACAAAACTCGTTTTCAATTCAGTGAAGCCTGTGAAACTACGGTCTAATTATTACGAATACAACTCTGGCGAAACCCATGGAAACGGAATAAATAAGCCCTGATGTGACAAAAGACCGAGAGGATTTCCATTGTCCAGCCTTTTAGCCATAGTCGCCAGGTCTAATTTGCCACCTTTTCGGAGTGATGGGCGATTTTAAAGTAGGGATCTTTTTGGATTAGCGAGAAACGTTGATCCTCCCCAAAGGATACAAAATAAAAAATAATGTTTTGACGTAGAATTACAATCAAAGACAAAACCGGACAATTGTATTTATTTGTTCATTTGTCATAATCAGAGTTACAGATTTCATTACGTCATGTCTCGAGCAGAAACTGTACGCGACTGGAATGTTTCTAGATGTTCCTCAGGCCCTCGATAAAGTATGGCATGTGGGATTATTAAACAAATTAAAATTACTTTTACCCCTCCCCCGCCTACTATCTGATCATACTATCATGCCTTAAAGAGAGATTTTTCGCAGTAAACCAGGGATCGGAGACTTCCGAGATGAAAGCAGTGCTTGCAGGTGTGCCACAAGGGTAAATACTCTCTCC
Source organism: Cimex lectularius (assembly GCF_000648675.2). Taxonomy (NCBI): domain Eukaryota; kingdom Metazoa; phylum Arthropoda; class Insecta; order Hemiptera; family Cimicidae; genus Cimex; species Cimex lectularius. Next base: position 405,843 of record NW_019392746.1, read on the forward strand.
GCTATTATACACAATTTTTACCTCTGACAATGCCCACAAATGAGCGCGCCACATACGCGGATGACATCGCCGTATTACCAAGTCCTCCCTCTTCTACACAAGCTTCACTTATGGCACAAAACCACATATCAACAATTGAAAAAGGAGCAATCTTTGAAAAATAAAGTTTAACCCCTCAAAGTCACAACATATCACCTTTACACTCTGTCGGGAGACTTGTTCTTGCATATACTTAAACAATGTACCTGGTCCTCAATCTGACAAAGTTAACTATTTAAGGCTTACATTTGATAGAAGGCTAACTTGGAATCCACACAAACGATTTAAAAAAAGACACTCAACAAACGATTTAAAATGCTTTATTAACTACTCAACCGACAATCAAAATTTCAACTATTAACTACAACTATTAAAATCAAAATTTTTGACATACACATACTTAACCCTATTTTGATGTACGGGTGCCAAGTTTATGGATCGCCCAAAGGTTCCAATATTCAAAGATTATAAAGTTTATAATCCAAAATTTTAAGACTAATTTTTTCTGACCCTTTTTATGTAAACAATAACACACTTTACAGAGATCTTCACATACCTTCTGTTTTTTCATATGTCAAATCATATTACAGACGTTTTCATAGTAAATTACAAAATCACACTAACACAAATACTGTTACTTCATTCCCAACAATTAACCACCTAAGCGTCTGAAATGGATATGGATAAAAGGCCTCTTGAATGATTAATATAATTTTATTAGTCCAATGAGTAGCTATAATACCCGTAATGTCACAATGATATATTGAAATTCAATTTGCTGGTTGTATGTAATACATGTACAGTTGTAGATAAAAATAAATGGGTCCACAAAAAAATTCCCTAATAACTAGATAAAAAACTAATACTTGACTTAAAACGTAAACACAAAATTAATAAATTGTTGTTTTCATTCGTAGTGTTACTATTCATTTTACACTCTTTAGATTAAAAATAAAGAAAATCTGTTCAATTTCATCCTTTTCAAAGCCAACTTGTCACTCGAATTGGGTTTTAAAATTATTTTCTTTGATGAAACAATAAATTTGAGTAAAAATTTAACTATTAGTTTTTTCTTAAAAGCTTGTTACTCAGCACAATTTCTGGGTGTGCCTTGCTCTACCATCCACGATGGTCTACAGCGGTTTAGGGCCACCAGAAATCTCGGTGGAAAAGAGAGTAGTGGTCAACCGCGATGTAAGTTAAGACGATCGTTTTATTGCTCTTACTACACTGCAAAACCGTCATTTAACGGCTTCCTTGAGAGGTTTAGTGAACTCCAAAGGGTCCGTAATGTAAGGGTGAACCCAGCATCAGGTTCTCTACTGCTGGAGATAAGAAAGGCGACTATTGTCAAATCAACATTTCTTTGGACAGTTGAACAATGGAGACTCTTCTCTTCAAAGATGAGTGCCGGTTTTGTTTGTGACAATCAGATGAGCCGGACCGTGTGTGGAGAAGACGAGGAAGACCCCTCTGTGTCATGTGCCATGCGTGAATCATAGCCTTTTCAAAATTATGGTATGGGGTGGAATCAACGTCCATGCTCCTACCGAAATGATTATCGTATAGAATGGATTTTAGGCTGCACTAAGGTACATTGAGGAAGTTCTGGAAGCTGCGGTCGGTCCCGTTAGCTAATTTATTGGAGTCGATTTATTTATTCGATGCCTAGAAAACTTGAACAATCCGCGATGCATGAGGAGTTAAAACGCGTATTTAAGAGCATGAATAGGCAAAAAATTGGTTAGTTAAATTTTAATCTATCACTAAATGATTTTCCTATGTTTTAGTGAATTTTCTCCATAATCGTAATAATTAAATATTTTTAAATAAAATTCATGAATTTATATAGAATAAACAGTAACATACGAGTGTCTGATTTTTTATTTGAGTTAAGTTAGTTATTAAGTTAATTTTTTTGTTTGAGTGTATGTTATATTTTGTATGTTTTTTCTGGATTCTTTTGTTTTGAATTATTGAAAGAAAGACTACATATCTAGTTATGTAACCAACAATGACATATTTTAAAGTATATCCAACAAATTTGCGAGCTGTTCAAGAGAATTTTAATTTAGAATCACAACATTCACTTTTGATTTGTAGAAATGTCAGGTGTGTGGATTGTAATTGTGTTACAGAGACCATGAGACTTTGTACTATTTTGCAAATAAGTCCATCAGCAATTCATATTTCATTCCAATATTCATTTTTCTTATGACTCACATGAACAAATTTGTACTCTTTTTTTCATATTCTCTCTCTCTCTCTCTCTCTCTCTCTCTCTCTCTCTCTCTCTCTCTCTTTCTATCTATTTCTCTCTCTCTCTCTCTCTCTCTCTCTCTCTTTCTTTCTATCTATTTCTCTCTCACACTCTCTCTCTCTCTCTCTCTCTCTCTCTTTCTATCTCTNTCTCTCTCACACTCTCTCTCTCTCTCTCTTTCTATCTATTTATCTCTCTCTCTCTCTTTCTTTCTATCTATTTCTCTCTCACACTCTCTCTCTCTCTCTTTCTATATATTTCTCTCTCTCTCTCTCACTCTCTCCCTCTCTCTTTCTCTTTCTCTTTCTATCTATCTATTTCTATATCTATGTATACATTTATCTCTATCTATCTCTCTCTTTTTCTCCCTCTCTTTCTATCTATTCCTATACCTCTCTCTTTCTTTTACTTTTTATCTTTATCTTTCTTTTTTCTCACTTTGTACCTCTCTTCACTCCCTCTCTTTGTACCTATTTCTATCTATGTATATATCTATCTATGTATATGTATCAACAATCTACATATATGTATATCACTATCTATTTATTCTCTACCTCTCACTCCCACTGACTCTCCCTCTCTCTCTCTTCCTCTTTCACTACCTCTATTTCTATCTATGCATATACCAGTGTATACATTTATCCCTACCTCCATCTATTTCTCCCTCTCTCTCATTTTCTCTATCTCTCTTTCTCTTTCACTCCCTCTCTTTCTATCTATTACTGTCTATGTATCTCTGTTCACATATCCTATGTATCTATCGATTTATCTATCTATCATCATCTCTGTATATCTTTAACTACTTATATATTGTCTTTTACACCCATATCTCCCTCTGTAATTTAAATGTGTGCCATTTCAAAGCATTTTTCAGAAATTGCCTCAACTGTTTCCTATGTAATCGTTTATTTGTATTAATTACCCCGTTTTTCTCCTAAATCTATGCCTAACAGGCTTAAAATCGTAGTGACTAGGTCAGTTAGTACAATAGTACAATTAGTACCGTCGAAACAACAGAAAGAATAAGGATAAAAACAAATTATGAGACATTGGCTTGTTACTGATACTGTAATTAAAGTTAGTTATTATAAAAATGTCTATCCGACTAAAATTGCTAGGAAGGATTCAGTCATTTTCAACAGAGAGGAATCTATTCTTCTACAGTAACCATAAGCACAAATGAACTTACCTTCGTTGTTCAAAGGCCTTATCGATCGAAGGGCCTAAAAGATAAACATCAAGGGAAATTAATCATCTTCCTCTGTACAAACGGCCTTCTTTTCATAACAAAAACAGCCTCAAATTACAGCTTCTTTTTCAGAGCTTATTTAAAATAAATTTAATTTTATATTTTATAGATCAGGTGATATTGTATCTAGGGGCTTATTGTAAATGAAAAGTAAAGCTTCTAATCATGTTTGATACATGGTTATGATAAATTAAATTAACCTTAAAATAGCATAACTAAGAATATTAATATATAAAAAATTCATAGAAATGCCAAATCATCGTTCAACCAGCATGCGTGATTGTATTAGATATGAAAAAAGAATAAGTTACTTCGTCTTGGGAATTTTTATTCCACCCATCTATTCGATAGATAATGCAAAGTAACCACGTTTATAGGCTCAAAGAGACATTTTTCAGCTTGAGCTAGTGTAACTTGTAAGGAACTGTGGGAGTAGTAAAGCTCCCAGATGCCAGGAAAAGCGATAAAGTGCACAAAGAAAGGACTACAATAGCCCACCTTATAGCGGGTGGTAAAAAAGTTTATTTTTTCAAAAGGAATTTTTTCTATCAAGGGGCAGCACTTTATAGTTTATACTTGATTAATTGGGATCTCCCCCGACCGAAAAAGAGAAGAAATAATGTTCTTATATAAGACCCTTTTAGAAACTAACTTCAGAGAAAGTTACACCCTTCTGAGGATCCGTAAGCGGCCGCTGGCCGTAAGAGTCAAGGAAATATTAGCGGCGCGGGGAGTAGGGCTGAACGGGGAAGTGGCCAAAAAGAAACCTGAAACACCCCCGGTTATTTCCCTACTACATTGTACGATGGGATATGGAAAATTAAAGAAAAACCGGACACCCAAGTATATATAAAATAATGTTTGAAGCCCTGAAAGATGAATATAGAGATAGCAGACCCGTCTTTACAGTTGAGTCCAAATCGGCAGTAGGCGTAGGTTGTACTGTGTACAAGTAAGGAAAAAATAAATTGTCACTCCCTCCCGGCTCCCACCTCGAGCGTTACATGGCGGAATTAACGCCATATCCATCGCGCTGAGCATGAGAGCATGATCAAAAATAAAAACAACTCTTTTTTTATGCACCGATTTGCTCAGTGCGGTCCAAAAGCCCAAGAGACTCAAAGAAACATTGATTAATATATAAACATATACATACAAATGAAGTTATTTTACAAGTGGGTGGAATTTTTTGCCTGTAATTGTATACATATGTACATACTTTATATTTTATTTCACATATAAATCCGGTCATTAGTTATAAGATATAAATGTTGATAGCTCAAAGATGATTCCAAAAATAAATTAGTTACATGACTTTTTTTTTTAAATTTGTTGTACATTACAACTACCTTAAAGTAGGTAATAAGTAACAGTGAGAAAGGTAATTAAAACAAAACAAAATTAAAACCAAGAGGGGAGAAAACACCCATTGGTATTACTCCAATGTTACAACAATATTGTTTGTTCAATTGATACGTGTGTCATTATCACTTTCACTCTCATCACCATCACTTCCTAGGAGATCTCGCAGCCATTGTCTCTTCAGTCGGCGGGGAGGGTTTGAGGGGATTCGTCGGGATGCGAGGTTTCTGATGTGTTGGTTTACGTTAGTTGGGAGGTTTTTATGAAATTTACGGTAACGGAAACGTATTTCATCTTGTACGAAAGGAATATGTAAATCTGTATGTGTAGTTTGGTTCGATACATAAAATGGAGCATCTAGTATTTTTCGTAGTATTATAGACTGGGCAGTTTGAATGCGGTGGATATTGGAATGTTTGGCTGAACCCCACACTTCCAGTCCGTAAGTCCAAATCGGCTTAACTATGGTGTTGTAAAGCAGCCTTTTATTTTTGAGAGGTAAATTAGAGCGTTTGTCAAGAAGTCGTGCAAGAATTCTAAATCGTGTCATAACCTCCTGACGTTTCAGTCTTGTGTGAGGATTCCACGTCAGGCGTTTGTCGATGTACAATCCGAGGTACCGCACCTTGTCCGCAGTTGGGAGGGGAGTATTGTTTAAGAAAACAGGAGGGGAGATCTTTTTACGAAGAGTGAAGGTAATGTGGGTGGATTTTTCTGTGTTAAATTTTATCCTTTTCTTTTTACACCAAGACTCTAGTAGTATGATGTGTTGTTGGACAAAACAAATTTTTATCTTGTTGTAAAAATTAATTAAGAAATGATATTATTCGATAACAATCACACCAATTTTCATGGATTAGCGATGAAATTTTGAGATGAAGCTCTCTGTGAGGTTCATCAGTTTGTGATTGCTAAATCGCCTGCTAATTATACAGTGGCCAGTGTCAGATTTTGGAATACCTGAAGTAAAAATGAAGCAAAGGAAGGGGCTTAAAACACCACCTTCTAGTACGTTGTTGACTTTATGGTTTTCCTGTTAGCAATAGGCGTCATTATTGTTTCCTTTTGGTCAAAAACTTGCATCTAGCAAAGCAACTGTTTGACGGTTTTCTTTTCGTCAATTCCATCCGATTCGTTATGCTATCAATCCGTGGCCAGGTGTCTGCTTGAAAACGTCCTAGAATAATGTTGAAAGTGACTCAACAATTCTGGCGTGATGAAAATAGTCTGCGGATGTTTTCCTCTCCGGTCACGTGATAAACAATTCAATTTACCCGAAGCCTAGCACTTTTTCGGTTTCGCACCCCTTCCCCCCGAGCTGTCGATGCCAGCCTTAATTTCTGCCCTAATCCAATTCAAGATATTATGCGTTTCGCGTTAAAGTCCGGGACTTTAAGCCCTTAATCGCCCGTCCGGGGCTTTCCTTGTCGGCAACTTATAATTGAGACCGTGATAGAAATTGAGTTGCAGGGTCCACAACCTCTTCAAGTTGATTGGAATATAGATTGCATTGTGTTTTATCCTGTTGACCACGCCGTTGGCTTGATGTCGGCCCTTCCAATAAATTCCAGTTCATACGTGGACCCCCTGCTGTTTTCAGCTCTCTTAAGTTTATTAAAGCAAACGGATGAACGCGATGGCTCTCCTGCACGCAATTCCCACCAATTTAACAAACCGAAATTGCGTTAGGTAAATATTTTGTCGTGCACCTCTCCAATTAGAAGGTCGACATGGTCCGAATGGTAACAAATTAAGGCCAATGAATATTTTTCACTGGGGGAAATTGTTAGGACGCAATTTCGTAATTATTAGCAGCATCGTCGAACGCGATAGTGACATAAAATTACCCAGCCCTGATGTTCACAAAGGAGTTCTTTTGTAATTGGCATAATTCTTGAATTTTAATCCAAAATTATAATATTCAAAGCTGATATCAATAACATGAGATAATATCTAAAAATCCACATCGAACTTGGATCAGAAATAAGCGTATCAGCTTTAGTTTGAGCTTAATACTACCCTGAACTATTTGTTGAAACATAATTAAATGGCAATATCGTATCTCATTATTTATTCAGTTGAAATGTTCATTTCGCTTGGTTGTTTAACCATGTTAGCTCATCGTTATTTTGCTTACTTGTTATTATCAAGTAATAAAGTAAGATGAGTAGAAATTGAAATATTTTCAATGTTAAACGGCAGTCCGGTTAAAAAAAGTTTGAATTTTGTTTAATGTTAAATCAAACCGTGCAGCAGGGTACAAAGTATCTTTTCCAATTATTATTAAAAAAATCATGTATACACAGAGGACGAGAGAGAAATGAAAATAGTGATAAAAATTTGAACCGTACAATATAACATCATCACTCTGAAGTTATGCTATTTAAATAAACATAGCCTTTTTAATATACACAGTACTTTTATTTACAAGATTTGCCAATTATTCGTATTATATAATGTACTGTAAAGAAATAGGTATTAGTTTGGAAAGGAAGTAAATTTCGAACAACTTTGACAATCAATTGATGTTTCTTCAAAGTTCAAAGTCGTCGATTATGAATTTTGTCATTTGTCGCCGAGAATTCAATCCGATTACACGACATTTGAAAAATGGCAAAAAGGAGGGAAAATTCACAAGGTGTGGTTGAGATGGGAAGTTAGTGTCAGAGTGGATCGAGGTCACGATAGCTCAAGTGGTAGAGCAGCGGCGTATCTAGCCGAAGATCGTGGGTTCGAATCCCACTCGTGCCATTGACTTTTTTATCTCAACTAAAAACCTTAATTAATTGTAATATATTAATTGGTCAAGCAGACACGAAATTAGGGAATTAAGTATTTACATGCATTTTCTTCTTTTATGGATGTATTCCATCATCATTCTCAATCCTAAAACCCACAAACATCCCAATCACATATCCTTCTACAGACCAATCAGCCACCTTCCTCAACAATCATCGATATATTCTTTTTAAAACGTATAATACCATTCGAGATTTACACTAAAATCATTCCTTCTCACCAATATACCTTCCGTCCTCATCATTCCACGTTAAAACAACGCTTCGGATTTGTTTACATCATTTCCTCCTATCTAGAGAACAGAGAGTATTCCTCGGGTGCGTTCCTGGATGTCGCCGAGGCTTTCGATACTATCTTGCACCCAAGTAACCTCTATAAACTTGGAAAACGGAAGTCCGCATTACCTTATCTTTGAATTCTATTTAACTGACCGCTGCTTCAGAGTGAGGTTCGACGACGAGTACTCAGATATACAAAAACCATATAGAGGCCGGTGATCTACAAGGAAATATTCTTGGTTTTTTTACCGAATTTCCTATAAATCCTAATACGATCAGTGCCACCCTTTGCAGATGATACTGCAATTTTATCTCCTTGCCCGAATCCAATGCACTGTGAGCTTATCAGAGACCGGTGCGGCGAAAAGTAGAGAACAAGAAGGAATGAGGAAAAATCAATATAGTGTATACTGTAATAATAGTATCATCCTCCACTTTACATCAACAACAAGGAATTACCTAATTCCACTCAAGACCAATACTTAGGATATACATATGGTGACATGAAATCCCCATCCAAGACTGGATAAGTGTCAATAAATTATTACAAGATTTGGACAACTACGAAGACTTTTAAGAGCTGTTTCTGTCTGTTTTGACCGTCAAACTAACTTTAAAAATTACTGCGACCATTTTGGGCATATGGAATAGGAGTGTGGTCATATGGTGTTCCGCCAAGCTATCGAATCCCCAGAACATCCAATCCTTCAAATCAAGTCCTCAGGCAAACTGCCAAAGCTCCATACTACGTCACTAACCTTACTATTCACAACGACGTCAACATTCCTTTAGTCAACAAACCGATCTCGTTTATAAAATTTCCACACCAAGCTCTAGATCCATCCGAACACTACTGCCCATCCTTACCTCCACTTTCCCAACCTAAGATCCCCCACACCGCTTTTAAAGGCGATCGCCTCAAGAACTCATTCCTTAATCACTCGTATTGGGTATAGCGTTGGCTAACTTATCTTAACCTAAACCATATATGCACAATTTGAAAAAATATTTTCATGTTTACAAGATTCACATTTTTTTTTAAATGGGTTGTTTTATAGCACAAGAATTAGATATTGAAATATTTGCTATTTATTTATATTCTATTTATTTACATTTATTTATTTACATATATTTATTTATATCTTCCATCCTTTAAAAGTCATGTCGGTTCAAAATGAAAAATGCAATATGGATGCCCTCGAGGTAGGTAAATACTTTTATTTTCCCTTTAGTCTAAAAATATCATATAATAAACTAACGTTTTAGTACGTCTTTTCAATCTTGAAAAAAAGAGGCCTGTACTCAAGCGGGAAAGTAAAAATTCCAGAAATATTTTGTCACCCGGACAACGGAGGGGAATCAGCCGACGATCGACCTGGCTGTTTACGTGCAGTCTTAGTGAGTCGGGTTGTCCTGATGGCAAAGATATGAAGACCTCCATATTGTGGAATTTTCTACACACCTTGGGTCCAAATTCTTGGGTTTAGTATCTACTACAATGATCAGTCGAGTTACATTTACGTAAAAAATCGTATTATAGTAATCAAACACGGCCTTATTTTGAACTTCACCCACAAGGTTCCATATTGAACCATTACTTTTTTAATCTTTTTTAAGTACGTTCTTCAAGTATTTACAGAGGATGTTAGAGTTTTGATATTAGCAGATTATGTAAAGTTGTTTCGTGCTGTTAACAATACTCTTGATGCTGAATCTTTAGAGACGTCTCTCACTCATCTCAACTCGTGGTGCGAGCAAAATCTTCTATTTCTAAATTACAAGAAAGTCGGATGGTAAATATGTGCTTAGGTATCAGCATTCTGAGAATCAGGGTCACTGGAGGCTGTCCACAAGGAGGTTGTTTATCTCCTCTATTGTGGTTAATCACAGTAAACAGCTTATTAGAGCTTCTGAATAACTCAGGCTTTTATAGCCNCCATGGACAATATGAACTTTTTTGTTCATTTTAGGGTGAAGAATCTACTGGAGAAGTTTGTAGCACGAGTAGCAATTCACCCTGTATATATAAATTACAAGAAATGTTCTAGTGTCACATTCAGAAAGCCACCCAACACTGTTAATTTTCCTTATGAAATTCAGGGTTCCCGAATAATAAAAGTTGAACTTTTGCGTGATCTTGGTGTTATATGTGGTGATTAGTGACCGTTAGTCTATGATTATTCGGAAATCGTGAGATGCGGTCTGGTGTAACGTAGGTTTCAGAAGAAAATGTTCTTGGTGTTATATTTGATTCCAAATTAGGTTTTCATGAACACATTCAGATCAGAAATAGAGCCATAAAAATGCTGGGATTTGTGCTCAGAAAATTCACAGTTTTTTCCTAACATACCAGCCTTTGTACATTTATCTACATCCTTAGTTAAATCTTGAATTTTGTTCCCCAGTTTGATCCCCTTTATATTTAAAATATATGAATATAATTTAAAGTGTTCAACATAGATTTTTAAGATTCATAGCATACAAAAGACGTATTCCTACTGATGAGATTGACTACAAGCACTTAATGTCATAACTTGGTCTAATAAATTGCGAGAAGCGTATAATAATTTCTAATTTAATTATGATAAATGATATTTTATATGGTCATATAGACAGTTCTGAACTAGTATCTTTTATTTCTTTTACCGTTCTGTAAAAAAATACCAGATCGTTTAATTTATTTCATGTTAAATTTTATAAAAGAAATTACACTTTTTTTCATCTATTCCTAGATCTATAAAATACCTTAATATGTTAGATATTGATAATTTTAGTTTATCTAGATTAGCTTTTAAAAGAAATCAGTTATTAACATTATGTTCCTAAAAAAGAAATATGTTATTTTACGTGTTAATCTTTCTGAGAAGTATATTTATGTTTTATATTTTGCTTATAAGCCTGTAATTTGTTTTGTACATTGCACAGTTATGCTTTTCAAAAAGTTTATATATTTTTTTGTTCTTGGCTTATGTTACATTGTATTAATTAAGGTTTTAGTTGAGATAATATAATATATATAATTATTTAGAAAACGTGAGATGCGGTCTGGTGTGATGTAGGTTTCAGAAAAACATTTTCTTTATCGTGCCAACGTTTCGATCTTTATTGAGATCATCTTCAGGGACTGGGATTTACAAACAATGTTTACATATAACAATTACATTTTGGATGTAAAAAAGTGAATTTATACAATGCAAAATATATTTTTTATATATATTCAATCAAAGTATTTCTACTCACTCAAAGTGTTNCTTTATTGAGATCATCTTCAGGGCTCAAAGTGTTTGTCTTCTGTGTAATTCTGCCATTCTTGCGTGTCGTGTTGAGAGTGTATAATATATATAATTGAAAGATATTAATTGGTCAAGCGGACCACGAAACTAGTGAATTTAATAAGTTACATTTTATATTGGTTTATATAAATTGTATGCTAAAAGATTAATAATCCGTAAATAAATAAAAATAAAAAATAAAACTTTAAGTGTCTTAAGATAATTTATCCGTATCAAAAAGTTCGGCAATAAGGCAGGATTCAAAACACGTCCTTTGCCAAACAGTTCTAGTAAAATAATAAGTTTGAGTTCATATCAACCTGCAATAATCACATGAATAGAGTTATTACTGCAGATCGATATAAAACTTCAACTTTAATTTGCATCGAACTTCTCTCCAGGCTTTAAGGGTGGCGATATAAATCGCCGAAAGCTCGTGAAACCTAAATGTCTTCTTCAGCGCAGAACTTACGAAGATACCTCAAAATTCAAAATAAATAGGTTTGAGCAAATTAATTGGAAGATCATCAAACTAGATCAATAAAAGTTACGTACATTAATTATTCAGAAATCGTGAGATGCGGTCTGGTGTGATGTAGGTTTCAGAAAAACATTTTCTTTGTCGTGCCAACGTTTCGATCTTTATTGAGCCCTGAAGATGATCTCAATAAAGATCGAAAAGTTGGCACGATAAAGAAAATGTTTTTCTGAAACCTACATCACACCAGACCGCATCTCACGATTTTTGAATAATTATCGATTAACGGTCACTAATCACCACACGTTATTTACATTACTGAAAGTTCTTAAAAAGGAACATATCTGTAAGGAAAAAAAATTGAGGTAATGTAGGTATAATTGTATAATTGATTATAAAGCGGCTATACCTTTTTTTTCTAATCAGTTGTGCATGCTCGAGCGGAAAGGCGTTCTCATCGTTTTCCATTTTCCCAAACGTTTCGATCAGTAAACAACAATCCGTGGGCCAACTGATACAATCTATCTCTGGAAAGGCAAATACACAGAGGGTAGAGAATTTTTATCAAACGTCTCCCGATTGAGTTTTATTTAACCAGGGAAACAAGGAAACGCAAACATAATACAGACACGAAAAACATAATAACCTATTAGGTTTCGTGGTCCGATTGACCCAGTAAATTCTTACTCTACTTACAGACATTACTCTAATTGATAATTTAATATTTACTGCTAGTCTTATTTTACAAAAGTTCCGTTTAATACGGTACAGAATTTTGTCCAAGAGTTGAGGGAATTCTTTCACTCGATCGCGTCGTGTTGTTTAGCGGTGGTCGTTCTCCCGAAGTGACGTTTTATATTGACTTGTGAAACGAGGGTGGCCCCCGGCGAAGGGTGCCCTGTCACTAGTGGAAAACGGAAGCGATAATTACTGTCTGAGGAAAACTCGTTAGTGCAACCGTGTTGTTGACAGTCCGTCAAACGCTAATAAACCGAGATAGGTCAACTGGTGAAACAGAAAGGAAATTTAACCCTCCTGTTTGCCATTCCGGAATGCTACCAATTTCGTTTCCCCCTTGGAAATCAATTGAAAATGATCCGAATGATAAAATTACACCGTTCAAATAATTAAGTTGTTCAACCTTGCGAAGCCAGTAATCTGTGGGTGCATCCAGCATCCAATCACACACACACACACACACACACACACACACACACACACACACACACACACACACACACACACACACAAATACTCACTACTAACTGTGCATATACTTTGGTATTTTCCATTCTATGGACTGCCTATCCTCGTTATTTTGTCAGAAGCATTTCGGTTTCTCGCTATCTTCAATGTTCTGCTAGTGATTTTTGTTTAGTCGGGTCACTTCATCCCACAGACCTTTAGCAGAAATCTAACAGTTCATTTCTATATATTTTATGTTATTTTCATTATATATANTATATATATATATATGTGTGTGTGTATGTGTGTGTGTGTGTGTGTGTGTGTGTGTGTGTGTATTATATATGTGTTAGCCGGTGTCCGTACAGTAATGTTGGTCAGAGTTATTGTCTTATAAATATTGTATTTTTTTGGTGTATCAAAGTTTTGCCAATATGTTTGTGGGATTGTTTTCAAAAATATAATTGTTTGTGTGTATTAATTATACTTGTTTGTGTTTTTATTTCTTTTATGACGGATATATTATAAACCCCGTTCAATACGTCTCAATCTTATTTTCATTAAGACTAAATCTTTTTCGTAATTATATATATATATGTACAGTGACTCACAGATTCGTTCACAACTGAATGCAAATTGGGCTATATCATTATTTACTTTACAAAACAATTGTAGGACATCAAATAAACGTAGTTTTTTTAATAATTTTATTTATCTTAACACAAAAAACACCCAAAAAATTAAATTGTTCCTTTATCAAGATTATTAAAATAATAGAAAAGAAATTACCGTGTGCGAACGATAATATGATTGTGCCATAGAAACTCCTTTAATATTTTGTATGTCATCCTTTGGCTTTCAAAACTGCATCAGTCCTTCTGGGCATACTTCTCACGAGATTTCTGCACTGTTCTGGATCAATTAGGTCCCATTCAACGTGTGTTTTTTCCCAAAGTTGATCGAAGTTTGAAGCGTCAATTGCAGCATCGGCTAAAGATTTTTTAGTTTTCCCCACAAGTGCTCAATTGGATTAGGGTTAGGTGACTGTGGGGGCCATTCCATGACTGTAAAACCACGATCAGCAAGTCACTCTTTGGTCAGCAATGGTTTCTTCACTTCCCGCCGCTCTTAATCCGGCCTCAGCACACATCTCCGTTTGTTTCAGCACTGACATAAATATTATCATTATCACGCGGCCTACGCTGGATTTGGACAGCATTGTCAACCTGTCCTGACCGAACGGAGCGCGTAGATACAACGCCTTTTGGGCTCGGAAAATTTTGTTTAATGACCACTCCTCCTCTTTTTAAAACAACTGTCGTAAATTCCGGAAGATCTTTCAGGTTTTGTTATTTCCCCAATAATAACAATTTATATTTTTTTGAAATTTCACGATAAGGAAGTCCTTCTTGTACAGATTTTATTATTTGATCTTTCAAAAATGTTGAAAATGGCTTCATACTGTAATTAAACGGAATAGATCATGACCGTTAAGGAAAGGAAATATTTTCAATATGTAAGAAAAAAAACTAAATTGTTGATATCTGATAACAAATTCGAGACGAATTATTGAACGGAATTTGCGAAATTTGCAATGAAGTAACCCGAGACACAAAACTGTTCACATGAAGACTCGTAATAAACTGGCTCAATTCAAAGGTATAAACATAAATAAAGATTATTAGGGTGAATGTTTGTTTACCAACAGTTCAACGAACTCAATCCTATTGCTGTTGTCTGGATTAAAAAATACGGGATTTGCAAACTAGAGATAATAGAAAATTGTTTACTGATGTGAACAAATATGCGAGTCACTGTATATATTAGTATATATCATATATACATATATAATATATATACTATATATACATATATATAAATGTTACATATATATACTATTATTTGATCAAACTGAAAATTGTTTTAGTGTCATGTTGGCAGTTGTTTTGTTCACGATGAAAAAAAGAAGGATAATATAAAAGAATATGAAAATCATAATTACCTAAAATATTCCTTTTTTTCAGCTAGACATATTTATTTGTATATAAAAATTCAGAGAAAAGGAGAATTTGAAAGAAAGAAAAGACATTTAATTCCTTCAGACTCATTAGGAAGTCTTTCAAGCTGCCTTCGAAAATCTAAGAGGTTATACTGACAAAAATATCCTTATAAGATCGGATAGACTAGAAGCCAGATGTGAAAAATCGCATCAAAA
Source organism: Cimex lectularius (assembly GCF_000648675.2). Lineage (NCBI taxonomy): Eukaryota > Metazoa > Arthropoda > Insecta > Hemiptera > Cimicidae > Cimex > Cimex lectularius. The sequence goes on from NW_019392746.1 coordinate 420,980, forward strand.
TTAGACAGTTTATCATCCAAAATCTACAAAACCTGGGAAAGCACAACACCCTGATGATACATTGAGAACCGGGACACAAAGGAATTTTTGGTGACAAAACGGCAGGCAAACTGACAAGAGAGGCTGTGACCCTATACTTGGGATAAAAAATAAACATAGAATCCATCGACTTAGAATGGATTAAAAAAAGATAAATAGAGAAGTAAGTGGATGAACTCTAAAAATGCTAGACATAGTAAGCTTATATTAAAAGAACCCTCGTCAAAACTAGCAAACTTGTTCTTACAGTTAGAGAGAGCTAAATTCAGAGGAGTGATAGGCCTATATACGGGTCACTGTATTTGGTTCGCTAGCTGTTCTGGGTTCGAATCCCAGTAGAGCCCATGGCTTTTTAATTAATAATGAAAAATGTATAGTAAAATGGTTTGGTTGGTCCGCAGTTATAAGTTCAGAAAAAACAAATTTTATTGCTTTGATACATAATAAGGGAAGATTACAGCGTCTGAAGGTGGTGAGACTCGCTGGACGAATGAAGAAGACGAGTGAACGAAAAACACTGGATTTATATAGGGAGTTAGTTCAGGGTCATCTGGAGGCAGTTCCTTCGATTAACTCGCACCACCCAACGTGTTGGACATTCTGTCTGGACTAGTCGACACTGGTATCTGAAAAAACATCTACATAACATGGGTACATTCCATAATGACTCAATTTGTATGTTAGGCAACGAGAAGGAAGAAAGTTTTCGTCGTTTTCGAATGTAAAGTAAATTCCCAAAGGAAACACGACATATAAAACCCAGGGAAAGGACAGTCGATGAAAGACCTCATAATTCTAAAGAGAAGGATCGAGTCAATTGGACTTAGCTAAAGAACTAAGAAAAGTGCAATAAGCCAGAAGGCTGCAGGGCTCGGTGGACCTAAAACCCCAACTTCATAGATTTCCATCACCAGCCTGATAAATCGGATATATTCCTCAAAAGCTTGACTTGAAGGATTGAGTGCAATTTTTGCTTTCAAATTCGCCTTATCCTTGATCTTTTATGGTTAATTAGTACATTAACCCTGATATCAATTACACTTAAAAAATATCTCGATACAATTGATATTAGCTTTTAATATTATAATTTTGTAATAAAAAATATAGGGTAAGGCTAATTTGAAGGCAAAGTAAAATGCTCAGAAAAGGAGGCTACGGTAGTGAATTCACCGATTTTAATAAAACGTTTTATGGGGATACTAGGTCGAAAAATATTACATCTTATTTTAATAAATTATACTTTTTATCTAAGGTTTTGGTTGAGGTGATCCGAGCGGGAAAGCGGGACAAGCTTTTTCATCACAACCACGACTTTAGATAAAAAGTATAATTAATTAAAATAATTAATACGTGTGGTGTTCAGTGACCGTTATTTAATGATTATTTGGAGGTCGTGAGATGCAGTCTGGAGTGACATAGATTTTAGAAAAACAATTTTTGTATCGTGCCAACGTTTCGATCTTATTGAGGTCATCTTCAGGGCATGGGATTTATAAACACTTAGGATGCGAAAAAATAAGAATTTATATAATGCTAGAAAATTTTAGATTGAAAGAAAAAAATTTAGATAAAAAAATAAGTTTATACAATGCTAGAAAAGTTTACATTAAAAAATGGATTTATACAATGCTAGAAAATTTTAGATTCAATCAAAGTATACGTACTCATTAATTATTCCGAAATCGTGAGATGCGGTCTAGTGTGATGTAGGTTTCAGAAAAACATTTTCTTTATCGTGCCAACGTTTCGATCTTTACTGAGACCATCTTCAGGGCCTGGGATTTACAAACACGTAGGATGCGAAAAAATAAGAATTTATATAATGCTAGAAAATTTTAGATTGAAAGAAAAAATTTAGATAAAAAAATAAATTTATACAATGCTAGAAAAATTTAGATTTAAAAAAATGAATTTATGCAATGCTAGAAAATTTTAGATTCAATCAAAGTATATCTACTCATTAATTATTCCGAAATCGTGAGATGTGGTCTGGTGTGATGTAGGTTTCAGAAAAACATTTTCTTTATCGTTCCAACGTTTCGATCTTTATTGAGATCATCTTCAGGGCTCAAAGTATTTGTCTTCTGTGTAATTGTGCCATTCTCGCGTGTCGTGTTGAGAGTGCCAGTGAGATATTGCTGTTTTATGTATATATACGTCGGATTTTGAAGGGGTGGGGAAGGAAGTCGGGATAGAAAGACATTTTTATATGAGGAGTCGGCTTCTTTGAGGTGAAAGTAGCCGACAATGGGAAAAACGTTGGTAATGCTTCGGCCTGATTATCCTTTCAGGATTATATAGACGGGGATAATTAGGGAAAGGAGAGCCAAATTGTTGAAGAATTAGACTATGTAGATATGTTTGATGTGTGGAATGTGATGATTGTTTTATATGTTGTATTACGTGTTTTGTGTGATGTGATGATATATGTATGTTGCATAAATTCTTTTTTTTTCAAATCCAACTTGTATTTGTAAAATTTAAACAATGTTTATAAATCCCAGGTCCTGAAGATGATCTCAATAAAGATCGAAACGTTGGCACGATAAAGAATATGTTTTTCTAAAGCTTGTCACACCAGACCGCATTTCACCACCTCCAAATCATCATAATTAATAAGGTCAATTATGACTAGTAAATGGATATAATATGGACTAATATTATATTCTATCTTGCTAATGAGCACTAGGAGCCGAAAAAAATTAGAGCTATTAATAAAATTAATGAATATATAATTATTAATTACAATTTTTTACAAATATGGTATCTGCCTTTGTTCTGCATGTATTTCAAGGTTATAAAATATTAATTGATATGTTTTGGAATAGAAAATATGCAGGATTATATTAAATGAGATTATGTATACAAAATTTTACAAAAACGAAAAGACGCTTTCAGTAAAGTGTCTATCTTTTGAAAAAAATAGTATTTGTTTTATGCACCCATTAAAGCCCTTAAATAATTTCATGTTAGAATTTTATAGTAAATAAAAAAAAGACATTTTCGGGTTGGAGCAATTTTTTTTTCTCTAGATTTTATACAATGGCACATGGCATTACAACCATTTGAAAGCTTTTCTTCTTTGAGTCTACATCAACAACTTTTGGTGTCTGTTTGAAGTGACAACAGTTAGGCTAAAATTTAAAAATTAATGCTCAAACATTTTCTTTTATTTCCAAATTACTAGGAATTTTAACCAAATTGTACTTAATAAGGTCGTATTTCGTAAGGAATAAGGATGTGCAAAGGGATCTTAAGATCCCTGAAGCACGGCGGAAGTACAAAGATTTAGAAGCTAGAGCCATATGAATTAATGTCGTTAATAATTGTGTGAGTAGTGAAGTGTAAATCTTTTTGTACCAATGGGTTTATAAGAATATTTAAATTTATTTATTGTATATATGTATATCTGTTGATCTTGGCAAACCAATTTGAAATAAATAAAAAGGAAAAAGTTGAATTAAAACATTAAGTAGTATTTATAATATAAAAGAAAGATTTTTAGAAATAGGCAATAACATTTTTTATAAATGATAACAAAAATAATTTTGAATTTGATCCAAATATATTTTTAGGGAAGCAGATGATGTAATGAAACGAATCAAGAAAGTATAAATTCGTGGTGTTAAAGCCGTGTGTGATATGTCTCAATCATGTTGACAGGCCATTAACTCGAGAGATAAATCTCAGGAGGCCTTTCCAGTAAGGAAAATTGCCAGAGGTAGAGATAAGGAATTCGTTTACAGGAGGCGAATTTTCCAAAGATTTGCGCAGATTTTAAAAGAGCGCGAAACGCAGAAAATTCACCACTCGGCATACCTAAAGCGATGCGTAGGAATAACAAACCGAGCCCCCTTTAAAAGTACAAAGGTGTATTGCTTTCAAAAGGGCGCAACTGTCTGAGAAAGTTCTCTTCCTCTCGAGAGGAAAACAAACAAGAACCCTTGCCTTCCCCCCCCGGAACCTACAAAACGTTTCCTAATTTGGAGCCGTTCAATAGAATTTAATATGAACTTCTTCCGGCCCTCGGGCCGAGTTTAATTTGAAATCGCTTCAATCACTCGGAAAACTTGCTAAGTGAGGTAGATTTATGATGTTACACTTTCGTTTAATATTTTCAGAAAGAACATAAGCAGCGAAGACAGCACGATTAGGGACGTCCTGCACTGGTACAATTCTGTTAACGCAGCCATGCTAGTCCATCTGACAGATCAAATAAAGGAAACGGACAACAGCGGAGTTTGGAGGTAATTTTTATTTTATTCCGCCTAAAAATGTCAGTTTCAATATTGTTTTCAAATCACTAACTTTACGAAAGACGAATGTTCAGTTAGTAATAAACTCAACTTGTTTCGACGACAAAACAATGTATCAAGTCACAATGATGAGATTTAATCAACCAAAAAAAATGTTCGTCAATGATATCATCAAATGAAGATCTCAAATTGAATACGACCTTCGAACACTAACAAAATGCAATATGTAGAACTGATTTACACAAGCTCAATTCGAATATACTCAAATATACATTATACACAGGAAGATTTTAGCTTTTGTTCCTTCCACCTGTATGTTTTATTGGGGCGGTTTGTGAAAAATCCCAAAACACGATTCAGCCTGGTGTAAATTTCGATCACTATGTCCAAAGGCAAAAATATCTCCAATTTTTCTCATAATTACGAGACTTTTTAAGATTTGCGCCGTACATCGAAAAACATAAAATTAAAGAATAATTAAGGTTTTTAGTTGAGATAAAAAAGTCAGTGTCATGAGCGGGATCCGAACCCACGACCTTCGGCTAGATACGCCGCTGCTCTACCACTTGAGCTATCGTGACATCGATCCACTCGGACACTAACTTCCCATCTCAACCTTTTGAATTTTCCCTCCTTTTATTATCTCAACTAAAAACCTTAATTAATTGGTCAAGCGGACCACGAAAACTAGTGAATGTAAAACTAAACTTTAGTTAGTGCCATGGTTTTGAAGATAAATGTTAAAACTATATAGTTGTTAAAACTACAAATTTAAATCTTATTCGGGATTTTTCAAAAGCTTCAAAGAGTTTGGAAAACATTAATCTTTTTAAGTTGTGTTTGTGGACGAAATCTGAACCAGGCTGATGGCGCTTTATAAGGTAGATCCAGAATTCCTATTAATCAATGTTATTTGAAGATATTGTTCCGAATTTTGTTTTTCGGCAACACGAACCGAACCAATTGCTATAAACTAAAATGATAAATATGGAAATTGTTGATTGGTAAAAGATTTGAAGAACATTTCTAAAAAGTAAAATGTGTTTTTGCGAATAACATGAGAAAGGTAGCTTTAATTAAAAACCGTATGAATTGTTGATTGGTAGAAGATTTGAAAAACATTTCTAAAAACTGTGTTTGTAAAAAGTAAAAAGTGTTTTTGCGAATAACTTGAGAACGGTAGCTTTTAATTAAAAACCGTTTGAATTGTTGATTGGTAGAAGATTTGAAGAACATTTCTAAAAACTGTGTTTGTAAAAAGTAAAAAGTGTTTTTGCGAATAACTTGAAAACGGTAGCTTTTAATTAAAAACCGTTTGAATTGTTGATTGGTAGAAGATTTGAAGAACATTTCTAAAAACTGTGTTTGTAAAAAGTAAAAAGTGTTTTTGCGAATAACATGAGAAAGGTAGCTTTAATTAAAAACCGTATGAATTGTTGATTGGTAGAAGATTTGAAAACATTTCTAAAAACTGTGTTTGTAAAAAGTAAAAATGTTTTTGCGAATAACATGAGAAAGGTAGCTTTAATTAAAAACCGTATGAATTGTTGATTGGTAGAAGATTTGAAAACATTTCTAAAAACTGTGTTTGTAAAAAGTAAAAAGTGTTTTTGCGAATAACTTGAGAACGGTAGCTTTTAATTAAAAACCGTTAAAATTGTTCATTGGTAGAAGATTTGAAGAACATTTCTAAAAACTGTGTTTGTAAAAAGTAAAAAGTGTTTTTGCGAATAACTTGAAAACGGTAGCTTTAATTAAAAACCGTTTGAATTGTTCATTGGTAGAAGATTTGAAGAACATTTCTAAAGACTGTGTTTGTAAAAAGTAAAAAGTGTTTTTGCCAATAACTTGAGAACGGTTGCTCGAAATTAAAAACTGTTTGAACTGTTGAATTTTCGGGTCTCATGCTGGACCGCAAATTGTTTTGGAGGGAACAAATATCTCAAATTTTAACCAAATGGGAACTATAGTTTAATGTTCTACGATGATTCTCAGCAAATGCAGAAGCAAGGGTGCCGAACTCGAATTTTCACTGATTTCTATAGGCCATGTAGTTTAACGGACTTTGGATCAATATTTGTTGGTAATACGAGAAAGGTTTAAATCGCCCCCAAGTATTCCGCAATGCGTGCGTACGGAAATGCCTGGGCGTTTTGGACATCGAATGCTGTAAACCGCCTCAGACCTTTAGAGTTGAAAGATTAACCCACAACTGTATTTTAAAGGTACCGACAGCAAAACTTGAAAAAGAATAGTCTTTTTAAGCATTAAAATATTAACAAAGAAATTCTGGGCAAAGAAAAATCCCAAGACACAATTCATCCTGGTGCAAATTTCAGTCCACTTTTCCCAACAGGAGAAATATGTTCAATTTTTCTCGAAATGTACTTCAATACTAAAGTTTAATTAGTTTCACAATTTTGAAGATAAGTGTTAAAACTATGATAACTCTGCTGTTAACTATTAACACATTTCAATCCTTTTCGGGATTATACAGTTCCTTGTATCCGACACAACTCCCAGGCATCCCCGAGATACTTATTGCGGAATAGTCCCAGGGGATATAGTTCTCTTATCGTATAACATAAAATATAATAAAAATGACATTTATCCAATCCTGGAATCGGATTATGAATCATACCGCTACTACATCTTCGCAGACGGTTCAAGATCTAATAATGGAGTAGACTGTGCATGGTTTGATCCTAAATGAAATAAGAGTGAAATGTTCAAGCTTCCTTCGGAAATGAGTACCGATTCTGTCGAACTAATAAGTTTCTTGAGTTTGCCTATGAAAATCAGCTAAGCAGTAAATCGATTATGTGATATCTGATTCGAAAAACGACTTGGAAAGCATAAAACCTCTCAATTTAAAATTTAGTGGAAATTGTTTAATACATTGGGTGGCAAACAAAGTATTAACTTTAAAAAATAATAAAGACATAAGATTGTATTGCGTTAGAGGCCATTCCGGATCACAGAAAATTCCACGGTTGACCAACTAGCAAAATGGGCATGAGGGGGGACTCTTACAGTTCATATTCCAATGTCTCAGGGCTGAGATTATTAAAAAATGGCTTTACTTGTTTGATACCATGCCTTCAGGTGCTTTTTATAGTTTAATCAATCCTAATTTAAATAAGAAACCTTAATTCCATGGACTCTAGCCTGGACAAAAAGAGACTTGACTGATCAATGGTAAAAAGGCTTAGGTCCGGTAATGGCATTTGTGTAGATTGCACTACTTGTATGAAATGTATGAAATATTTTGAGAAGAGAGAAGGATTTGGTGTCTCATCAATATATATATTATTACTCCATAAATGGGCATATTTTATGTGAATGTTTAGGTATTATACTTTCGAATGCCATAAAATACTTACTTAAATATTAAATTTTATTAGGTTTCGTGGTCCGCTTGACCAAATAAATTCTTTTCAGTTAATTAAGGTTTTGGTTGAGATAAAAAGTCAGTGTCACAAGCGGGATTCGAACCCACGACCTTCGACTAAATACGCCGTTGCTCTACCACTTGAGCTCGACCCACTCGGACACTAACTTCCCATCTCAATCCCAATAAATATTAAATATTAAATTTGACGATATTAGATATTGCTTGATCGTGTGTTAATGATGATGGAATAAAAAAGAAACAAACAATTTATTGAAAAAGTGAGCGAAATCCTTTTTCGCTTTTGACGAAAAATTATCTGCCCATACGAAAAACGCTTCTCGATTTTCGATTGCGTCTTGTTTAATAAAAGATATAAAACAATACAGTACCCAGTGTTTCCATTTTGAGCTTTTCAACCCGTTTGAATAAACAGAGCTGACCACCATTCCAAGCATTACAGCCCTTTGACATGCAGCGGTTTAAATAGTTCATTGGTCAGCGTGTGATTCGGTTCGACCAACAATGAGTGTTCTAGCATGAATACAAGAACCAATTAATTAAAAGAGGATTGTTATGAAGGCCCATATAGATTCTGTTGCACAACCTGATTTAAATCTTGAATGTTTTGAACTGTGGAGCCAATAGTATTTGAATTTGTCATCACTTTAACTTCATTTAATTAAAGTAACATGTTTCTTTTTAACCTTGCCTAGGGTGATAAAATTTAACCTACAGGAGGAAAACAAAGCACACTTAGTTGTGCTTGACAGTAGCTTCTGGAGGGGATGATTAATCGACAACAAGGGACAGGAAAGAGAAAACAAAGTAACTTGTTGTTCATCGAATCCCTTTTAGCAATTTTTAAAATAATATTGCTTTGTAACAAATTTTGTTTAAAACCTAATAAAATATTTTAAAAAATTTATAAACGAAAGATACAGGAAAGTAAAAAAAGAAATCCAATATAAAAAAAGGTTTTAATTTGTAATTGCGAAAATTTAATCATTTTAAGGGTTGTTTTAAAAGAATATATTCGACGGTACATAAACACGGCGAAGATCAAATTACACATCAAACAACGCACTATCTTCAATCGATAAAGTTGATGTGCTTCGCAAGACAGAAACTTAAATAAGTGATAACTAAAGACCTGAAAAATTATGAAACAGATATAAAGTGCTTATAAAACAAAAATCTACTTCCGAAAAGGAACAATAAACAAACGAAAAATAAATAATTTTCTATGAATAAAATAATGAAATTTAGACCCGTTCTCACGATTCAACTTTTGGTATTCAACAGAAACCATCGGTTCAACATAATTGATCTAATTTTTAGTAATCAGACAAACTTATTCAATTCATGAATCATTTCTTTCAAGTTGAAACTTGTAAACTTCTCAGTTCTGTTTCTTGTAAAACTTTTACACTGCAAGATTTGTTCTTTGTTTATGAAATAACTGGCAAAAAGCTCTTGTCCACCCTGTTAATAAAACCCCCAACCCATCCTCCCCTACAGACTACCGTCCCATTTCCATCCTCTCAAGCCTGTCCAAGCCCCTAGAAAGATTAGTCCAAACCCAAGTCTCCAGGCACCTTGAACAGCCCGATCTTCTCAACCCCCTCCAATCTGGCTTCCGCCAACGTTATTCCACCCAATCAGCACTAATAAAAATTACCAGTGACCTCCACTTAGCAATGGACCAACGGAAAGTTACAAAACTTGTCATTTTTGATTTTTCTAAAGCCTTCGATTCTGTCCCTCACTCCTCTCTCCTCTCTAAACTCGAATCTTTTTCCTTCTCCGCCAGCACCATCCGTTGGTTCCACTCCTATCTTACCAATCGCCACCAAGCTGTCTCCCCTCCTCCTTCCTCCTCTAAAATCTGGTGTGCCCCAAGGGTATAGCATCTCTCCTATCCTTTTTTCCATTTATATCAATGATCTGCCCGACTCCATCCAGTCCTGTAACTATCACCTGACTCCCAAATATACATATCCTTTCACCCTTCCGATCTTCACTCGGCCATTCTCAAGATCCAAAAAGAACTAAACTCCATCAACGGATGGGCCCATAAAAATTCCCTAGTTCTCAGTCCGTCCAAATCCACCGCCATAATTATCGGGTCCAGGCAGCTCCTCAATTCCCTCCCCAGCACCCCACCTCTCATGCTAAATAACCATCCCCCCTCTGCTCTTCGGTTAAAAATCTAGGAGTAGTCTTTAACCAAAACCTTTCCTGGCATTCTCACATTTCCCAAATTTCCCGCCATTCCATTGCCTCCCTCAGCCTGTTTCGTCGGTCCTGGCTTCTCTTACCTTTCTCCATCCGCAAACTCCTTGTATCTTCCCTTATACTTCCCTTCTTCGATTATAGCTGTTTGGCATACGGTGGTCTCTCGGAGAGGGAGAACGCGCGATTGAAACGTATTATGAATTGTTGCGTAAGATTTGTGTACGGCACCCCACGGCGATCCCGGGTGTAGGGGTTGTATTCCCAATTTTCTTCCCTCCTTCCGTGTACAGTATTTCCTAGGTTGCTTTCTTTTCCAGTCCATCCACACTCGTCGTCCTCCTTACATCATCCAATCCCACCAATTCAACTCCTAAAATCTCACTCTTAAGACCCGCTCATCCCGAATCGACCTTATCCTTCCGCAACATACAACCCATACCTTCGAAAGATCCTTTCTGATCCGAGCCCCTAAACTCTGGAACTCCCTTCTCCTTTCTATTCGTCACGCTGCCTCCTTTTCCTCCTTTAAATCCCACCTGTATAATCACCTCCTCTCCCTCCAAGCAGAGACCTCACGTTAACATTTGTTATTTTTGTTTAATATTCTCGTAATTTTTTTCTTCTGTCCTGCCTTATTGGTATACATTGAACCAAGATTTCTTTTCTTTTTTTTTTTTACTTTTAACTTCATAGAAGGAACTTCTTTTATTTATTTCATGTAAATTATTCTTAGGGGAATAAAGTTATTTTTCTTCTTCTTAAAAAATAGCTTAAAAAACAAAAATGAGCTTCAACTGGTCTTGAAGTGATGCTAAAATTTTTAGAATTTTATAACAAGCTTTTGGAATCACCGACTTGCACTTATATAAGATATATTGCATTTTTATGTTTTGAATTTTTATATTATATTTTTTATATAAAGGTTTGAGAGAATTTTATTCTCAAAGAAATGGAAATTGCTGGATTTATTATTATTTGAACAGGAAATTAAGACGACTGGAATCATTTATTAGAAATAATATTCATTGCTTTTCTAATCAAAGTTGATCAATTTTTGTTGAAACATGTGAACAAACAAACAACCAACAAACAAAGGAAACAAGAAAACCTGATCATTTCTTAATCTAACCAAAGTTGAATAGGGGGCGTCGGTGGCCGCAACGGAGGCGTTAACACGACGCTCATCACTTTAAGGTAAAAGTCCCGGGTTCGAAAACAGCGGCCCTGCATTCGAGCCCGACATACTTATGGCTTTTTTCAAAAACACCGGCACCAAAAAAAGTTTAATCATGAGAACGAGACTTGAAAAAGAGTCGAAACTAGACAGACCAAAAATTCAGTTAACTAAAAACAAACCCATCTGTAAAAAGGCAGTCAAAAAATGTTTACTTTTGTAATGTATCTTTTTAATCTGTTAAGCACAATCTCTGTAATTAATTATAGCCTAATATTGTATTATAATTTATTTGTAAAAGGGTATTATTAGTTTTTTTTTATCAACTTCGTATGAAGTTAGTTTGACGCAATTTTCATTGACAGATAAGCAGCATTTGGTCGCATTTCGTCCACGGTACGTGAATCTTTCCCCTTTTATGAATGTATTTATTTGCGTGAGTGTGGCTGTGATTGAATATCGAGTAACATTACTGTGATAAGTTTAAAAAAATCTCAAAGTAAAGAAGAATTATTTATTTTTATATTTAATTCTACATATTTGTCTAATTGCAATTAATTTTTGTTTAGTCTTCTAAAAGCCCAATTACTTTATATTTAGTTGTAGGTTTTTCTAAATTGCAAGAATTTTACTTTGTGTTTACATTTCGTACCATCCCTTAGTTTTTGATGTTGTAAGAAAAGGATTCTTTTAAAATTAAAAATAGTTAATTTTAAATTAAAAAGTTAATGGGAAAGTAAAACCGGTTAATTAGATATTAAAAAGAATACATTTGAAAAAATATTAATTTATAATTATAAAAGGGTTAATGTCAAATTAAAAAAGGTAATTTTTCGGAAAAAAGCTATCATGCAGGGACGTAATTTTTTAGCTGGTTTCCTCAGGTCAAAATGGCGTATATTTTGGTTAATCAATTCGTTTATTTTTGTTTCATTTGTCTAGATATTTAATCGCATTCAAGAATTTGCTGAGAAGCATCGAACATTTAGGAATATCAATGGTGAACGGCATCAACTTTTTCGGCCGTGGTAAACTTCAGCCAGAAAATTACATACGTTTCGTCCAGGACACCGTGATCGGCCAGGACCTCCTGAACGGCTCTTTCACCTACTGGCCATATCTCAGGAGTCTTCACAACAACCTCACGGCTCGTATGACCCAGTACGACCTTATGCAGCGCAAGTGGGTGAAAAAAGAGCGAGACGACACGGCGGCCAACGTTATTTCTAATAAATGGATGTTTTCAGGCAGCAGAAAATCCTAAACAATATCCGGCAGAATTCGAGCGTCGAAGAGGCCAAAAAGTACTTCGACTTGATGGCGAAGTACGTCGACGTACTGAGGTCGCTGCATCAAACTGTCAGAAGGCAAATCAGGTGCTCGACACATTTCATTTACGAAAATATATTGGAAAAATAAATTATTTAATACATCGCTTAATTTGTAAAAGACAAGGTTACTTTTGACACTCATGATTGTATTTTTACATTTAAGAGATTATGTCAACTCGGATCTGAGAGACGCCAACCAACAGGAAGCAGTTGGTATAACAATACTCGTGATTGTTTTATTCGTTTCCCCGATAATAATTATTTTGGTGAGAAACGCCGTGGCCACAATTCAGGTATTTACTCCGATATATGACATCGATAGATATTTTAATGTATTTTTTGACAGATGTATGCAGCAAATCTAGCAGAGAAAGCGAGCGAGCTGAGGACGGAGAAACACCGAAGCGATACGTTGCTGTTCCAGATGCTGCCGCCGAGTGTGGCCCACCGACTGAAGCACACTCAACAAGTAATTTTCTAGATGAAATATCAACAATACAAAAATAAACGCGTTTTTTTCAGGTCCCTGCTGAATACTACGAGCAAGTCACAGTTTATTTCAGCGACATTGTGGGCTTTACGGAAATCTCGGCTATTTGCACTCCCTTGGCCGTAAGTTTGGAACGGTGACGGTTTTTTAATGTTGGCTCACAAATCATTTTCCATAGGTAGTCATGTTCCTGAACAAAGTGTACAGGCTGTTCGATGCTTTGATTGAAAAATATGATGTGTACAAGGTCGAGACTATAGGTGACTCTTACATGGTCGCCTCTGGACTCCCGGTTAAAAATGGTAATGGAAAAATCAACTGCCTAAGTTGTTTGTTATACAAACACGATTTTTTATACACACTGATGGACAAATTTAACGCATCACTCAATTTATTTAGTTTAACATTAAATTCATTATCTTTCTACATTAGTTATCGGTAATTAGGAGCTATCGAAGTCAAAATAAACAATAATTAATGCGTTGTTTACTTTTGTACTGATTAATCCCATTTGTACAAAAAGTAGCATTACTCCCTTTCATTTTGCTATGTCTAAAGATCGCTTTCAGTTAAACTTTTTTCTTCCTTGATTTCATTTCATATTATTCTTATTCTTAATCCATTGTATTTCGTGGTCCGATTGATCAAATAACTTCTTTCTATTAATTAATCTTTTTGTAAGGTATTGGTCGAAATGAAAAAAGTTGGCTAGCCAAAGGTCGTGGGTTCGAATCCCGCTCGTGACACTTTCATTTTGACCAGTACCTTATTCTTAATTTTTTTTTCAAAGGAGCCAGTCAGGCATTTGGAAGCAAGGATATAGCCAGACGATCTGTAGGATATAGGCAATTCAGAGAAACTGGGGTTCACACTGCAAGACGAGAATAGGGTCTACCTAGGTTTAAAGAGAGAGATATAGATTCATTCATCAGGCTCTACAAAACTGCAGCATTACAGGAAATGAGATAAGAAATCTGTAAGACAAGTCTGAAATATTTCGATTTCCTCCAGGGCAGTAAGAAAAAGGCTCAATGAAAATAACATCACGGCCTGGCACCCGACTGATGGACCTGTTGTTACCATACGGGGGCTCGCGAATTGGACTTTGAAAGATTAGGGACCAGCTTTTTACAGATGAGGTGAGAGTTGGCCTCAAACCTTCAGATGGCCTTAATTTCATTGAAGATGATAAGGAGAAAGGTACGCCCCATGCTGTATGGTTCCTCAGGTGGGTCATTCCATAGTGGGTCATTGATGTTCTGGGATATTCTTGGAGGGCCACACTGAATTGGTTGTTGTGCAAGGAAGATTTCTAACTTCACAAGAAATAATCGAAGAATATGTAGTGCATTTGGCCCCCACATCGGTGAGAGATTTTTGCTAACGCAGGATAATGTCAGGCCCCATAGATCACGATTGTGGAGGACTACTTGAATTAGGCTGGAATTGAGTGTTTGGTGTGGCCAGTTCTAAGTCCAGATTTGATTTCAGACCAACTTAACCAACGAGTATGACAGCAAAACCCAGGACGTAGAAAACCTGAAAACGGCTGTTCTTGATGAATGGGAAAGAATTCATCAGGATTTTAAGAGAAATCTTTTCAAAGGAATGCAAATGCGTTTAGTGGACTTAATGGTATTAAAGGGGACAAAAAAAGTTGTTTTTTACATTTTTATTTTTTTGAATTTTCTGTTTTTTTGTTCTTACACAATATTTTTTTTTAAATAATAATTTATGTTTAGGTAATAAACATTTTCTTTTTAAATGTCTTATTTTTACAACCAAACCTATTTTGGCATTCAAAATATGAATAAATCTAATAATATTAAAATTTAAGGGTGGTGCGTTTATTTTGTCCATCAGGGTTTACATGTGTATTTCAGTTAAACTTATCATTAGTTATTCCTATCTCTTCCCATTTTCCTTATTCGAAGGGAATGAACATTAACTTACAAGTGTATTTTTTCCAATACATTTTATTTATTAAAACTGGTCATAATATGCTATTACATAAATTAGTATTAGCCAGTGTAATATTAAAACTATATTTTCCCTGTTTCAGACTTTACTATTTTCAACCTAAAAATAGTTAAATAGTTTAAATGGGTGGTCTGTGAATTGATTGACGGTTGTATGATAGATGCATTTTTGTTTCACGCCATCATCTGTTGTCACGTCTCAAGAAGATCAGTACCTAATGAAATATGGTCTGATGATAAATTATGTCTGACCAAAAGGAAATGGAGAAAAGGCAGAGCAATGATTAAATATCAATAATATTTCAATTGTTACGTATTTCACCAAAACAGATTATCTCTTTTATCCAAATAAGAAGAATATTTTGGAGATTCAACAATTCACCAACTCACTCACAGACCTTCCAGTATAATATCAAGAATATCCGACACTTATCCGTTTGCACCAATTTAATTGTGTTGTGGTTTGAAGGAAAGAGGCATCTGTCAGAGATAGCAACAATGGCCCTTGACCTACTGGATGGATCAACATTGATACTGCTGCCGAGCAAACCGACAGAACGGCTGCAGATAAGGTCAGGAGTGCACACAGGACCAGTCGTCGCAGGTATTGTGGGAACCAAAATGCCGAGGTACTGCTTGTTCGGTGACACAGTGAACACAGCTTCCAGAATGGAATCTACTGGAGAAGGTTCAATTACATTACACTTCTTTTATCCATCATCTTATTTAATATTTTCTTCCAGCGCTGAAAATTCATATTAGTCTAGAGATGAAGAAAGCACTCGATGAAGTGGGTGGATTTAAAACAGAACATAGAGGATTTGTTGACATAAAGGTCCATTTTTTTAGCTGTTTACTAAGAAATATCACTAATTCATCTTATTTTTTGTTTATCAGGGGAAGGGAGTTCTTGACACCTACTGGTTAATGAGCAAAGATGGAGGTGTGCGAAGAAACACTGACACAGATTTCACACCATTTACAGACGACCATGAACCAATGTACCTGAAACGGCTTAGACACTGATTCTATTTAAAAATTAATAAAACCAATGTCAAAACCAGTATTTATGATATAAGGATGAGAGTTCTCAATTTTACAGTGTTCAATGTTCGGTGTTTATGCATGTACTAAATATTCCTATAAAGGAGAAATGTATTCTAGTCATAAATTAAACAATTGTGATTTCATATTCCAATGTATGATAACTTTTAATAAAAATATATTTTAATTGCACAAGTTTTCTTCTGAGCAGAACTGAATATTTGTTTGTTTTCAAAGAATTTTGATCATTTTCAGCATACTGTTTGAAAAATAACTTTCTTTTTCGTACAGGCTACCTTTTTAATGGGACAACATAAAATAACAAAGTTGTTCAATCTACTATCTTCTGAATTACACAATTAAATAACATCTGGAATTTTTTTTATGCTTTAAATAATAAATATTAGTATAAAAATTATAATACAAAAAAATCATTACCATGGTAACATCTTTACTAAATTCTCAATCTACACTCACACACATACACCCATCCTTTTTGACACAAAAACAAAAATTTTAACGTAATCACCCTAGTGCGTTCTTATTCAAAATGATAAAACATATCAGCCTTCTATTTACTGCATCAAACAGATTATTACAGACAAATGTAAGTAGAAAAGAAAGCATAGATTTTAAAATATTGTGTTGATGTCAGTGAAGAGCGTGCAGCCCGATCATCTCTGATCATGGCATTGTTCGTCAGAAATGTTTCAGCATTACAGCATCTTCATTGATTGGTTTGTAACTTATAAAAAGCAAGTGATGGACAAACAACAAACTAGTTTTTACGTCAGTCAATTTTGACAAATAAATTAAGTCCTTTAATAAGTGTAAATCATATTAAGCTAGATATTAAAATTTAATTTGTCGCAAAAAGAAAAACAATATGTGTAAAAAGTATGTGTAACAGATATAAAGGCAGTACTTCACCATTCCACCAATACTAGGGTCATGGGTAATGGGGACTCCCCAAAAAAAAAAAAAAAAAAAAAAAAGGCAGTACTTTTAAAGGAAGTCAACTAATTTATGATATAAGCTTTTTTTCTTTTTTTTCAACTAAAGCTTGATGGAAAGGTAATCTATAAAAACAAGAAGCTAGAAAATGAGTAACAATTAAAACTAGACATTGTAATTACAAGTAGTAGAAATTACAGCCTATTAAACATAAGTGCATTATTTATTTTTAATAATTACCATCCTGAGCTTTTTTCTTATAAGCACTTCTTATTCCTTCGATCTGCTTATTACAATAATTTTAAGATACTTATCTTACTTTATAAGACTATAGTTAAACTGGATTTGTACTTACAACAGGACAGAATTCTTCTTTAATTTACCTATTTACAAAAATTTTAATAATTTGATTACAGAATTACTTATGCAGTAAGAGAGCATGCTTTAGCAAATGGAACAAATATAGAAATTGTGCTCCATTTCTAAAAACGATTTTGCCACCTGGCATGCAAATGGTGAAAAATGCTAAACTCCACATTTATTGCCCCACCTTCAGGAGTAGAAAGAGCTGGTGCGATGTACAACTTGTGGCAAGCGATGTAGCCATATCGGATAACGTCATGCTGGTAAATTGCCCTTTTCTTTTTAATCTTAACACAATATTAATAAATCTGTCTATAAAATAAAGGTGAAAGTGAACATGAAAGGCTTCAAACATGAAAATATCTCAGTCAAGGTTGAAGGCAACTGGTTACTGATCGAAGCACATTCAAGCGTTGTAAACAATGGCAATTCTCCTTCTTTTAGTCAAAGGCATGTCATGAGACGCTATGAAATTCCATCCAATGCTGCATTAAACGGCATCAAATCATCTCTTGACAAAGGCAAAGATGTTCTTTTAGTAACAGTACCAAGAAATAAACCAAGTGATAACCAACCAAGTAAATCCGAAAAACCGTCTCAATAAAAAAATAATTGAAAACATTCAATTTTTAACTCTTTTTGTTTTTCAAAGTTGGATTTTAAAAAACATGTGAAATATATATACCATAAATAAAATAAAATTTCTAAAAAGGAATATTAAATTTTAATTTATGATTTTTTTTTAAATAAATTAACTTCTGTCTGATTAAGTTTGGAAAGGAGATCAGGATAACCAATCATGATTATGTTTCTTGATTTTTTTTATTTCTATTTTTTGCAACTTGCTTAAAGGACTGCAATGCATTTTATGGCTTTGAACCCCCCCTGCAGATTTTTGTGGAGTATTTTTTTGTTACTCTAACAAATAACAAAGTTTTGAGTAACATAAAATTAATAGTAGAGTAACAGAAAATCTGACTGATGAGGGGGTCAGACAGACATGGTCCCAAAATGCATTGCAGTCCTTTTGTAAATAAGAAATTTTAACAAAATGAGTTGCAAAAAATTCTAAATAGATATATTATAATACTCTATTTCCATTAAAAAAAAAGAACAACAATAAGAAAAAACAACATATAAAAACTTATAATTATGTATCAGTATGTAGACAAAGATGATATCAAAATTAAATTTGGAGGGGGATAGAGTTTCAAGTCCAGTTCCTTGATAGTATCGCCAAACCAAATTAGGCACAAGAAACATATCTCGATGGCCTCCCTTGTATATAAAAAAGTAAAAATAAGCTATAAGATTTACAGTTGTGCTTTTATTAAAGCTAAAGGTGATCTTTTTAATTTTAAATTATCATAAAAAAAGAATTTCAAGATTGTGAACTATAAAAAGTAACTAATTTACATTTTTAAAATTATGGTGCAATTTATTGTTGTTACACCAGTGTGTTGGCAATGAATTCTCTAGTATACTACGGTCTTTGATTTTGTAGGTTTATAGATGAATGAAAAATTATATGTCGAAAAAAAAGGAAATATCATTTATAAAAAGTTTAAAAAAGAAAGGCCAAAGTAGTAAACCTTAAAGAACTCCATAAGGGACAGAGTATGTTTGGAGATGTGAAATATTAATTTGATCATTTCACTTCTGCCTGTTAAAAAAGAAGAAATCTATTTCAAGAGAGATCCATGAATTCCACAATATGAAGTTTGTTAATAAGTAAAAAGGTTGAAAAGTAAAGTAGTTTGAAAAATGTTTGTTCGGAGTCTGAAAGACTTAAATATGCACCACAGTGTCTCTTTTTTAAAATAAACTGTTACAAAATATTCATGACTGAGGACTACTGTTTTAACCACTGTGTTAACTCACCTGATGAAGGATCAAAATAAATCCTAAACTTTGTGGATTGAAAGAAAAACTGTTTTTTTTAATGACCTATTATCCCACCTTCGAGAAGGAAAAATCATAGATTAAACTGTTGAGGTCAAAATATAAGAAAACATCGTTACACAAAGAACATTACGAAAAATGCCTAGAGCAAGTGAGATGTTTTATCAGAGCCATGACTTTTGGATTTAACTTTGTTTAACTAATCAATAATATTGTTAACCTGAAAGAGTATTGATAAATATATAATTGAGAATCAGATCATCCCATAATTAAAAAATTAACAAAATAAAATAGAAATTATAATTTCAAGATTGAAGTTGATAAAATCATTATAAGCAAACAAAAAGCCTTACAAAGTTATTCAAACATCTATTTCAGACTTAAATTATTTTAAAAAAAACTATATAAACAATTTCTGAAAGCTGTTGCAATGGTTAAATATGAACACTCTGGTCTTGGAGAAGAAAGCAAATTGAGTTATTGCTGCCAAGCTTTCGACCTAATTTTAGGTTATCATCATGGCACAGTACTTAGCAATTATGGATTAAGTCAGACTTCATGAAAATTTGAGATCGCCTGTAAAAAAACTTAAATATGTCTATCTGTTGACATATTTAAGATTGTTTTGCCCTGGTGATGGCTTTAAAATAGGTCAAAAACATGGCAACAATAACTGCATTTGAATTCTTCTTCAAGACCATACTCGATCCGGAGTGTTCATGAGTGAAAAAGTAGTCAATTTCTATTACTTAAAATGGCTAAATACACAGAAAACTTGTAAGCAATAAACAAGAGAAAAACACTTTTTACTCTATCAGTAAATGCATCTATCTTAACTTATTTTAGGTAATAATGGTCCAAATTTATTAACCATGTAAAAAATCCTCTAAATTTTAAATCTTTAATATCCATCTTTTTACTTTTACAAAGATATAACTACGAAACCTGCATTAAATATCACAAAAAGATCTATGTTTGAGGTAAAATATAAAAACTATAATTTGGTCGTTTCTGATTAACCTGTCCTACCTTCACTGGTTTAGTATGTCAAGATATGTTTCAGCAGGGTGGTAAGTTTCTGATGTACACAAAAATCCTACAATTTAATATTTTAACATTACCTACAGATTTAAAACAGTAGTATGACCTGCTAGGGTCCTACTTTAACTGGCTTACTAAAATATTAAATTGAGATAGGTGTTATTTCAGAGATCTTTTGAATTTCTTTTGTCGACAAGAAAATTTACATCACTTTGTAAAGTATATTGTAAAGGTGTCTTGTCAATCTACAAGATTTATTGGTTAGGAAATAATGTGTTTTATAGAAAAAGGATATTGACTTACCGGGAAGTAAGAATTATTTTCATGGAGCGTCAACCTCCGCCCATTTTTTTTGTTCTCTTGCACGGCTATCGATAGGAACCACGCGATGGTCATGGGAGCGATTGGAGTCTGAGTTCCCCTCTGAAGATTTAGTTTGTTCAAGTTGGTGTGATGAAATTTTTTGTAAGGAATGTTTGGTTTTGACAATCTCTGCCACCTTGGTGAAAAACACAGATTTTTGAGACGTTGAGTGTTTTTGGATGAGTTGTCTGAATTTGGTGTGTTTCACATGTTGAAGCTGTTCCACTGAACAATGGGGGTGAAATGAAGATGTTCCCTTTTTTACGGTCTATTCCTGCGAAGTGCGAGGTATGTCCGCGGTTCTTGTGATGATGTGGTGAGGACTTGGGTAGAACTTGACGTTGGTCTACTGGACTGCTTCCGTTTTGTCGAGTTCAAGGTTAAAGGTTGTCGGGAAAGAAGGTGAAAGAAGGTAGTTTGGTTGGTTTAGGAAGGTAGTTTTACGAAGCGGGAGGAATGTCCTTATAAATATTTTTTCAAATGTTTTAACTGTGAAACATGCGCTATAATAACTTTATTTGTTTATGTTTACATTTTAGAATGTAATTAACTTTAGAGAGGATTGCATCAGTATAAATATCACCTTTGTACAATATTTCGACAAGAGCGAGACATTTTTTTACTAGGATAATTCAACTACGAGGTTATATGAACCCTCGGGGGTGCCAGTGATTTTGAAAAAAGCCCATTTGTAAGTATGTGGGTGTAAGCTGGATGCGAACCAGGGACAAATTGGATTGGCTGGCTTGCGTCTTAACGCTTTGGTATGAACCTCACTTATCTTACGATAAAAATCGAGTATCTAATGTTTCTGCGATAAATATCTTACCTCTCAGAAGTGAACCTGGCCTTAAACGAACTACCAAAGTTAAAATGGGGGAGGAGGATATTCCTCGAATTTTATAATTTTATTGATTTTTCTATAGTCACATACTAAAGGAAATGTATTTTTTTCTGGTTATGTACTAAACAGGCACGACTAGAATAAGCTGAATATGAGGAAACTATAGTTCCTTTGTTTAGCAACTGATCAATAATTTTTTTTTCAAATTTTAACTTAATTTGGTGGTAAAAATAAAGGCCACTAAATCGCCCTTCCACGATAGAAGAGGCCGGAAAGGCCGACAATCACGTTTTTGTTTAAAAAATAATAATAATAAAAAAGGTGTACACTATTTTAAAAGACTAGAACTTGTTGTGACATGTTGTTAGTACGTCGGCTTCCATAGAAAAGGTTTATTTTTATTACGTATATTTTCATTAGGTATTTTTTACGTATAAATTTTCCGAGAAACACATGTCCGGTCTTAAACAAAAATAAAACTAATAAAAACTATCTATTACTTTAAATGTGTAGAAATTAGTGACCGTTAATCGATAATTATTCAGATATCGTGAGATGCGGTCTGGTGTGATGTAGGTTTCAGAAAAACATTTTCTTTATCGTGCCAACGTTTCGATCTTTTATTGAGATCATCTTCAGGGCCTGGAATTTACAAACAATGTTTACATTTAACAAATACATTTAGGATGTGGAAAAGTGAATTTATACAATGCAAAATATATTTTATATTCAAAGTATTTCTACTCACTCAAAGTGTTTGTCTTCTGTGTAATTGTGCCATCCTTGCGTGTCGTGTTGAGAGTGCCAGTGAGATTTTGCTGTTTTATGTTTATATATGTTTGGTTTTGAAAGGGTGGGGAAGGAAGTCGGTATATAAAAGACAATTTTGTGTAAGGCGCCGGCCGACAAAGGGGAACAATGTGTTAGAGCAATCCCAGGCCCTGAAGATGATCTCAATAAAAGATCGAAACGTTGGCACGATAAAGAAAATGTTTTTCTGAAACCTACATCACACCAGACCGCATCTCACGATATCTGAATAGTTACTTTAAATGTTACTTGATATATGAATATAAGTGTTCACTTTCGTATGTGTGTTTTTTCCGTTTTTATGACACGATAATAATGAAATCACACATTTTCGGATTATCTGGACTTTCGATCATCCGGACAAGTCCCGGTCCCTTGAAGTCCGGATAAACGGATTTCTACTGTAATAATAATAATAATAATAATAAGCCAGCTTCTCATTGGAACGTCGCGATGGCCGGCGGACCGTGGGGTTCAGTTTTGCAATTTGTCGATAGACGTGGTGTAGAGCTCCTTCAACTTGATGAGCTGTAGGCTCGAAATCCGGATAATCCGAAAACAACTTACTGTGAGTAGGGAATATCTGTTTAAAAAGATTGTTCTACCTTTTGGTTGAATAAAGAGGAGCTTTTTGAAAACTCAGGGACATCCTGAAGACTTGCACGGCCGTTATTTGAGACATTTATGTTACAGTTCGCCAAAACCATTTCGACATAACCTACCTGTTTACAAAGTTAAGATAATGTAGAAAAATTGGGTTCTGAGCCCATTAACGAGAAGTATTGAGGATGTCTTTATAACATCATGTTGAACAGGCACGCGGGCATTACTGGGTCTGTCTTCACTCGCGGGGTGAATTTCAGTTATAGTTCAATAGTTCAAGAGTGAAGACAGACCCAGTAGTGCCCGTGTGCCAGTTCAACATGAGTTCACCAACCTGCAGACCAAACCGCATCATCTACTGTTTTTATTATATGTTGTATCAATTATTTTTCAGATATATCCTCTAAAATATTAGCTTACAAAGTTCTTAAAGATTCCTTTTCATATAGGGGATTTATGAAATGCTTAGCATTTGAAATGTGTTTTTGATTTTCTGTGGTTTGGTGTTATGAATTAAATGAATTGGCTGCATTTGCCAAAATACATTTTGCCATTCCCTCGTGCATGTCCGCTAATGCTCTTAATGTATTTTTAAAATCATTCTTACATCGATCCGCGATAGGATAGAGGAACTGAACTATTGATCCTGCATCATACTTTTGTAATACATGAACATTTTGAAGTCTTCTCACATTGCTTTTAAATTCGGATTTTCGGACTAGATCCTATCATTGGTTTAAGAAATTGATTGCTCGTGAAATTTAGACTGGATGATGAAGAAAGAGAATCAGAATCATCTTGATTGCCGCCATCACGGTTCTCCTCGTCAAATTTTCGATCCCAAGTAAATGCTATAGTTCTCCCTCTGAGTTAGTTTTCAAATTCTGAGTCTACGAAGCAACCGGTATCCTGTACCTTATATATATTTTTTTGGTTTCTGTTTTTAAACGATTTGTGATTAAGTTTCTTATATTTTTTATTAATTCCCCTACGTATAGTTTCAATTTCGAACGATTGTTTTTTGGTGAATCGTGTAAAACTTGTGATACACGCGTGTGATTACTAAATATTCAAGGTACTTGCAATGAATTCGCAGGAAAGTTTTATGTTAAATAAAATGAATTTTGTTAGATCTAGTGCTTTTGTGAAAGCTTGTGTAGTCTCATTCTTTTCACAGTCCACAAAATCATGGTGTTAGTATCTTCTTTAGGAGGAAAGATTCCTTCAACTTCCGAAACAAGATTTCTTACAAGAACGCTGACCATTTTGTCTGTTCAGCGGATTTCAAGTGCTGCAGAAACAACGCTCTGCTACCAATTTTATAAAATATTTTGTGAGTTATGAAATCGCTTGTGCTTCAAGTCTGCCCACAAATGACAATTTAATGAGGAAAAGAAATAAAATGAAATAAAAATTTTAACATAAAACAATTTACTTTTATTATTAAAAAAAAAAGAAAAAAAAAGACTATTCTGAACTAAAATGAAAATAATGAAAGCACAGAAAAAATAAACATAATTGCTTCTCTTAGCATAAATGAAATATATAAAAGGTATTTTGATTTATTTTATTGAACAAAAAGTTCATCTACTTTTTATACAAGTTATAATGAAAAGAGCAATCTGCCTGTCGAGTACTAGTCAAAGTAAGTTGTGTAAAGAAATATTTTATATCGTGCTAATAAATAGGTTACTGTTTGCAAAATATTGCTAGGGAATCACAAGCAGTTACGGCGTCAAATTCTATCATTGCCCTTGGATGAAAATTATTGAAAATAAAAAATATCCAAAGAGGGGAGTTCGACATTAAATTAAACCATTCTTCGAGTTGGAATTACATTGAATAAGTTTTTCAAAATAATAACCACATTTCACGCTCAGTATTTGCTTGGTATTGGCAATTAATGTTAATTCGCAGGAAAATGTTTGAGACCGAATTTACAAAAAAGCACTTGTCAAGTGTCAAAGGAACCAAATTTGTCACGATCAAATGTGAATCACAATATTGGGGAATGTCATTTGGACAAGTTCCACATGAGCTAACCTTACAAAACGTTAAACATTATCTAGATAAACGGAGGCTGTATTCAAGTAACGTTTCATCAGAAGAATCATTTGACACTATGTCAGTGTTTTATACAAGATTTGAGATGAAAGCAATTTAGAACAAAAAATGTTTTTGGGAATTTACAGGTTTTATCTATCATAATTTTTTTCTCTAAGGTATACTATAAATTATGAATTTTATTCATAACAACTACACGTGTTTATTTGCTTTATTCAAAGGTTTGGTTTAAAGCAATAAGATTGGAAGGCATAAAAAGGATTTTTAAAATCAGTAGGATATTGAAAAATCGAAAACGGATATGTTTATTGACTCGCTGCAACATAATCCACCACACAATTAATAAGCTGTGGTCGTGATGCACTTGTGGTTCAAAACTCCTTCGAGTTTCTTGCTTATATGTTATTTGGGTACATTACCAGCAAACAAATGGTGGTATAAAGTAACGTCTAAACATTATGTTTAAGTAAGTCAATATTTTACATTAGTTTTGAAAATAAAAATTTTTTAGAAGACAAATTAAAGATTATAGAAAGTATATTTGCTCGTTTCATTTCCCTTTTAAAAAAATGAACTGTAATTTCACAGTACAACTTGGTTGTGAAAACAAAGTTAACGTTTACGTTGTTCTTGGAAAAGGAAAGGACCAAAGCAGATTCTAGCAAGGATATAGCAAGGACCTTTTTCCGGTTCTAGGAAAAACTTTGTGCTATAAGGCTGTAGTTTTATTTGCTTAGTTGTGAGTAAAGGACTTAGATTTTTATGGAGAAACAAACAATTTTGAGGTCACCGTGCAATCTTTAAACAATGATTATATTACGGTTCTATCGTATAATCCTATACGATCCTTTTTTTTTACCAAAAAATCAATATCTTTTAGGAAGATAGAGGTTTTCGGATGATGGACTTGAATTGATTATTGACCATGTTATACAGTGCAGTCTCGGTAATCTGAACCAGCTCTTGCAATCATTAGTTCGGATCACTTTAAATTCTGGTTATTAGGAATATAAGTAAAACATTTATTTATGCAATACAGCATTTTAATCGATAATAACATGAAAACTCACATTTAAATTATAAAAAATATATGGACATATGATACGTAGATATTAAACCAAAAAACTGTTCAAAGAAAACTCCGGTAGAAGATTTTTTTTCACCCTCTCGTTTTCATTATAAACAATTTTCCTTGTTATTAAAAGCACGTTAATGTAAAATAATGAGTTTCTGAAAAAGATTTATGCACTATTAAAAATATGTAGCATACATATGTATTTTAGTTGGTCCTGTTTAACCAAAATAATTATTTAAATTGATTTATAATTTTTATCTAAGGTGTGGCTGAGATGAAAAAGTAGTGTCACGAGCGGGAATCGAACCCACGGCCTTTCGCTCACTATGCCGCTGCTCTACCACTTGAGCTATCGTGATTTCCCCCGGCACACCAACTCATCATCACAACCTACAACTTTTTTTTTTCAAATTTCCCTCTTTTTGTCATATATTCAAATATTCTCGGCCCAAAGAGAAGGACCAAATTCGAAATAATACAGGTTCGGATTACTAAGATTGCACTGAACAAATAATTAAACAAAGATTTCAACAAGCTACTAAAAATATTTTCCAATCACCATCTTAGATCAGAAAGGACGCATTAAAAAAATCATAACATCAATTTTCCATTTGTTTATTTTTGCACATTTTTAAAAAATCAAAATGTGTTTATGCAGTCCGATGTTGAAGTTTCATTGTTGGTGTAATATCAAAATGGACATCGCCATTCATCGATACTTTTTTACAGCTTGTTGCAAATTTTGTTTTGTA
This sequence comes from Cimex lectularius, assembly GCF_000648675.2. Lineage (NCBI taxonomy): Eukaryota > Metazoa > Arthropoda > Insecta > Hemiptera > Cimicidae > Cimex > Cimex lectularius. The sequence goes on from NW_019392746.1 coordinate 447,693, forward strand.
TACATTATCATTGAACACGCTTTATTAATTTTTTTGGTTTTTAATATAAACGACAAGTAATAATATAAAACTAACGTTTACAAACTAACATGCATTGTAGCCTAAGTTCCTTTTTTTTTACAATTACTAGATTTAAAATAAATGTTTGGAAAGTTGTTCTTAAGTTTTGAAAAAGATTTACGGAGATGATCTGTACATATAATACACAGAACATGAATAATTATAATTAATAATTAATAATTAACCAGACAGATCAGAATATTCAATCGTGGTCAAAGAAAAAACCTCATAACACAAAATGTATATTTAATTAACACATCAATTATTCTGCAAAACAAACAATTCACGATTTTTCATCCATTTCATTTAAAAATATATGGTTTATGAGGTGTTCTCTTCAACCAAAACTAACGTATGTTTATGTACAATTACATCCAGTTTAAAATGGTCCTCATTTTAAAAAACAGTACACATTCCCTGGCTTCCATAAAAATATATTTACAACATCTTCCTGTAAACGTTCATGGACAAATTAGTACCAGAGATGAGATGGATATATTTTGCTAAAAAATATTTAATAAGCCAGGTGCTCCGAATAGCTGAAAATACACATCTTTTGAGTGAATCCACTTTTATATATATATTTTTTTTTTTTTTCAAACATTCATTTCTATATTACTAAATTTATCGTTTTATATACCAAACGTTAAACCAAATAAATGCAACATCCATATAATTATAATACATCATTATAAATATCAATTAATCATTTTTTTTATTATTTAAAACAGTAGCATTTATTTTTAATATATTACCTCTTAGTATACCATAAAAATTAAATATGTTTCTTTCCTTAAAAAATATTAAAAGCTTTATACATGATATGTTATACAATTATAGGCCTAACACAAATTGAAATATATTAATACATAAAAAAATAAACATTTCAAATTTTATTAATACAACAAAAAAAGCATTACACATCATCATTATCGACGATATTGTAACATCTTTGATCAGAGCAGAGGAACCTCAAAATATTCTGGTGGGTAATGAAGAAGCACTATTAAAATCTATCACAGCACCCTCTTTTCATTATAATTAAATTGTCAATCATGTTTTGTTGAAAACTAAACAAATATAAAAAATGAAATTTAAGAGTGTCATGATGATAATCCGCTAATTGCACGTTTCACTGAACCGGAGTTTAGAGTTAAAATCCCAAATTATCAATAAATCGTTCAATAATTATCATTTAATCATGCGAAATCACATTTGGCAACCAAAAATCAAATTGACAATCAAAACAAACTTAGATTAAATACAACATGCCTATCTACCTGAAGGACTTTAATTCCATGTTACACATATTATATAAGTAGATCCACCCATGTATAAATAAAGTTAACATAATAACACCTACAGCTACATAAAATCACTATTGATATCAGTAATACGGTTAAAAATAATAATTCTTTCAAATATTATAGTATACAATGTAAAAACAATCATCTACACAGTGTATTTACAATCGGGGTTTGCCACATTTTACGTTTTATATTTAACAAAAAAAAATGTTTCAATTGTTTTCGTTTTGTTATTTTAATTTATCAGACATTAAAATAAATTAATCTATTAAGGTTTAAAAAATCCACATGGCAGTCTGTAGACAACTTATTAAATTTTTGTTGCATTACTTTATTTTACGTTATTTTTTGATGTTTTATATAATTTCTTATTCTACTGTATACGTGGAAGTTTTAAATTATGTATATACACTCATTTCTTTTATTTATATAAAATAAGAGCATCATCTTGAGATATGTTAATTTTTTTTAATGTTTGTTTTGTTTTCTTAAGTGTGCAACACTATTTATATCCCATCTTATTCTTGCTCTTTACTTTCTTTCAATATTTATAATTGAATCTTCTCCTTTTGGTCTGAAACAATTTTAATAATTTGTACATAATTTCATATATATTTTAAATAGATTGTTTTGTTTTTTAAAAATAATTTGCATCTATTTAGGATTTGGGTTGTTGAATCTAATTTAACATAAGGTAACTGAGAATTATGAACACTTATATTCACAATCAATAGTACAAAATTAAAAAAAAAAAATTCAATAATGTCAACATCTATAACAGTTAGTTTGAATATTAATTAAATAATAAATATGCACTTGGCACCCATAGCAACATAGTGTTGATAGCAGATTTGGATTTTGACTGAAAATTCAAAATTAAGTTTGAAAAACAAGTTTCCGATACAAAGACTACATTTACAATAGAGAACAAACAAATGTTTCTATAAATTATGTACATTTTTTATTTTTTTGACGATATTACTGTTTTGTTTTTATATCATAGATTCAAAGTCACAACATACAAACATCCGTATTCTTGTACCTTTAAATTCAAATGTCCATCTTTTTCTTATTAATATATAAAAAGCGTGAGAGCGCTTTCTCTATTATAAATTTTATTTTTATTTTTATCGTTTTTGTTGTTTAGTTTCTTTTTTTCCCCATTACGGCAGGAGCACTGTCACAATCCCCAATTATCACACAACAGTTGATATCGAAACATAAGTTTCTCGTTTTTGTTTTGTACAGTTTGTGAGGCAATCTTTTAAAAAATATGACTCTAAATCACTGTCAACAGGTAGCCACATTAAATGTTTAAAACATCTAATTAAAATTAGACATAGTCCTTGTTTTCTTAAATTAATCGTACTGCGCCTTTAGAAAACTCCGACCTCTGTCATTGCATTAAAATAACCATAAACTATACGTTTTTGTGAAAAAGCCCGTCCTCGAGCTGGAGTTTACAAATCACTTTAATTTGAGGAATTTGTAAAAGTTTTCGGCCAAAATGGAATTCAAGAGATTTGCTCTAAAACAATCTCAATGCAGCAGATCTCTTCTTGACGATAAAAGATGGTCATTCTTTTATTATATTCATCTCCAATTATCATTAATATAAGTGTCATTGCCAGGATTCTCAGTTTTATTAACAAATCATCTATTTTTTAAATTTTATTTTAATCAATAACCTTAAAAAAGGCAATAAATAGAAATTTTTATACAATTCATTTACCCAAAACACGTTTTATCAACAATTTAAGAAAAGAAAAAACTTTCATAAATTTATTCAAAAACAAACCGCTGATATTCCTTAATAAATTCCAAATGCAGGCACTTTTTATATTATTCCCATAAAAGGCAAAATAGCCAATATTGTCAAGTCATAAATAATAAAACAATCATAATTATTAACAAGGCTTTAATTTTTAATTTGAGAAATGCAAATTCAAAAGCCTTCGATAATAATCAAGACATTACAACCTCCGATATAGTTTTATAGCTTCATATATTTTCTTTACAATTAAATTAAGTGCCTTACAATGGCACCGTTATTTTATACCATTTAAATTATACTAAACTGTATTGTACTTTACAGCAATTGTCTAGAATAAATTTTTTTACTAACATGAAAACAAACTTTTATCATACTCACAACTGAGTATTGATAAATCATTAAATTATACTTGTTATTTAAGGACAATATTGTCTACGTCACAGCTCTCTTAAAGAATAAAGAGTAACCACATTTTTTAAAATTAAATAAAACATCCCTATGCTGTAAGTGCAGTTTTCTGCTGCTTCAACATCTAGGAAAAAGTTGGTGCATGTATTGTGTAATCGTTTTTTTTTCTTTTTTTTTTCTTTTTGTTTTTAATCAAAAAAACGATGTTTGCTTTAGGAAACTACGTGTTTTAAATTAAATATTGGCAAAATGCGGTTAGAAAGTATTGTCTATTCACGTTAATAATTATTTTAAACATTTGGAAAAGAAAAGTTTTAATAATTTAAGAAGAGCGTAGACAAAAACAAAACTTGAAGCATGATTTGGGTAAATGAATCGATGGAAAAATAGATTAATATATTCATTGTGTCTCCCAATGATTAATGTTAAATAAAACGATACCTACTTATTTAAAATTAAAAAAAAAAATAAAAAATAAAACTGAGTTTGTTTGATCGGGGACATTAATCGGTTTTTCATGTTCTATCATATCTTTAATTTTAAACAAGGTCTATAAATTGCCCCGTGTAATGTCATAGGTTGTGTGGCTACCTCCGTTTGGGTTCCCTGCCGACACTTGGCTACAGAACCAAATCGGGCAGGGGGGCGGCGCACTAGGCCCCACCCACTTTTCGTTCTTTGTAATAGATTTCTTCGGATTCTTTGTCACACAGGAGAAGCACTACAGCTCCGAATAAAAATATTGCTGAGCCCCAACCAACTCCGTAGGCCCATCCGAACTCCCAAACCATCCGATTGCCTGAAAAAACAAAAAACATACATATAAATTAATTATACTTTTTATACACTGACAGGCAAAAAATTCCCATAATTGATTTTTTTTATTTTCTCTACAAAACAAAAATCTACCCATAATTTGTCTCATTGTTTTTATCAATAAATATGTTTTAAATTGGGAATATGAATGAGAGATAAACACCCTTAATCCTTAATCCAAAACAAGGATAAAGGATTTTTGAATGTTTACTTTTTACAGAATTTAAAATGTTTAGGCGGGAAGCTTAAAGCTTTTTAATGCATTAATGCTTCCATATATAACTTAGGCCTTACAGAAATTTCTAGTCTTTCTAGTAAAAATCTTTATAAGTTACATGTTACTATAAATATGTTTATTTGCTATTTATTTAGAAATCGTGAGATGCGGTCTGGTGTGATGTAGGTTTCTCTCGGGCACTCTCGACACGACACGCAAGAATGGCACAATTACATAGAAGACAAACACTTTGAGCCCTGAAGATGATCTCAATAAAGATCGAAACGTTGGCACGATAAAGAAAATCTTTTTCTGAAACCTACATCACACCAGACCGCATCTCACGATTTCTAAATAAATATCGATTAACGGTCACTAATCACCACACATTTATTTGCTATATCTGTAATCTGCAATACGATTAATTTATGACAAATACTATGATTTATCCACTTTAAAAATTGACGATTTGTTAAAATACAAAATTTTAACTATTTTCCATGCCATAAGAACAATACACAAACCATTTTACCTATTTGATATTGTTTCTCATTTTAAAGTAAAAAAAAACTACTTTTACACCTTCTCTAAATCCAATTAAAATGCCGTTGTGTCGTTCACATTGTTTTTATAATACATTCTTTGTTAAATTTATAAAACTTTACAATAATTTACCTAATGTAAATAAAATTATCCATTAAATAATAAAATTATCCATTACAGTTCGTGGTCCGATTGACTAATTAACTTTTTTCAATTATGTGTGGTGATTAGTGACCGTTAGTCGATGACTATTCAGAAATCGTGAGATGCGGTCTGGTGTGATGTAGGTTTTAGAAAAAAAAAATTTTATCGTGCCAACGTTTCATTCTTTATTGACATCATCTTTAACGCCTGGGATTTACAAACATTGTTTAAATTTAACAAATACATGTAGGATGTGAAAAAAATGAATTTATACAATGCAAAAAATATTTTTTATATTCAATCAAAGTATTTCTACTCACTCAAAGTGTTTGTTTTCTGCGTAATTATGCCATTCTTGTGTGTCGTGTTGAGAGTGTTAGTGAGACATTAATGTTTTTTGTTTATATGTTTGATTTTGAAGGAGTGGAGAAGGAAGTAGGGATAGAATAGATTTTATTCATGGAATCAAATTCATAGATTTTACTATGAAGAGTCGGCTTCTTTGAGGTGAATGGGACCGACAATGGAACAAAGGGGACAAACACAAAACAAACATAAACTTAACTTTTTAGAAATGGTTTACATCAACAGAGATAAATACAGGATCAATTACGACAACAGTTACAGAATTAGTTACAGAACAAACTTTTGCAAAAGGAGTCGGCTTCTTCGAGGGGAAAAGAACGACGATGGGAAAAAACGTTGGTAATGGTGCGGCCAGATTATCCTTTCAGGATCATACAGACATTGTTCAAAAATTATACTATGTAAAAATGTTTGATGTGTGGAATGTTTATATGTTATATTATATGTTTTGTGTGATGTGATGACGATATATTGGGTTGTCCGGAAAATAATGCAGGATTTTGGTATTAAACAAAAAAAAAGAAACTAGTTACTTTAAAGCAATGTTCTTTAATCAAAATANTAATCCTGTAAACGTAAACAGAATATTTTATATAGATTTTTTTTAATGAAAACTTAAAATCCTGCATTATTTTCCGGACAACCCGATATGTATGTCATCGATATTGATTTTGATTAATGATATTAGCGTAGCTGCGACTGAGTTTACATGTGTTTGTTCTATAATTGATGCTGTGTTTATCCCTGTTGATGTAAACCATTTCTAAAAAGTTACGTTTATGTTTGTTTCAATATCCCACTGGCACTATCAATACGACACACAAGAATGGCACAATTACGCAGAAAACAAACACTTTGATTGAATATTTAAAAAAATTTTTGCATCGCAAAAATTCATTTTTTACATGTCCTACATGTATTTGTTAAATTTAAACAATGTTAGTAAATCCCAGGCCTTGAAGAAGATCTCAATAAAGATCGAAACGTTGGCACGATAAAGAAAATGTTTTTCTGAAACCTACGTCACACCAGACCGCATCTTACGATTTCCGAATGATCATTTTTTCAATTAATTAATCTTTTATGAAAGGTATATACATAAAAAGTCAGTGTCACGAGCGGGAAAATTCGAAAAATGGCAAAAAGGAGGGAAAATTCGAAACGTAGGTTGAAGTGGGAAGTTAGTGTCCGAGCGGATCGAAATCACGATATCAAGTGATAGAGCAGCGGCGTATTTAGCCGAAGGTCGAGGGTTCGAATCCCGCTCGTGACACTTGACTTTTTTATATCAACCAATACCTTTCATAAAAGATTAATTAGTTATAAAATTATGTAAATCCAAAAATATTTATAAGAAACATCTAAAAGCTTTTCTATCATTAGACTACTTTCAATTATTCTCTGTACAATATCAATAATATTTAAAAATATACACTGACAGGCAAAAAATTCCACCCAACTGATTTTTTTTTCCATTTTCTCGATAGAAGACAATTCTGCCCTTAATTTGTCACATTGTTTTTATAAATTAATATTTGTTTATGGTATGTTTTAAATTGGGATTCTCAATTAGACATAAACACACTTCTTAATCTAAAACAAGGGTAAAAAAATTTTCATTGTTTAATTTTTACCGAATTTAAAATGTTTATTCAGTCTTATTTGAATTCTGAAGCAATAACTTCAGTTTTCATCTTTGCTTTCTTGATTTCAATTTTTAAACTTAAAAATGCCACTAAGTGCTGGGGATGTTGTGCATGGTACTTATTGATGATGGACATTCCATCAAGTATGCGGCTATTGCCATCGGAGTTTCCTACGAAACTGCGAGACGCCGTTAAACGTTTTCGAGAAACTGGGTCCTACCATAGGAGGTCCGGTTCTGGACGCCCTAGGGTAACAGAATCGTACAAATTTCTGAACGCACTGCTCCAAGAAGATTAAATCAATATGGCCTGACGGCTTATCGCCCCGTAAGAGGTCCAGAATTAACCAGAACACACAGAGTTGCACGGCTCTCATTTGCTTGAGAACACAGCCATTGGTCTTTGGACAATTGGTCTACTGTACGTTTTACAGATGAGTGTAGGATTTGCTCTACTATTTCCGTATTGGCGAGAAAGAGCGTGGAGAAGGCAAAATGAAAGGTACGAAGCCTGGAATTTTTCCCAGAGCTAATCTTTTCAACGTAGCCCAGTGATGGTTTGGGCTGGAATTTCAATGGAGAGTCGCACAGAGTTAGTTGTTGTTCGTGGAGGGTCTTTGATGGCCACTCGCTATGTAGATGAAATTTTGGAGCATCATGCGCTGCCTATCCTCAGTCAAATCAGTGATAATCCTGTTCTAATGCACGATAATACCCGTCCACATGTCGCGCGCATAGAACAAACGTACCTTCAACAACATAACATCAGGGTCTTAGCCTGGCTAACCCGTTCTCCAGACCCCATCGAACATTTACAGGATAACGTCAAAGGACGAATAAGAGCACGTCCAACACTTCCTTATACACTCCACGATCTTGAAAGGTCGTGAAGAATGGGCTAACCTCCAGCAAAGAGACATTTCCAGATTGGTAGAAAGTATGCCGGGGCGTGTTCGAGTTATAATTAAGGCAAGAGGTGGAAATACGCGATATTGAAATGTTAATTAAAAATCTAAAACAAAATTTAAACAAATTTTCTCTGTCCGTGTTTTTTCATTTTCCTTATCAGTTTACTATTTTTGCTTTTTTAGAAAGACTCAATATTACAGGTTAAAAAGGTGAAACTTTGATTAATATATAAAAATAAATGCAAATCAAGTTATATTAAGTGGGTGGAAGTTTTTGCCTGTCAGTGTATAAGGACTTGGTGAGATGAAAAACATAGAGAGATCTAGATAGAACATAGATTAGATCTCACAACCAACGCATCAATAATGGTTTAATATTGGTTTAGTGCAAAATTAATGAATGTTTTAAAAAGTTGTTTTATTATCGCAGGTGCTTATCATGTAAACAATGCTAAATCCTCAAAATGTCCAAACTAGATTTTCGTTAAATTTATTTGTACGAATTTAACTTGGGCGAAGCGCGGCCTAAACCGCGCGTAATATCAATACAGTTTGGAGGGAGGGAAGCATTACCGAATGCACAGTGAAGGTTTGGTTTCAGAGATTTCGTCTTGGAAATTTTCGATGTCTAAGTCAGGGAAGTTTAGGTCCAATTCTGTTGTCGAGGACCAACTCGAAACGTTGATTGAACAAAAATTCACGTAAGACCACACGGGAAATTCGGAAGAGCTTAGTGTTGACCAGTCAGCCGTTGTATGTCATCGAGAGGAAAATGGTAAAGTAAAGAAGCTCGACGAACTAACCGAAGCCCAAACAAATCGACGCTTTGAAATTTGCCCGTCTCTTGTGTTGCGCCACTAAAATGATCCATTTTTCGATCGAATCATCACGTGCGAGGGGAAATGGATTCTGTACGATAACGGAAGGCGTACAGGGCTGGGCAACGATGAAGTGCCAAAACACTTCCCGAAACCAAATCTGCACCCAAAAAATATTATAGTGACTGTTTGGTGGTATATTACTGCGGTTTTCAGTATAATTTCTAATTTATGATGAAACTATCGCAGTAAGAAAATATTGCCAAGAAATCAACAAAATGCACGGGAAACGTCAACGTCTTTGTTCATCGTTGGTAAACCGTAAGGGGCCGATTCATTTTCACGATAACGCCAGGCCAATTGTCGCAAAGCCAACTCTGTGGAAACTTAAGGACTTAGGATATGAAACTTTACCCCACCTTCCATATTCACCCGACCTCTGGCCTACAGAATTCCTTTATTTTAGGCATTTTGATCACTTCTTGAGGGATGAAATGTTCAGAGAAAACGGCGAAACCGAAAACGCCTCCCAAGACTTAATTGTGAGTCGAAATAAAGATTTTTATGTCAGCGGAATGAAAGCACTTACTACACGTTGTGAAAGATGTATAGATTGCGATGGAAAATATTTCAAATAAATTTCCTTTATTTTATAAAAATTGAAAATAGATTTGACTGCCTATTCAAAACCTGCATTATTTTTGCACCAGCATACACACATCTTCAAATAACTTATTAATTATTATTTAGAGATCGTGAGATGCGCTCTGGTGTGATGTACGTTTACAAAAACATTCTCTTTATCGTGGCACGTTTCAATCTTTATTGAGATCATCTTCAGGGCCTGGGATTTATAAACATTGTTTAAATTATTCAGAAATCGTGAAATGCGGTCTGGTGTGATGAAGGTTTCAGAAAAACATTTTCTTTATCGTGCCAACGTTTCGATCTTTATTGAGCCCTGAAGATGATCTCAATAAAGATCGAAACGTTGGCACGATAAAGAAAATGTTTTTCTGAAACCTACATCACACCAGACCGCATCTCACGATTTCTGAATAATTATCCATTAACGGTCACTAATCACCACACATTGTTTAAATTATACAAATACATAAAAGATATGACTATGAATTTATACAATGATGTACACTATTTAGAAATTTTAGGTTTAATCAAAGTATTTGTATTCTTCAAAGTGTGTATTTTCTGAGGTAGATGTGTCACGGTTGTGTCGTGTTGAGAGTGTTAGTGAGACATTAATGTTTTTTGTTTATATGTTTGATTTTGAAGGAGTGGGGAAGGAAGTAGGGAGAAAAATTTCTTTTTTCTATTGAATTGAATTTCTTTTAAATTCTATGAGGAGTCATCTTCTTTGAGGTGAAAGGGACCGACAATAGTAATAAAAAAGGGCCAATGGTTTGTCGTTCCGGCCTGGTTAGCCCTTCAAGATTATTGTAGACGAAATTATTGGGGAAATAAGAGATAAATGTTGAAGAATTAGACTATAGAATTGTTTGATATATGGAGTGTAATGATTGTTTTATATGTTGTATTATACGTTTTGTGTGTTATATGTATGCTATTGACATTGAATTTGATTTATGATATTAGCTTAGCTGCGGCTGAGTTTACGTGTGTTTGTTCTGTAACTAATTCTGTAACCGTTGTTATAATTGATCCTGTATTCTGTTGATGTAAACCATTTCTAAAAAGTTAAGTTTATGTTTGTTTTCTTCTGTGTTTGTCCCCTTTTTTCTATTGTCGGTCCCATTCACCTCAAAGAAGCCGACTCTTAATAGTAAAATGAATTTCTACCCCTACTTCCTTCCCCACTCCTTCAAAATCAAACATATATAAACAAAAAACATTAATATCAAAATTAATTAATGTTTTTAGTTGAGATAAAAAAGTCAATGGCACAAGCGGGATTCGAACCCACGATCTTCGGCTTGATACGCTGCTGCTCTACTAATTGAGCTATCGTGACCTCGATCCACTCGGACACTAACTTCCCATCTCAACTACACCTTATGAATTTTGTCATTTGTCGCCGAGAATTCAATCCGATTACACGACATTTGAAAAATGGCAAAAAGGAGGGAAAATTCACAAGGTGTGGTTGAGATGGGAAGTTAGTGTCAGAGTGGATCGAGGTCACGATAGCTCAAGGGGTAGAGCTAGATACGCCTAGCCGAAGTTCGTGGGTTCGAATCCCACTCGTGCCATTGACTTTTTTATCTCAACTAAAAACCTTAATTAATTGTAATATATTAATTGGTCAAGCGGACACGAAATTAGGGAATTAAGTATTTACATGCATTTTCTTCTTTTATTCATGTATTCCATCATCATTCTCAATCCTAAAACCCACAAACATCCCAACACATATCCTTCTACAGACCAATCAGCCACCTTCCTCAACAATCATCGATATATTCTTTTTAAAACGTATACCATTCGAGATTTACACTAAAATCATTAAAAATTACAATTAATTAAGGTTTTTAGTTGAGATAAAAAAGTCAATGGCACGAGCAGGATTCGAACCCACGACCTTCGGCTTGATACGCCGCTACTCTACCACTTGAGCTATCGTGACCTCGATCCACTCGGACACCAACTTCCCATCTCAACCCCACCTTTTGAATTTGAAAACTGGCAAAAAGGAGGGATAACAACACTTTTTAAACTAACTTATTATAAAAGTTTATTATTCTTTCATTTAAAATAAAAAATATATTAACAGTAGAATCACTACAATGGATAAAATAATAAATAGAAAAAAGCACCTTTTATTTCATCAAGCAGCTTTTTAAACAGTTTTACCTTCAATGTAAATAAAATAACAAATTTGACCTATCGTGACCTCGATCCACTCGGACACCAACTTCCCATCTCAACAATTTTGAATTGAAAAATGGCAAAAAGGAGGGAAAATTCAAAAGGTGCGGTTGAGATGGGAAGTTGGTGTCCGAGTGGATCGAGGTCACGATAGCTCAAGTGGTAGAGCAGCGGCGTATCAAGCCGAAGATCGTGGGTTCGAATCCCGCTCGTGCCATTGACTTTTTATCTCAACTAAAAACCTTAATTAATTGTAATATATTAATTGGTCAAGCGGACCACGAAATTAGTGAAATTAATATCACAGTAACGCTCTCAACACGACACACAATAGTGACACACAGAAAACAGACACTTTGAGTGAGTACAAATACCTTGATTAAGCCTAAAAAAAGGATAACTTCTTAGTCACCTTACACGTATTTGTTAAATGTAAACAATGTTTGTAAATCGCAGGCCCTGAAGATGATCTCAATAAAGATCGAAACGATAAACACAGCTCGCACGATAAACAAAATATTTTTCTAAACCTCATCACACCAAACCATATCTCATGATCTCTAAATAATTATTAATTAACGATCACTAAAAATTACACATTACATATTAAATTGTTCAAATATAAAACATATATAAAACTTATAGTCTATATAACAGCTTACTCCAAAAATTTCCACACAGCACAATTTTTTCCAAAATAACAGAATCTTATTTATAACATGGTTAAGTATTCATTTGACTGTACTTTGGTTATTTTAATAGAACTAACTACAAAATCCAATTATTTTGCCTTAAATGATAATTGATTGAAGATGGATAACATAAAAAATTACCTTCATTAAGTTCGGCTGCAAAGCAGACTGGATAGACCACAAGAGCCATCAAAACAGATATTACTAAAACAAAAACATTACTATTAGTATTTTACAATATAACTTTTATAATTTAAATTACAAAAGCATAACAGTATTAGTTTTAGACTTTTGTCTGTACAATATTGAGCATCATTAATACGGAACAATAACAAAAAGAATTTTTATTTTACTACTTACAAGATAATATCATAACGTATACTGCTATCCTGTAGAATTTGTATTTCGTTCGGTAATCGCTAGTTTTAAGACCTATTCCTGTAAGGATGGTTGCCATGGCATCTGTGACTAGAGCCACTATACAGAGCCCTGCTGCTATTTTAATGTAAGCTGTAACAATAAAAAATTAAACTGTTTGACTTGTGCGTTACAAATATAATTGAACAAATGATTACCATTACAGACACAACTGGTATACAAATTTTAAATCAAAGTTAGATATGAATAATAGGACTGTTACCAGGTTCTCAAGTTTTGTCTATCTCACTTTATTTTATTATCTCTATCTTTGAAGCTTGCCCTTCCACACACGATCAAAGTTATATCCTAAATAAATTAAAATACACCTTGAACTACTACATCACATCTACTAACATTACTATTTAAAAGGTTATCATTCTAAGTTGCGCGGGATTCAAGAGTCTCGATAATCTGCTGAGATCATCCCTAAAACTGCGCTAAAAATATGTACCTGCAATCGGCACCCCAGCAAGGCGATTTTCCCCGTAACGCCCTACCTTCATTCACGCCAATAAATACATTCACATACAGTAAAATTATGCATTCACTATCCTCAGTTAACGTAATTGGTTCGAGGGGTCTGTGGGTACTCGATATTCTATAGTGTCCATACACACTTAACCACTTACGCAAATAAATAAATTTACACAACTGGGTTACACAAGCCAGGGATTTTGATGCTGTAATCTATAAAACTAAATGCCCTAGAATACTTTAATGTGTAAATCGGCACTGGTATTCCATTATAAACACACCCAAACATACTAAAAATTTCATTTTAATGAAAACGTTCGCTCAAAGTGAAGAAGTTATTTCAGCCTACGTAAGAAAGGGATATGTGACCATAGACTTTAACTTGCTTCAGGTATCGTATCAATACCTTATTAATGAACTACTATGTGTTAGAAGTTGTTTAACATCTGCAGACAGGGTACATCATATTATACTGTGGCGCAATTCTTCGTACTCTGTTAATGTGCGCCGCATAAAATAATCATATTGTATTAAAAATTTATAAAGTTCACTAATGTGTAATATAGTTTTCTGTGATGAATTACTAACAAATCCAAGTATTTTCTTTATAGGTTTCTAACATAAAATATATCAATTTAAGTCATAGCATAGATTTTAGTGTAATTCGTCATAGGCAGGCAAGTATGATCAAAACCGATGTACAAAAAAATCCTAAGCGAACTTTTTTATAATTGTTCAACAAAAGAAATGTTCGTATAAATTTTTCGTTCACTTATGAGGGTTGGTTTTAGTTTAATTTTTTTGGGTCTGGGGGACCAGTTAAGTGTTGAAAGACATCATCAACATCAGGTTTGGGATGGAGGAACATGGTTTAATTAAGAAAAACTGCATTCAAACATAGTTCAAATTCAAATCGTATCCAAACCAACAAAATCGCAAAATCAACATAAAATATTACTTTTTTTTTAATTATACTTTTCTAACTTTATTTTACTAACCCCCTATCTTTGAAGATTACCCTTCCACACACGAATAAAGTTATATCCAAAGTCAATTAAAATACTTTAAGTACCACATTACATCTACTAACATAACTATTTAAAAGGTTATCAATCTAAGTTTTGCGGGATTCAAGAGTCTCGATATTCTGCTGAGACCATCCCTACAACTGTGCTAAAATTATATACGGCCTAAACCTACAGTTGGCAGCCCAACTGAAAAGCCCAAATGAAAAAGCTAGTGTCGGGATACGAACCCACGACCTCCCGCTCATGACACTAACTTTTTCATCTCAACCAAAACCTTAGGTGAAAAGTATAATTANTATATTACAAAATTATTAAAGCAAAGTTTTACTAATTTCGAACCACTGAGAGTACTCTATATTAATCGCCAATAAAATTTCAAAGGCTGATTGAATTGTTTTCAATTTATTGTTTACGAAAGAATAATTTGATTAAATTTCTAATGATTATAGAATATGCTATTTAATAATGGATCTGTCTATCTGTTGCTATTCATACACGTTGAAAAAGTAATGTTATTAAATCAATTAGCCATGTTCTTTTTGTTTTGTTTATATTTATCTGCGCCAGACCAGAGGTATATTTTTCCAATCCTCTTTTTCCTCTGAATGAGTAGTTTCATCCTGGATATGATAACCGAATCTTTGGCACGTTAAAAAAATTGCCTGTACTATTAAGACCAGACCAATCTTTTAAAAAAATATCATTTAGATTGAATTTTAGGAAATTTACATCAGAACATTTGATAAACTTAATTTTGATTTCATTTTTAAAAATGAAGTAATATCACAAAATTTTCTAATTTATTTTAGTCAAACGATCCCTAAGGAAAACTGCCAGTGGGAGTACACCCAACATGACAATACACTCGGTGACAGCAGTGGAGTCAATTTGTCTCAGGACTTTTGATTGGAAGGAGTGGATGAGAGATTATTGGATATCGTAGCGAAACCTCACACTTCCAATAGGTTTGTACAAAATCATCCTAGCCTTATAAAGTTAGTCAAGATTTGATGATATATGGTGAGATCCATGGGGATGTGGTCCAATGAATGTTGTGTATTGAACCTATGCCAAACTTTCGGTGTTTTATTTAACCTTCCTCAGGGCTGTACAAAGGATATACAAATATATAATTTTTTTAGTTACCCACCTTTGAAATTGAGATGATCAACTTATTTTTATAACTTACTTCTTATTCTTTCTCGCAAGTACTGCTTCGTCTGGCCGTAATATGTGATGATTTCGCATTTTATATTATACATTGGAACTTTGAGAAAGAGGTTCCGTACGATTTAACTTTATAAAGAATGATTATTCAGAAATCTTGAGAGCGGTCTGGTGTGATGTAGGTTTCAGAAAAACATTTTCTTTATCGTGCCAACGTTTCGATTTTTATTGAGATCATCTTCAGGGCCGCAGAAAAAGAATACTTTGAGTAAGTAGAAATACTTTGATTGAACATAAAAAAATAAAAACAAAAAATAAAAATATTTTTTTGCATTGTATAAATTCACTTTTTTCCACATCCTATATGTTTTTGTTAAATTTAAACAATGTTTGTAAATCCCAGGATCTGAAGATGATCTCAATAAAGGTCGAAACGTGGCACGATAAAGAAAATGTTTTTCTGAAACCTACATCACACCAGACCGCATCTCACGATTTCTGAATAATCATCGACGAACGGTCACTAATCACCACACATTTATAAAGAATTTTTTCGCTCTTATCCTTAAATTTATTAACTATTTTTAAATTTTCACATTTTTTTCTAATAATGTTCTGTTTATTACATATTAGATTTATTTATATTAGTGGTCTAAAATTCTTAGTTCTATTTTGAGGTACATCAATAGTGAATACAAGTACATTTGTTTTTTGGCTTTTAACTTGTTAAGCTAATTTGTTAAGCAACTTGTTAATACAAATTTTTTTACGATTTTTTTTCAACGAGATTATATGAATCGTAGGGGACGGTGTTTTTGAAAATAGCCCATTTGTAAGTATGTCGGGTTCGCATGCAGGGCCGCTGGATCCTTCGTAATTAGTGATAATGGATATCCATTTTTCCTCAGTAAATTCTTTATTTTTCTTTTGTTTTCCCACATGGAACGTAGTGTTACTTAATCTGATTGCTCTATCAATCAGATTAAACACCACGTTTGTCTTTATTTGGAAAGAATGCGCCGATGAAAAATGGAGTATTCTGTATGTACTGGTAGGTTTTTGATACCAATTTGTACCAAGTTGAGTGTGCTCTCTAATGATCAATAAATCTAAAAATTGCAATTCTCCATTTACTTCTGTTTCGTATGTATATGAACTTGATGGAACGAATTGAACGCACTGACTGTATTATTCAAGTATTTCTTATCAAAAACAAGTCATCCACATATTTTATAATTAGTTTTATTGTTAAATCTTTGTAAGTGAGATTTACCCAATCAATTCATTCATGACGATATCATGGGATTAAGATGGGAGAAATTGGTCCACCCCATAATTTCTCCTTGTATCTGTTCATATATTGTTTCTCTCAATTTAAAATATCCATTGAACATTGTCAATTGTACATCTCACAGACGGTGTGGGATGGGATATTTGTTAGTTCCACAATTTCTTTCCAGCTCTTCATTACAACGTTATGAGGCCCAATGGAAAGGTAGTAAACAGGGATTCTACGTCTAAGAATGCCAGCATTTCATCATCATAATGCATTTGTTACTTGATTTGTTAACTTCTACGAATTTTAAGTTGCCTGCAAAATATTTCGACTATTGAACTTTTTTGACAGTGCAAAGCGGTTTATCGATGAAACAATAGGTCGTGATGGTGTATCAGTTTCATGGACTTTTGGAATCTATATACTTTTGTGCATATAACATTGTTCGTTTTTAATTGTGACCATTGGTTTTTATTAACATGTTGACCTTTTATTAAAGTTTCCACTATTTCATTATAGTTTGGATCATTCTGGTGGGGTCCGTTTTCCTTACTTTACATCTATTTTTGTCTTCTAGAATTTTCATTTTTTTCTTTGTAGTGTTATTTTTCATATTTATAGTTAAATTTCCTTTCTCAGATTTGGATATGACCAAAGTAGGGTTATTTTTTACGAATGATTGAGTTTTGTTTTCTGATTTTTCTAACGGTCGATACTTACGATGTTTCTTTCTTTTAGATCAATTATAACATTAATTATCACTTCCATGTCTGTAATTAAATGTTTAATTGGAAAGTTACCTTTTTGTACGGAAAATTGTACGGGGACCCAAATTTTGTATGTTGTTCACTCCACTACGGATAGATATATTAGTACTATTTTTTTTACAAATTTGTCTGTTTCAGAGCAGGTATGTGTGGTACTTGAGCATGTTTTAGTTTTAAGACTTTTTTTTGTTGAGAATTTCACATTGTTTTTTGAAATATTGTTCAATAAACTTTTGTTGGTTAGATAAGTATGAATGGATTATGTGGAAGAGAAGATTTTCCTTAAGACAGATTTTTAGACACATTAATTGTTAAACGACCGAATTAGTTAGGTGATTAAATTATTTATGCATGTAATGCTGTTTACTTGTTTATTTAATGTGTAAAATTGTTTTATTGGATTAGAAATATCAAAGGTTTAATTATTTATTTATTATAAAATTAAAACAAAATTTTTAATGCACAAGACACAAGAGGCTGCAACATCAGGTTCAACCCTTGACATTAAAATTCCTAAAGATGACGGGAAAAACTTTTTGGAAAGGTTTTGTAGAAATCTGTGGCAAGAAAAATACAACGCATCAAATGTTGGCAATTGTTACAGGTCACTGTTCCCTGAGCTCAAGAAAAAACCATGTTTTCGGAAGACGATAGCCCAGAAGGAATGTCAAAGGAGTTCTATTCTACTATTTTTAGACTGAAGACAAATCATGGCCTATGGGGTAGCTACAAGAAGAGAATCGGTTTGGCATCGTCTCCGAACTGTCCCACTTGCGATTGCCCTTCAAATCCTTCCCACATAATTTTTGAAATGAAAGACACAAACTGCCAAAAAAATCTGAGCAAAGTCCCAAACATTTCAAAACCAATAAACTTAAAATCTGTCCTAATAAGCAACAATCCATCAGCTTTCAACATAATTTATGGATTTCTAAAGTCGATAAACGTTTCTTTTTGATTATCTTCAAGCATGAAAATTTAGAAGATGAGAAGATGATGGAGCTGAATGAGTGGTGCGGGCGCGCGGTCATTTCAGAATTAAAAAATAAGAGATGGAAAAAGTTGGAAGTTTTATCATGTAGGTAGAATAAAATAATGTTTAAATATTGACTGAGAATCTGTAAGTTTAAAAAATAAGTTGATTGTTGATTCTCACTGAGTAACTAAAAAAAAATATATTTGTATGTCCGTTGTAGAGCGCTGAGGATGAAATAAAACACCGAAAGCTTGGCATGGTTTCAATACACAACATTCATCGGTCCTCATCCCCGATCCCACCAAATATATTGTGAATAGCAGTTGGTCGATTACCCTTTCATCATTGAGATTTGATGGTCAAAACAGATTTCGGTCTACAAGTGTTCATAGCTTCCAAATCTTACGTTAGTATAGAGTCAGTCTTGTGTCGGGATTTCATGTCAGACTGCTGTCTAGGTATAGTCGTTAATATCTACAGCCAAACAATCAAAGCCAGCATGGAATAACAACACAACCTCATAATATAAATTCTGAAATCGGTAACATTCCCATAGAACTGGTAATAGCAAGGGAGTACAACATACATTACCATACAACCGTGACAGCAGTGGGGGGAAACAAGATATCGCCATACAATTTACGCCATCAATGGAATGATAACACAACACAACTATTGGTGACATTGTGAAGAGCACAAAACGACATTCCCTAACTGGTGTTGATAGGAACCGGTTCATAATAAATCACTATACATGTCTGGCTGGTGGCTATCACTATGATCATGGATCACTATGCAATTATATTGATTTCATTATTTTTTAATCAAAGGTTTGAATCAATTCATTCTCTTTATGAAATTATAATAAAATTAAAGTTATTTTTCCCTTCTTTTCATACTTGTAACTACTATGTAGAGTTTAGTGACCGTTAATCGATAGTTTTTCAGATATCATGAGATGCGGTCGGGTGTGATGTAGGTTTCAGAAAAACATTTTCTTTATCGTGCCAACGTTTCGATCTTTTATTGAGATCATCTTCAGAGCCTGGGATTTACAAACAATGTTTACATTTAACAAATACATTTTGGATGTGGAAAAGTGAATTTATACAATGCAAAATATATTTTACATTCAAACAATGTACCTCTACTCACTCAAAGTGTCTTCCTCTGTGTAATTCTGCCATCCTTGCGTGTCGTGTTGAGAGTGCTAGTGAAATTTTGCTGTTTTATGTTTATATATGTTTGGTTTTGAAGGGGTGGGGAAGGAAGTCGGTATATAAAAGACAACCTTGTGTAAGGCGTCGGCTTTTTTGAAGTGAAAACAAATTTTCAAAATAAAGTGAAAAAGTAAGGGGAACAATGTGTTGGTAATAGTTCGGCCAGATTATCCTTTCAGGATTATATAGAAAGGGGATAAATAGGAAAAGGAAAGCTAAATTGTTGGAAAATTAGACTATGTGAAAAGTATTTGACGTGTGGAATGTAATGTAATGATATATGTATGTTATCTATATTGTATTTGATTAATGATATTGGCGTAGCTGCGACTGAGTTTACAAGTATCTGTTCTGTAATTGATGCTGTGTTTATCTCTGTTGTTATAAACCATTTCTAAGAAATTACGTTTATATTTGTTTTGTTCTGTATATAATATGTTTATCTCAATAAAAGATCGAAACGTTGGCACGATAAAGAAAATGTTTTTCTGAAACCTTCATCACACCCGACCGCACCTCACGATATCTGAATAACTTGTAACTACTTTTAAACTTGTAAAAATAGAGGTTACATGGCGTGAATTAATTAAAATGTTATTATAGCTTATTATATTCGTTTCAATATCTATTTTGGCCAATATACAATTTGTTTCAATTAATTATTCTTTTTATGTAAGGTCTTAGTTGAGATGAAAAAGCTAGTGTCACGAGCGGGATTCGAACCCATCACCTTCGGCTCAATACGCCGCCCTTGCCCTAATCACTTGAGCTATCGTGACAAGTTGTTAGAGCAGCGGTGTATTAACCCAACGATCGTGGGTTCGTATTTTACTTTTTCAACTCAATCAAACCACTAAACATAAATGGATTAATACAATTTATTTTTAATCACAGATCAATAATAAATGGGCATTTGTAAATTTGTACCCCAAATCGTTAGTACGTTTTTGATTCAATAAATCCCAGTGGCAGTAATTAAAATAATTAATTTAATAATAATAAATTAAACAAACAAAATCGACTAGCCCCCGATTTTAGGTCATCATAAGTCAATGAAAGTAGAGCACAAAACGCGTCTATACTAGACGGCGGATGAGATGCTTCTAAGATAATCTCAAAAAATAATTTTTAAAGGGTCCATGTTCAAATTATATACTAAATTATTGTACGTTTTGTGTTTAGTTTCATTAGTATTTTGGAAAAAAAAGGTCGGGATAATTGCGTAATGAAAACGTGAAATATCCGAGGCCAGCAAAAATAAAATGAATTGTTAATCATAATATGAATATTATATATAATAATAATATGCTGTTATAATTATGTGATTAAAATTGTTCATGTTAATATAACCTTTTTTTTAATATACGACGGTGTTTGCCACCAATCAACGCTCGCCGTTCTATCTATGTATTAATTGAGTTAATTGGATTTGAAGCTAACTTCTGAACAATGGATAGACCAGAGTAATAGCGTTACCCAAGCTACCACTGTAATTGCCAGCTCGGTTGGGCGATGTCCACTAGTCTGGCTCTCCGCGTGGCTAATTACAGTACAACTAAAACGAATCCAGCCGACAAATTAATTCAGGCCTTTGGGACCTGGGGCAGGACGGATTAAAAACGAATTTAACAATTTATAACAACGGCAGAGAGGAAAAATGTAAATGCCAATATTAAAAAATGATGAGAACCAGGACAGGATGTCATCAGGCAAAACATTTTCCACGTGAACCCCATATTATACGAATTAATTATTATAGAAGCATTTTGTAAAACATGTTTATAAAATGCAGGCTTGAAAACCTAATTATAATTGAGATATTCGACTGATTCTACGTTTGGATGCTAAAAAACAAAACAAAATGTATGTCTGTCAAATAAGCTTTAGCTTGACAAAGACACAAAAATATGGACTGATATTTTTATGTAACAAAAGCACATTTTTTTAAACAAATATAATTTTTTACAAATAATTTAAAAGTCACGACAAAAAATAGTCTCAATTAGTAGTGAACTACGATGAAAGTTGAAATGGTTGATGATTGCGCCTGTCCCAAACGGGGCAATTGGAGAAGTATTTTCCAGTTGGCCTAGGATTACGACTAATCCGCGTAACACGTGGGAATGATATATACCGGGAAAATTGTCTTGTATCAAGGGTGATTACGGCTTAATATTTACACAGTACTGGACATCCTTTTACAGCCAAGATAACGATCGATTCGCATTAAAACGATTAATGTCGGTAAAATTGGAATTCTGAACTACATGAAAATTCAGCTAAAAATGCGAATACGTTTGTAATTGATGAGAATTAACATGAGTTTCTTAGACATGAATTTCAAAACATTTGGCTAGAATAGTAAGATCTGGCCAACTTGAAAAAAACTGTAATTTGTTTAAAGATTATACCATTATACAAGACACTACAAAATAAAACCTTGCAAATTGATACTTTTTTATTTACTGTAATTTTTCATATAAAGATAAAGTCGATAATGAGAAAGAGAGGCATAATAAGCATGAGAATATGAAGGTGAAAGGACGACGGACAGACAAACAAACAGAGACAGAAGACAAACAAACAAGGGGAAATAAATGAAGAAGGGACAAGAAAGAGGGGAAAGAGAGATAGATAGAAAGAGGAAGAGATATGTAGAAAAATAGGGTAACTACTATCGACCAGAAAGAGAGAAAGTGAGAGTGACAGAGAGAGAGAGAGAGAATGAAGAAAGTGAGAGAATTGGAGAGGGAAGGAGAAAGAGCTCTAGATAGGAAAAAAGAATTTCGAATGGAGAAGGAGAGGTACAGCTTTGCTGAGTAGTTATACTGCGCAAATTAATAAATTATATACAAGTTATAACTTGGGATTAGATGTGGTCGTAATTTACATATTAAAAAAAGACCATAGATAAGACCAATTAAAAGGAAAATACTGTTAATTCGTCCACCTATTAAAAAATACATCCCTTTCATCAGGACTTAGAAACTTGAAACAATTTAAAAGGCTAACAAATTGACCATCTATTCACAATCGTGAAAACTACGGCTTCGAGTGCAATAAAATTATGCATTGAAATGTATTGTATGCTGTACGATTCCACTGTTCAGATTCATTGTGCTTGAAACCACCCTTCATGAAAAGTAATTAAAGCTTCAAAATCCTTATGAAAAAGCTTTTACATTTCCGGAAAGCTCGTCGAAGGAACGCAGGTTTACTTTCAAATTGACCTCATCCATAATCGCTAATATATAATTACAATTTTGAAAGCTATACAAATACTTAACTAATAATAATTTATCCTTTTGTTAACATAGATTTTTTTGTTCTTTTGAAATATAGGTTTACGCTTAATGTAATTTTTGTTCAAGTAAAGTTGATAATTTTCTGACTTTAAACGAATACCCATATTCGCTGAGTTGCTTCTATTTACTTTTGTAATACTTTTATTATTGTAAAACGATAAATAATATTGCTTTGATAAGGGTTGTAAAACTTTATGAATTTTATTTTTCACTTATTTTGTACTCAATGTTTCTTTAGTTTTGTGTTAATGTGTATTATCATGATTTGGGTTTTTGGCGTGTTCATGTCACAACGATCCCTGGAAAATTGTGTCAACGAGTATATGTTTATTTATTATAATCCCAAAAATGAAATGTAATTGGTTATAAATCCAAAATATTTATATATTAGATAATATTGTAATACCATTAGTAGTGTTATTAATTTGTAATATGATTTATTTAAAAAGTTAATTTGTAAGTTGTACTGAATTAATTTACTTCATTTTACATGTGTTATGCGCTGATAAAATCGGAATTCGCGGAAACGAGGATCAACCCAACCCACAGAAGGGAAAGGAAAAAGGGTTTCCAAGCAAATTTAGCCGTACATAACGATTTAAGGAGGGGGAGCTCAGGACGTAGAAGAACTGTTAAAGAGAGAAAAGAGGTAGTGTCTAAAGGGTATGCGATTCAAATGGAGATAGATGTCAGTTTGGCTGAGCAGGGCCATTAGATCGGCGGATTTTATGGCCGGGACATTCCCGTCCGTAATTCGCACACCATCCGAATCCGAATAAGTTAACTGAGGGGGTTGGAAATTAACGACGGTAAATATCAGAATAAATTATCGTACTTACCGACATCCCTCGCTTTGTAACAGTCCGGGGCTTGGTTCTTCACGTTGAACGGAAGCGGCGTCGGGGCCGTTTCTCCTATGCAGTGGGAAAACAGTCCCTGCCTCCAGCCTGCGGCCATCAGCCATTCGTTGCTGACAAGTGCTAGCACGAGGAGGACCATGACCATCAAACCGCAGATGAAAGCTATCACCTGGAAAAAAAAATTATGTTATTTCTTTATCTTCTCACGAAGCATACTTGCTGATGAAAAAACCTCATAAGAGGAATGGATACAGTGGAATTCACTCATTGGACAGAAACAATCCAAGAACCCTTTTAAAAAGATGATTTCTACTCACAGTAAGTTGTTTTGCAACGATCCGGATTTCGAGCCCTTTAGCTCATCATCAGGTTGAAGGACTTCTACAACCATGTCTCTCGACATGAATTGCAGAAGTGAACCAGCTGATACCCCCGCCAACGCGACGTTCCAATTAGCAGCTGGTTTTTTAATGGCGCTCAATTTGAACGTGCGAAAAGCGGAAATTATAACACAAATAAATATTATAATAATAAATACTGTAAGAAATTAATTATAAATTAGTGATTAAAGATAAAAGACAGAAAATTAGAATGATACCTTAATATCATTAAATTATTATAAAAATAATAACAATTAAAATAATTAATTTTATTATTTGGACGTTTAATATTATTAATGTACATATTTAAAATGGGAGATAGAAAAAAATCTGTTATATTATTAATGCATTTATCACCATGTTCAATTTTACATTTTTTAATTTCAAATTTTTCAAACCAGGCTAGTGCTCTCTCTTTGTTGAAACTATGTAACACTGTTGTATTTAAATTTGAATTGAAATTATGTTTTGTTTCTTTTAGATGGTCCTTCAATTCCGAAAATTTGGTCGATTTAGGCAAGTGCTCTTTTACTCTCGTTTTTATTTCTCTACCGCTTTGTCCTATATATTTAATATCAATTAAGTTGGTAAACCCCGCTTTTTTCCAAGT
Organism: Cimex lectularius; assembly: GCF_000648675.2. Taxonomy (NCBI): domain Eukaryota; kingdom Metazoa; phylum Arthropoda; class Insecta; order Hemiptera; family Cimicidae; genus Cimex; species Cimex lectularius. The sequence goes on from NW_019392746.1 coordinate 472,718, forward strand.
TATCTACCTTGTCTTTAGGTTTTGAGAGGATGTTTTTAAGTGAAACCGTACTTCTAAAAACTATTCTAAAACCTTCTTGTTTATAAATTTTACTAACTTTTTCCGATAATTGGCAAACAACGGAAACCTAATGATTAATTTGTGGTGGGGTGACTGAGTCCTACTGTTGATTCGTTTAAAGTTATTTTTTTTATTCTTTTAAGTAGCAACCTATCAATAAATATTTCTATACACCCGCTGTTTTTTGCTAAGGTTTTAATAGTTTCTAATACTTTTTTATAGTTAGCAGGTGTTAATGGAAGTTTTAACATACGGTCTATGAGCCAAATGAAACCAGCAGCCTTTTGGGACCATGGGTGGGAAGAATCCGCTGGTATCATAGTGTCTGTAGTTGTGGGTTTTCTATAGTTTTATAATAATTTAATGATATTATTAATTTTCTGTCTTTTTTCTTGAATCACTAATTTATAATTAATTTCTTACAGTATTTACTATTATAATATTTATTTGTGTTATAATTTCCCTTTTCGCACGTTCAAATTGAGCGCCATTAAAAAAACCAGCTCCTCATTGGAACGTCGCGTTGGCGGAAGTATCAGCGGGTTCACTTTTGCAATTCATGTCGAGAGATGTGGTTGTAGAAGTCCTTCAATCTGATGATGAGCTAAAGGGCATAAGCTAAAAACAACTTGCTGCGAGTAGGAACTATCTTTTTAAAAGGATTGAACACCACACTCATTCCATCATTTATCATTTCTATCAATCCAAGAACCTCCTAACAAATTTCGGAAGGAAAGAAGTCATATAATGTATCAAAGGAAGCAGGAAAAAACTGCGAATCCTGACAGAATTCTTAACGGGACACTGCAAACTAAACGGACATTTAAAGAAGTTTGGTATAATCCAAGCCGGCAAATGCAGATTCTGCAAAAAAAGCAGAGGAGACACCAACACACCTATTAACAAACTGCTACACTTGCTCGAAGAAGGAAATGCTTTGGGACGTAAATATAACCGAAAAAAATTCAACCACTGAAACCGCGCCCACTAATCAAGTTCCTTGAAGAAATAGGACTTACCGGTGTGCTTTAAGCACATAACGGGGGATACAATAGCCCTTAAATGGCGCAGTGTATTACACGTACGTCTAAATCTACAACATAAGAACCATTCAAGAATTTACATAAAATGGCTATACGAAATATAAATAAAACGATAAGTCAAAATAATGTATTATTAACAATTTTGTGGCAATTTCAATTAGTATGCAGTAATTCCGTATTTTCTACACAAACGGCTGTTACCTACGACAAAACTATGATTTATGTCCGTTTTCATTGTTTATTCTACCCTTAAACTCAATACAATCAAGTTTGAATCTTAATAAAGAAATTCTGTGAGTAGAACCGTCATTTACACAAAGTGAAAAAAGAAGACTTTTTTCATTTAACCACCACTGGAATTTTTTCTTGTTAATTAACATACGTATTAATAAATGCTGAATCTGAATATGTGTACATTTAAACGCTTCCGTCCCACTCCAAAATACAATAATGTTTTAGAGTTGTAGATGCCATAGCGCAGAGAGGAAAGAGCTCTCGTTTTCAGGCTACAGTATTCCATAGAGACATCCCATAATTTTGGCTAAGAGGAGGCCTTCAAAATGAGACATCATTACAACAAACTAACAATGAACAAAACATCGTTACTTCGACTTATTTGGACAGAAAAGCTATAGGGTACCAAGAAGCCACCCAATATCCAGCACATCCAAGCATTTCAATCAAAAGACATTCTGTTTCTTAAAGCTCTTCTTCACTACGTGTCAACTTCACCATCTACAATGACCTCAACATTCAGTTCAAGGTTCAAGGCTTGATCCGTTTACGCTTGCTGAACTTCCATTCTCACCTTTCGTCTAAACGACATTGGCAGGGACCTGCTCGCCTACTTTTCCCTCAGCAGAGAAAGTGCCAGTTTAGACCGGTTTCGTGTCGGAGTACTGAGCGTAGTGCCCATGTGACTAGGAGAAAACCATAGGACACATTTGTAAAATTGACGAATGTATTTAAAGGATTAAAAAAAAATTGTAAGTTTATTCGCTTTTTGTATGGAAAATAATAAAAATTAAAAAAAATATTGGGGTTTGTGTGTCAAAAAAGATCATTACTTTTCATTAATAATCTTCTATGCCTAACGTGACGATATAGTTCGAATATCAACAAAATAGCATTCGTAAAACAATATAAGAAGGCTATTGAAACAGAATTGGGTAACAAATGATATTTCACTTTTACTATGGATTCCCTCCCGGGCAAGAGGTTAAACTGCGTCCATGTACTCCTCCCGTACCTGGTGGCCATCCTTAACTCTCTATCCCCTACTTAAACCCATACCCTACCTTTCACTCCATAACAACCCTTCCCCCACACTAACCTTTTCCCTCTCCTATCCCAGGCGTCCCAGGGTTTTAGGGAGGAGGAGGTGTGCCGGTTCACCTTTAGTGGCAGCCCCACTAATCGGCTAGGGTCGGAAGGGTAGCTGCCTTCCGACCTGAATTACGTAGCTCCGAAAACCCTAAAATCAAACGCCGTAGATCCGGAAGGCGAAATGCCGGTGACGTCGGGGGCACAGGCCACCCCCGGCGTTATTCCCTCGGGCCCCGTTGGTGTTGGTGGAGAGAGCAGCGCCACCCAACGTAAGGATACTGCTGGGTACGGAAAAGGAAAAACAGAAATAGTGAGGACACTGCAGCCATTTGAGCCGGAGTCCAAAAAAANTGTGTGGTGATTAGTGACCGTTAATCGATAATTATTCAGAAATCGTGAGATGCGGTCTGGTGTGATAGGTTTCAGAAAAACATTTTTTTTATCGTGCCAACGTTTCGATCTTTATTGAGATCACCTTCAGGGCCTGGGATTTACAAACATTGTTTACATTTAACAAATACATTTAGAATGTGGAAAAGTGAATTTATACAATGCAAAATATATTTTTTATATTCAATCAGAGTATTTCTACTCACTCAAAGAGTTTGTCTTCTGTGTAATTGTGCCATTCTTGCGTGTCGTGTTGAAAGTGCCAGTGAGATTTTGCTGTTTTGTTTTATACGTTGGATTTTGAAGGGGTAGAGAAGGAAGGTATAGAAAAGGCATTTTTGTATAAGACGTCGGCTTCTTTCTGGTGAAAAGAGCCGACGAAGGGAAACAATGTGTTGGTAATGGTTCGGCCAGATTATCCTTTCAGGATTATATAGAAAAGGATAAATAGGAAAAGGAAAGCTAAATTTGTATAAAATTTTAATATATAAAAATAAATAAAAATACACTACGGTATTTAGTCTTAACAACCGTCTGGCGGAAAAACGGGCAAAAAGTTTTTTCTTCGTTATTTCTTTTTTTTTAAATAAATAAACACAGCACTATTATTCTTACTAAATCCTAACAATTTGTGTGTAGGGTATTTCATTAGTAACCTCTTGGGAAAAAAGACGTGTTAAATATAATACCAATTGAAATAAAATCATCTTAAATAGTTAAAATATGAAATCAATTCTTTCCTGTAACACAAGGCTTCTTTAACAAAGTTTACTAAGTGGAACACTTAGAATTATTTAATGAGGCGATTGTATATTCTCTTGTTAATGTGAATTCTGCCAGAATACAAAAAGGCAGAACACATTCTGCTAATATATGGAAGGTGTCTTCTCTGGCCTTGCTACTGCATAGGGAACACAAGATGATGCCGTTATCTATTGTTAGATTCTAGCTGAGAGGAAGCAACTCAAATAATTTTAAAAAACCAGCAAGCAAACGAGACAGAAGAAATTCTCAAACTTATTAAATAAATTTACACCAAGCGCAGGTTCGATGGACGACAACAGGAATGATGACGTGTGAAGGAAAGATGACATGGACCTGTGCTAGACGTTTATCAATGTGTACGGTCGGAAGTGTTTTGTGTGTACAAAACAGGTGAGTTTTGTAAGCAGAAGTGGACAATCTTCGACGTTATCCCGGGAAAATTCAATATCCGGGTTGAATTGCTCCGTCATGTCCCGCCAGGCGGAAAACCATATTTTGTGGCTAATAATTTCTGATGCTGTTATTTTAGGTAGCCGGTGATCGTGAAGATTTAGGACCCTGTGCCCATAGGAAATTTGAAGCTTTAAAGAATATATAAAGATGAGGTTTATCGAGGGTTACAGATAAATCGTGCAGCAAGGGGTGTACAGCGGCAGCCGATATACATTTCGAACAAAATAACGAAGGGGTTCAATTATACCATAGCGTCTGTAGCCTCACGCCTGACCAGCATAACACACTATAGAGCGACACATAGTTAAAAACAGTTATGAGATTGTGAGATATGAGGTTCTTCTATATAGAATTCACAGCAAATTTAGTTGTTTGGATTTTCCTTTTGAAATGAAGGTTAAGGTAAAGTTGAGGAGGGGTGAAATATGCCTAGCTATTTATATTTGTTTCCTATTTCGATGGGCGCACCTTTGGTTACAACTCACATGGGGGCGTTTAACTATGGTTTAAGTTTATCAAGCAATAAAAAAAAGAAAATCAAACAATTTAATACCGCCCCACATATTTTACTGTCATATACAAAAAGGCTTAATAAAAATAAATTTTTTAATGATTTCTGCCTGATGATTTTTATAATCGTTCTTGGCATTGTTTCAATCGGTGGTTTTCCTTCGTGAAATAATGCCCCGTCCGTGCTACAATGTCAATTTTGCCAATTTATATTTAATGGAGCAGAAAAAAGCCATAAAATATTCCTTCTACCTTAAAACAAGAAAATGACTGTGAATACAATTACTTTCCACTGGAAAATCTATTCTCGATCTAAATTCAAGTAGTGCTGCTAATGGAATCGACAATGAGCCTGTGATGAATTGCAATTTTAAAAAAAACACTAGTTTTTATGTGATGAATAGTAATCGAACCACTCTAAACATTTTAAATTATTATAATTTAATTCAAATCTACCTGAACACAGTGTGTGTGTGGGGGGGGTGCGCGCGTGCGTGCGTGTGTGCATATAATGAAAAATATTTTACCCACTCCTTATTATAGATAAGGGTAGAACATAACTGAAAAATTAGTAGTACCTAAAGTTTTTAGTAGTTTTGACCTTGATCCACCTCTTGTTTATATTTATGGTAATATTTGTTTCGTTCATTCGTATTACTCCTTCGTTCATTTCAATGTTCCTCGCTCTCTTTTTCCCTTTTGTTAACTCCGGGAAGCAATTTTTCTTCGTTTTTTTTTTTCTTTACTCTGTTAATTTTGTTTGCGCCACAATGAGTCGTTTAAGCCGCGATCAATTCGGCCGAATCATCCTATCCTATGAAAGAAGTTGACGACTGAAGAACAGGGACAGGGTTTTTTATTCCCAAAGCACTGCAGCCTTCGGGTTTAATGTACATTTCCCAGTTCTTAGTTTAGTTCAATTGACTCGATGCTTCTCTTAAGTCATTGCAATTATTTTTATTGAGCTGTTTCTTCGCGTTGGAAGATACTATGGGTGAGAGTTTATTCCTCCTCGGTGCATAAAATGGGAGTCACCTTTGAACATGTTTGTTTTCTCAGATGCCAGTGATCGGGGTATGTGTATAACCCTATCACTCCCCTTAGTTTTACCCTCTCTACCTGTGTATTGTTGGTGAAGGTTTTTTAATCGTAAGTTTACTGCGTCTAGCAGTTTTTTTCCCTCCGCCTTTTCCGCCGTACCTTAAGGTTAATCCAATACCAGCGGACTCACCTTACAGGAAAAAAAGGGCTTAAAATGTAGAGATTTTACTTTACCATCATTCCCATTGAATATTATATGTTTGCTATTACCAGGATTAATTAACCTTTATTACGAAAAAAAGGAAACACCGAATGTTCGAATAAAACTGAATCGTCTTACAGTAATGTAGAGGGTATTATACTAAATTGGCAAGTGACTGTAGAACCTCAATTGGCTCAAAAGAACACTGTTCCGAGGCAATCTGCCTGAAAGTAAGAACAACACACGCCGGCAATAAATGACACCATTTATATTCCTAAGGCTTTCGAAACACGGTCAAACTTAGGGAAATTCCGTCTGTCTTACGAGAGGAAAAACAACAAATTTTCTTTAAATTCTTGACTCGAAGGAAACGGTTTAGAGTCCCTTTTCCGCCTTATCACCATAACGAGGTCATTGAGCATCCGAGGAGAGGACGGATGTCGCGGTGCTTATTTAAAGGAGAGAAGGGTTGGACGTAGGTGGAGACGTTGGGACAATTCGGCACTATTGAATTCCACTCGTACCAGTTCTCATTACCACGGCATACACGGCTTAAGATCACCCCATCCTCCTCATTCAATTAACAAGGAGCCGCCTGGATTCAAATGTGATGAATGAAAATCGAACTCATTGCCCTTTAAACAGCCGAGAGGTAGGTTTCCAAACACCACAAATTCCTAAAGCGATTTTCACCGAGGGCGGAGTACGGTGGAACACTGTATAAACGCAGTAAACGTTTGTATAATGGATTTCCACCTACGACGAGTACAGGGGTTTAAGGAATATTATAAAAACTGCTGTCGCGGCTAAGAGCTTAAGATTTCAGCGATTTATCTCGTGGGCTGAGCTTGTTTGTTCCGACATTTAACAGCAACCTTCTAAAAGATTCATGACTCTCTCGGGAAGGGTGAGGTCAAGGCCTATTTCTCTTCTTAAAAAAAAGGAAAACAAAAGACAAATGATATCGAAGAAAAAATATAAGGAGCTTCCTAAATAATTAGCATAATTTTGTCAATGTTCTATTACTTTCTCTTATATATTTAATTGGTTATCTTTTTATTAATAACTATTATTACCAATAAGCAAAGACGGCTGGGAAGTGAAAAGTGTCACGGGCGGGACTCGAACCCGTGCCAGTCGGCTAATCACTTGAACTATCGTGACTTCGGTCCGCCTTGAAACCAACTCATCATACTTTTTCAAATTTTCCTCTTTTTAACATATATTCAAATTTCGTGAAATGATTTCGATTCTCGGCCACGGGGAGGTGTGACCAAAATGCAGGCACTTCGGTATTTATTATATTAATCCCCGCCCCGAGGAATATCGAGTACTCTGGGGTCAGTGTGTGTCTGGAGAGTAAAAGTAAGTTATGGAGAATGGAGTGAATTCAACCACGCCCCGAGGAATATCGAATACTCTGGGGGAGTGAATGTGACCAAATCTCACCACCCGAAGATCCAGCTCTTAACATTAATTGCTGTAGGTCGATAACATCAATTTCATATCAATATTTCTATCGAGTGTTGTGTTTGTGCTAATTGACTGCAATGAATTAATTTATTAGCGCGAAAAGAAGGAGTTGCTTAAAACCCCGCCCCGAGGAAGATCAAGTACTCTGGGATGAGCGTGGGACGTCTGGAGAGTAAAAATGAGTTATTAGCGAGAATGGAGTGGGTTCAACCACGCCCCGAGGAATATCGAATATTCTGGGGGAGTGATGTGACCAAATCTCACCACCCGAAGATCCAACTCTTAACATTAATTGCTGTAGGTCGATAACATCAATTTCATTTCTATGTTTCTATCGAGTGTTGTATTTGTGCAAATTGACTGCAATGAATTTAATTTATTAGCGTGAAAGGAAGGAGTTGCTTATAACCCCGCCTCGAGGAATATAAAGTACTCTGCGATGAGCGTGTGACGTCTGGAGAGTAAAAATGAGTTATTAGCGAGGATGGAGTGGGTTCGACCCCGCCCTAAGGAATATCGAGTACTCTGGGAGACCAGACATATGGTGATATATATATTGTTTCTATTCTGTATTTGACAACCTGAGGTACAAAAGGAGAAGCTGGCATATTAGGATATCGACGTGGTACACATTTAAAAGCAGAGTCAGAAACCAGATCGAGAAGATGATAAAAAGAAGGAAAACACGCAGAGGACCATCGATGACCTAAGCTGTTTGCCGGCCCATAAACTTCCCACTTTTTATATATATTNATAATATGAATCAATATGTTTTTAGTTGGACCTATTTAACCAAAGTAAAATTTAAATTGATTTACAATTTTTATGTAAAGTGTGGTTTTAGAACTGAGTTGAATAACAATGCCATTAAAATGCTTTTACTTATGACCTCCGACTGAATTTTATTCCATTTTTTTCTTCGTCAGATCAAAGTAAAATTCAATAATGTTATTTAATGTTTCCTCTGATTTAGAGACTGTGTGGGTTAGATTTCAGAAGGCCGAACATTTTCCGATGAGGCTACGTACCTTCCATCACGTCCACACTTAATTTAACAGCTAATTTAACGGTATATCTGTCCAAATAATTTATTGCGCCTGTGTCCTGTTGAGTTTTGATGTTTGGCCTAATCAACCGGGTTTGAAAGTACAGTGACGTTGGTCCGCCTATATTCTCTAAATTTTACCGATGGAAAATCCGCTTGTACTTTATAAAATTTTATGACTACATAGATTTTTGTAAACCTCTATATATGTAAAACTACGAATAAGAGCGAATTTCAGAGACAGATGACACATGCATTCATTCACATGTGACATCCCCCAGGGAAAAGTGGGGCTTAGAACAACGACAACAGAGAACTAGTCACGCCCCTTTAAAAAAACACCCGAAAAACCAACATATGGCTTAAAGCCAAAGCGTATAGAAGTGAAAGTAGTTGCCAAAGAGAATATAAAGCACGATAAAAAAAAAAAGCTAATTTACATACATGACAATATTGACCGGCAGATTCCATCCACTAATGGATATGGAAGATAATTTGACCTATATGTACGTTTATTTTTCTTCTAGCACCAACGGGAAGGAAAGTGATATTCGATCGATTCAATATGAAGAAAAAATCCCATAAAATAAGCCGAAACGCAATTGAACACAAAATGACGAATTGCCTGATGCACTTTATTGAACTTCTTGTTAGCTTTTACTGATTGATTTTCCTTTTAGGCCGGCGTCTATGTCAGCAATATTCTCCCCCAGGCAATATGTGGGGCTTAAGGGGAATTATCGCCCAGACAATACACTTTAAAGGGAAAAAATCGTTTACAGAGCCGTAATTAAATTCTAAGCAAACCGACCTAGAAAACCTCAAATAGGGAACGAATAAACACAGCTTTTCTTCCCTGGCTGGCAATATTTCTACTTTCATTGGGTTAGGACGGCACAAGGGGTGGGAAGACACAATATAGCGGTGACAGAATATGGCTTCGCCTGCTGGTTTCTTATCAATCAATAAAGCGCCTGTTCCTTTCTATACTGCACCCATCAAATGCAACCACATCATCAATTAACAAAGACTTTTATTCTTTCAATCTGTTTATATTTTGTTGACTGTGTCGTCTCTCAATAAAATTCCTAATTTAACACCTCTTGTTCACCTCATCATTGCAGCGAAACCAGGTTTATAGGCAAAAAAACTCGCATTGTACTGATTACACATTTTTAATTTTCCGAGTTACATCTATAAAAAAAATGTGCCGTTAGCAAGAAAAGTCCGATAGTTCTATATCTAGGTTATAAGCAGGGCGCGGCTAAACTTTTTCATCTCTGGTCCAGATGGGTCGTACTTACAATTAAGTCGTTTGATTCGTTGTTTCCTGAATCCCCTTCAATTAAAATCACCCTGACAACCATGACTTATTTTCTTTTAATATGTTTATCTATCTTGAAGCTTGGAGATTTTTGTAAATAGAAGCCACTATTTATAACTAATCGTATAGTATTCTAGATATGTGTAAGGCTTCAATGCGAAAAAATCGAATGAACAATGTGCCGTAGGCAGAAATAGAGACCGATAGTGCTAGGACAAGGTTATAATCTGGACGGAACTAGAATAATTTTTATTCTTCTCTTCTATCTTCTTGGTTGTAGGCTTGTTTAAGATCGTTTTTTCAGGAACTTACAACCATTTCAAAATATCCTTTTATTATATCGATATCGATTTCGGGGGCACCAACCTCCCCTCTTCAGCCTGCGTAATAAACATTTACGAAGTTTCATATTACCAACAGTTTTGTCTGTATAATTTTAAATAATAGTTTAATGGTTAAACTGTTTAAACAGACCTGGTTTCAATTTTAGAGCCGAATAAACTCGAAGGCTCTTACGTGTTATACCATTGTACTGATTATCCTTATTATTTAGTTATTTATTGTTTATTAGTTATGACGTATTATTTCCATTCCAAGTGGTGTACTGTTGATGTACATGTTCTTTTATTATACCTAATTTTACCTTAATTTCTTACATATTTACGAAAAAATGTTAACCAACAATTAAGTTTTAACATTATTAGGTTAATTATTATTTTTTAAATAAAATTATCATTTTTTCCACATTTAATTTACCTAACTATTTTATAATTGTTTTATTGTCGATTTTTATACATTTTTAAAATGTTTTTATATTGTTTACAAATTTTATTTTTGTCTTGTATGATAATATTATTTTGTCTTCTAAATTTATATTTATATTTTCTAATTCTACTAGCTTGGCATCATTCTTTTCTTTACCCAGAATAATTTTTGCTTAAGGTTTTGTCACTTTTAAAGCTCAATAAATTCTACCTTTTCACATCGGTTGACTAAAAAAATCACAGACAGCGATTTCTGAGGTATAGGTATCAAATAAATATAAAATATTGTAAAAGCATAAAAAAAGATGATTATATTTGTCATTTATACTTTATGTGTGACGCAAAAAAAAAAAAAAAAAAGATTAAATTTTATGATTGTCATAAGACCAGCACTGAAAAGGGCGAAATACCGACAAAAGCGTTTGACATACCAATATGATTGGTAATTTTAAAACTATAAATTTTATGAATTTAAAGCTGACTTTTAAAGGGAAAAGGGCTTTGAAACAGAGCAAGTATGACTTTGATTGAAAAGCCAGATAGAAAACCGCTGAATTGTGATTAGTTATGATATGATTGAATTGCTGACGATGAGAATTATACCGGGGAGGTGACGTGAGGTTGAAGCATCCCAATTTACCAGAAAGCGTGTGTTCGAATCGCGAATGTGAACACGTTTCATCGACATATTTCATAATGTGCATTATAGGGAGAAAAAGACATGCAGCCGAGCCCCTCCTTCTACACGGTGGGTGGTTGAAAGTTTCACTCCCTGAAGGTGACATGCTGCTGATCTTTTAATCTCTTGTGCACTATCTGCCGCCGACATCAAGGTAATGGAATATGCAAGTGGAGCTTTATTATACAGGCAATTATAGAATGTAGAAAGGTTTGAGAGGCGGGCCGGGGAGATAAGGTAATTACTGGCCTCGGATTTCATATTACGAAGTTGATGAAAAATTTAAAACGAATTTCCATAAAGAGCTGCCTAAAATAACAAAATGAATCGGAAGAAGCTTTGAACAGCCTGAAATTTCTTTTTTGCAACAACTGCAATGACGACTTCAATCAACAGCTTTTATTAAAAAATAATTTCAAGGACCTTTCGGGCACGGGTATGGTATGTTGAAATTAATGTTTGCCAATTAATAGAATGTAAACGCCGAATGTTACATTACCCAATTCTAACTTAATTTAAACGAAAGTTTGTAAAAACTCCGACGAACGTTTGCAAAAGATCCAATGTTGTTTTAAATAAATGATCAATATTTGTTTAGTGGCCATATTTGACCATATTAATTATTCCAATTAATTGTTATTTTCATCTAAGGTATTTGATTGAGATGAAAAATTAGTGTCACGAGCGGGATTCGAACCCGGGATTCGATACTAATCCTGATTACACGACATTAGAAAAATGGCAAAAAGAGGGAAAATTAGGTTTGTCAACATTATTTAAAGCAATTAATTATTCTTTTCATGTAAGGTTGTAGGTTGAGATGATAAATTAGTGTCACGAAAGGGGATGTTTTTACAAAACGGTTGAGATGGGAAGTTGGTGTCCGAGGGGATCGAAGTCATAATGGCTCAAGTGGTTAGAGCAGCGGAGTATTTAGCCGAAGATCGTGGGTTCGAATCCCCGCTCGTGACACTAATTTTTCATCTCAACCAAAAATCTTACATGAAAAGAATAATTAATTGCTTTAAATAATGTTAATAAAAAGACAATTAATTATTCATTTCATTTCAACTAAATTAAATTCATTTACATTTTGTCACCAAACAAATAAAATCATATCGAAAACCTACAAAATTGCACCTAACCTAGCGTCGAAGACAATAGATAAAGTACCAATTTGCTGCTTTTTTAAATTTATTAATTGCCATTAACTTTCTGCCCTCTAAAGTTGTTAAGCTCTTTCAGAAAGTGTCACACAACGGAGAAACATGATGTACTCCTTTAATTCATTTCAGAGGATAGGGAGTGTGAGAGAGAGAGACAGTAAATACGGACGTTAAGATGAGAGAGGTTTAAGTTATAAACGAAGAACTTATCCAATTAAAAGCCATCAAAAGGTTCCTGGAGCCCCGGGGTTCCATTTACTCTCCAGCCGGTCCCGCACGCCTTGTCTTTATACCAGTACGACGAACGGAAAAATAATCACAGAGATTTCCCGGTTCTACCGATAGAACCGTACATTCCAAAACATCTCCGTTAATATTAAGGGATGTTTGTATAAACGGTAAACACCCCCTGGAACCCCGCTTGAGCTTTAATGCTGGTCGATGTCAGAACAAGCTGTGTGTATCCTTTCTGACAGATAGCACTAAATTATTGTTATCCCTCTTAGTTGAACATTTATGGAGCAGTTTATATAAACGACACTTAAACAACAGGGTTATAAAGTAATTGTTAGGCTAATGAAAATTTATCATCAGTTTCATAATGACGCTTTACCAAATTACATTAAGCATTTTATAAACTATTAGTTTTATTGCAGTATAATGATTATTAACGCTGAAAGATTTACGATAGAAACGTTGGAGGAACTAATTTGCCTAAAGTCAAAAATAAGGGTCGATGTAATTTAAAAAACCTTAAACTTGAAAAGAATGTTCAGCAATAAATATTTTATGAAATTCCTACCAGACACAAATCTGAAAACTACGCTATAGATAGATTGATTCCGAAGTCCACGCACATAGCTATCATGCCAGATAGCCAAGCAGCCATCAAAGCACTAAGCTCAAATATCATTAGTTCAAAGATAGAACTGCAAAACCAAATTAAGCACATTAGGTACGCAGAACAAAGTCAGCCTCTGCTGTGTCCAGGATGGGAGTAGAAGGCAAAGAGAAAGACGACACCGCTGATAGGACATGAACCGTTATATGGTATAGGAATGGACACTGTCAATGAGCACCTCAGACAGAAGGATAAAAAGAAAATGGGGAACAATGGAATACAATCATTGGACACAAACAATCCAAGAACCTCCTAATGAATTTCAGAAGGAAATAAGTGATAGACTGTATCAAAGGAAGCGGAAAAACTGCGACTTTTAACAGGACATTGCAAACTAAATGGACATTTAAAGAAGATTGGTACATTCCAAGACAGCACATGCAGATCTGCAAAGAGGCAGAGGAGTCACCAACACACCTATTAACAAACTGAAGTGCTACACTTGCTCGAAGGAGGAAGTGCTTTGGGATGAACAATGTAACCGGAGAAGAAATTCAACTTCTGAAACTGGACCTACTAATCAAGTCCCTTGATGAAATAGGACTCACCGGTGTGCTATAAGCACGGGGGATACAATAGCTATTAAAGGGCGCAGTTATTACACCCCCACTAATACATCTACATGTAGGTTGATTCTGCCGGTATTAACTTACTGATGTGAGATTATGAAGAAGAAACACGAAAAGAAACGTCCGGAACCAAACTCATTTCACCGATGTAGTTAAGCGAAGTCAACAGAAAATGAAAGTAGGCAAAGGTGAAACATTGGCAAAAAGGATAATCGAGTGGAAAAGGAACAGAGGACTGTGTGTTTAAGACAATGGATGGTAGATATTCACAAAGAAAGAGGAAGGAATGAATGAATTGGGTGGAAGAGTAGTAATATAGGAGGCATATAGTAGCACAGAGTTGTCGTTAAGTGGTTAAGTGCTTTGAGAAAGTATCTGGGTTTGTTTTATCAATGTCATAACAAAAGAAATAGTTTAAAAAAAAACTTAACGAAATAATTGGTAACGTAGTGAGATTTCTTTTTGAAAGAAGCATGCAGCTTGGTCATTTCCTCGGCATTTACGTCTATTCAGTGATCGGTTTTCTTGTTAATAACTCAAGGTAATGGTATACAACAAAAATGCCAATGCAAAAGTAATAAATTGTCCGGCAACGCACATCGGAATTACATCCCAATATCAAAACAACATATCTATGATTGCAAATAAAATCCTACAGCACTGGCTCTGCCCACCATTTTGATTGAACACCAACAGAATTTCGATTTCAACAATCCAAAAATATTAAACACAGAACAAAACAATCATAAACATAATTTTTTAGAAATGGTTTACATCACCGGAGATAAATGCAGCATCAATTACAGAGCAGACACATGTAAAGTCAGCCGCAGCTACGCCAATATCACAAATCACATTCGATATCAATAACATACACATAACATACAAAACATGTAATACAATCACATATATCACACATCAAAAAATTTTACAAAGTCTAAACTCCAACAATTTATCTTTCCTTTCCCTAACAATAACGTCTATAATAATCCTGAAAGGCCCAAACGACAAACCATTACCCTTTTTCCCTTTTACATCAAAGAAGCCGACTCCTCAAATAAAAATGAATTAATATCCCTACTTCCTGTCCCACTTCTTCAATATTAAACATACATAAACAAAACAACTTTAATATCTCGGTTGTAGATGTAGATGTATTAATATATCAGTTAGTGTGACGAGCGGGATTCGAACCCACGGTTTTCGAATCCCGCTCGTGATAACTTTTTCAACTCAACCAAGACCTTACATAAAAACAATAATTAATTGAAAGAAGTAATTTGGTCCATCAGACCACTAAAACACAAGGATTAATATCTCATTAACACTCTCAACACGTGACACATCTATACAGAAAACACACACTTTGAGTGGGTTCAAATACTTGGATTAAACCTAAAAATTCCATATTGCGAACCTCTTATATAAATTCATTTTCACATCTTACATGTATATGTATAATTTAAACAATGTTTATAAATCCAAGGCACTGAAGATGATCTCAATAAAGATTGAAACGTTGGCACGATAAAGAAAATGTTTTTTCTAAACCTAGATCACACAAGACCGTATCTCACGATCTCTGAATAATAATAAGTTATAAATATTGTATCATACAATTAATTAAGGTGGGGTTGAGATAGGAAGTAGTGTCCGAGTGGATCGAGGTCCCGATAGCTCAAGTGGTAGAGCAGCGGCGTATCTAGCCGAAGATCGTGGGTTCGAATCCCGCTCGTGCCATTGACTTTTTTATCCCAACTAAAAATCTTAATTAATTGTAATATATTAATTGGTCAAGCGGACCACAAAATTAGTGAATTTAATATTGTATAATGTAAATTGTAAATACTGATTATTTTTGTTCCATTCATGTTAAAGCATTTCTTCTGAACTATTATTTTTGTTAATACGGAGCAAGATTAATTGAGCCAGCTGACAGAAATAAATTTCCTGTTGTATTTATTTTCTTATAACTGCAACGTTTTGTTAAGTTGGGAAACCGCGGCCTTCTTGCCAGGCCGAAGCCCTATGGCAGAATAATGGGAAAAGTTTTTATTTCTGAAAGCCAGCTTGGTCGAAAGCTTCAAGAGCTGGGCTTGTAATAAATCCTCCGATGAATGTTAATTAATCTAGATGAGCAACACTTGGTACGAACGGCACGCTCGTCTCGGTCTCTAAGAGATATAATTAAGATAAAAACGAAGGATGTAAACGTTTTCCGCAGATTAGAAATGGATATAAATCAAAACTGTTTCCCATTTTATGTTTAAACTCGGTTATTGAACAGAGGAAATTGCAATTAATTTTAAACCGGGGCGGGTTTGTAAAGGCGAGTGAAATATTCTAGCCCAATGGAGGCGCACTCGGTGAAATCATTCTGAGAGGCGACAAATCTAAAATTTGGCAAAGCACCCACTTCATCTGCTCCTTGTTAATCCCAAGCCTCCAGTATTCTATTTAATCTCAGTGAGGCTTTCTCCGGAACGGTGCCAACATTTTCCAAAACGTCGATCTTGTTTTGGTCCTTTCTTCAATCCATTGTCCCCAATGTGGACAAGGAAACAACAAAGTGTCTTCATTGTCAAAAACATTCAACGCGTATTTAATATTCAAAATGAACAAACGATTGGGGAAAAAAAGGAAGGCAATGCAACAGTAATAAAACAGGACAGGAAGGGAAAGCACTTCTACTTTGCTACTTTACCAATTAAATGTTTATAACATGATTATCTTAAAGTTTTAATTCTTCGTTATTGGGTTTAGTAGGATTCTTTGCTGTGCACACAGATTTAATCAAATGTATTGAAACTTCTAAAGTTTAAACAAGATTCTAAAATAACTTGCCTACTCACCATTCTTGCCAGGAATACGAAATGACTAACTCGATTTATATAGGGAGATACAAATTATAAAATATCACCAATTTTTTTTTTTTTTTTTTCAGGATCGGCCACTTTACGACGGCAATAATGAAACTAGATCTCCACGGTTAACAGATAAGCAACCTTTCATCATGCAGCATATTAAACTTTCCCATAAATAATTTTCATTTTCGCAGTCTTGAGTGATGATAGAAAATCAGTTAAATTATTGAAATACTTCTAAAATACGTAAGAAGGAGAAACGAAAACGAAAGAGTGGCCTGAATGAATATTCCAGCAGTTAATTAAAGTTCAAACTAATTTGGAATTAATTACAAAAACTAAAAGAAAAGCATATTTTAAAATAAACACGTCTATGGCCGCGAAAAGTCACCGGTAACTTCGAAACTAAGAAAAAAATATAACAATGGTTCCCGTCACAATCTCATATGTTTATTAATAAATTTAATAATCTTATAGTTTATAAATTCGACAAATAAATATGAAAAACTTCTCGACAATACTGTTGAAGGGATAAAAAAGGAGGTAGCATCTGTTCAATTGGAACAGCGAAACTGATACAGGCCCGGTCTTGGCGAGTTGAATTACCCTCACTGGAATACAGAAAAGGCTTTTCACAGTTCGTTCTCTATCTCAAGACCCTAACCCCACCCAACATCAAACAAGAGAGAAAACAAACATTATATCAATAAAAGTATATAGATGAAGAGGAAGATAAATAGCATGACAAATAAATATATTAATTAGATTGATAGATATTGTAGATAGATGGATAAATATATAAACTGATAGATTGGAGAATATATAAGTAGATAGAAAGATATAAATGGACAAATAGTTTGATAGACATATAAACTGACAGCTAGGTTGGAGAGTATATAAGTAGATAGAAAGATGGATAAATATATAAACTGGTAGGTAGGTTGGAGAGTATATAAGTAGATAGAAAGATATAAATGGATAAATAGTTGGATAAATATATAAACTGATAGATAGGTTGCAGAGTATATAAGTAGATAGAAAGATATAAATGGACAAATAGTTTGATAGATATATAAACTGACAGCTAGGTTGGAGAGTATATAAGTAGATAGAAAGATATAAATAGACAAATAGGTGGATAAGGACTCTCAAATAATACATTTTATTGTTTATTACATATAAATTCATGAATTTTATTTGAAAATATTTAATTATTACGGTTTAAATGAAAATTCACCAAAACACTGGAAAATATTTTAGGGATAGATTAAAATTTAACATTAATTAATGTTTTTAGTTTAGATGAAAAAAATTTAATGGCACGAGAGGGGTTCGAACCCACGACCTTCGGCTAGATACGCCGCTGCTCTACCACCTGAGCTATCGTTGAAAATTGGCAAAAGGAGGGAAAACTCATAAGTTAGAAAGAGAGAGAAGAGAGAGAGAGAGAGAGAGAGAGAGAGAGAGTGAGTGATTGAGTGAGAGTGATAGTGATATAGAAAGTGTGATTGAGTGAGAGAGATAGTGAGAGTGATATAGAAAGTAAGAGTTAGTGAGAAAGAGAGAGAAAAGAGAGAGAGAGAGAGAGAGAGAGTGAGAAATTAGGAGAAAGTAGTGTTCACCGTTAAATATATTTGTAAGCAGATAAATCGATGGATAGGTTGGAGTTTGAGGCAAAGATTATTATAAAATATTATTAATTGAACATAATTAATTGGCCATTAATTAAGGTTTTTAGTTGAGATGAAAAAAAGTTAATGGCACGAGAGGGATTCGAAACCACGACCTTCGGCTAGATACGCCGCTGCTCTACCACCTGAGCTATCGTGACCGTGAGATGGGGAGTTGATGTCCGAGTTGATCGTGGGTTCGAATCCCTCTCGTTCCATTAACTTTTTTCATCTCAACTAAAAGCCTTAATTAATTGTAAAGTATTAATTGGTCAAGCGGACCACGAAGTTAGTGAATTAAAATTTAACTATTTATTCGATCACTAAAAGATTTTCAAGTGTCTTTGGTGGATTTTTTATCAAACCATCATAATTATCAAAAAACACATGCAATTCTTATCTTGTTGAGTTTGGTTGACATTAAAATAATTAATATAAAATTGTAATTAATATAAAATTACTACATAACGATAAAAAATAAATAAAGTTTGAAATAAGCAACAAATCACGATTGTCTGGTTTTTTGTCTTTGAGTATATATTGAATACATAAATAGATAGCTGTGTAGATAGATAACAAATTGGACTAACAAACTTGTAGATGGATAAATATCTGTCTAGACTGATCGATACATTGGATAATAAATAAACAGATAGAAATATAAACAGATAAACACAATATAAAAAATAAATGTATAAAATATAAGTAGATAGACTAGTAGATAGTATAATATAATAATGTTTAAGGCTAATCATCGAATACATCGGAGATGGACAGATCGATAGATGGATAAATGTATTTGATAAATAGATAGATAGATTTGTGTTCAACAATTTAACACAGAGAACAAAAAGAGACAAAATCAAACATGTTTTCAGATTTATGAAGATGGATTTTTTTAAACTAAAATTGATTTTTGTTTAAACTTTGTAATTGAGTATATTTGTTTAGGAGTGTCACTCATAATAAAACACCACGGCAAAAAGAAAAAAATGAGTGTGAAGAATAGGTATTACAGAGTTATAGTGAAGTTTTTGTTTTTTTCTTGAAAAGTTATCTCAACCGCGACAGTTTTCTTCTACTACCTCCTCTACATGCTCAAAAAGCTGGAGGGACGAAAGCTTGGCACTAGTTGATTTCCCTAGGCGTCCATCTGCAAAAGTTACTAAAAATTTTCCCCTCCATGCTCCAACTTTTATAACTGCCAGGTAGCAAACGTTTGCCCGCATTTATATAGTCCTTTGGCCAAAAAAATCAAAGAAACTCATGAGGGGAACATAAGCCAATTCAATGAGCACTAGAAGCAAAGTTGAAATTCCCATCAGTACATTATCAAATTGAGATCCTATTTCCCAGTAATTATGGCAGTGATGAAGGTAATGATCGACGCACTCTAGATCGTTTTATGTCGGATTACTCATTATATGAATAGGAAACGAAGCAATCTGCATACTTAATTGAATATGGATGAATTTATGGGACCTAAGGATAACACTCTGCTGTAGGTTAAACACGAACTACATATTATAAACATGTAAAGACGTACATCAAGCTGCTATGTATTAACCCCGTCAGAGCGAACAATAAGTAGTGGCCTCCATTCCTATTTTATTGCTTCGTTTTTATAATGAATACCTTGACTTACCCACAATGAAAGTTATAATGTATTAATTTATCATATGTAGTACTTGACAAGATAAACTTACGGCGTTTTATTGATCTTTATTCAAAATATTATTCAGACCAATGATAAACGAGGTGGCTCAATATTTGTTTTAAGAAAACTCCGAACTTTAATGAAAATTCGCTACGAATTTACAATGAAATAAACTTAAACAGTACTTTTTCTATTGTGCCATGAAAAAACATCTTAATTAATTAGAAATAACTGAATATAATAATGTTAATAATAAATATATTTTCTGTTTACGGAGATACATTTTGAAGCTATGTACAAACAGTAAAAGCAATAACAGTTTCATAAAATTTGCTTATACATTAGTTCTTATAAATAAATTTCAGCCGGTAGAACAACCTTTTTTTTAAATTCACTAATTTCGTGGTCCGCTTGACCAATTAATATATTACAATTAATTAAGGTTTTTAGTTGAGATAAAAAAGTCAATGGTACGAGCGGGATTCGAACCCACGATCTTCGGCTAGATACGCTGCTGCTCTACCACTTGAGCTAGCGTGACTTCGATCCACTCGGACACTAACTTCCCATCTCAACCGCACCTTTTGAATTTTCCCTCCTTTTTGCCACTTTTCAAAGGTCGTGTAATCGGATTGAATTCTCGGCGACAAATGAAATGGCCACGGAGCGCTTTTGTGAATTATATCATTTTAAACCATTAAATTCACTAATTTCATGGTCCGCTTGACCAATTAATATATTACAATTAATTAAGGTTTTTAGTTGAGATAAAAAAGTCAATGGCACGAGCGGGATTCGAACCCACGATCTTCGGCTAGATACGCTGCTGCTCTACCACTTGAGCTAGCGTGACCTCGATCCACTCGGACACTAACTTCCCATCTCAACCCCACCTTTTGAATTTTCCCTCCTTTTTACCATTTTTTAAGTCACTATAATCTTTTTTGGGTAGAGATTTGGTTTCGGGAAGTATTTTGGCACTTAATCCTTGCCCAACCCTGACCTGTACACCTCCTGTTATAGCACAGAATCCATTTCTCATCGCAAGTGATGATTCGATCGAGAAATGGATCATTTTGGTGGCGCAACAAAAGAGGCGTGCAACTTTCAAAGGATGGATTTCTTTGGGCTTCGGTTAGTCGTGCGGAATCCACTTGTAGAGTTTCTTTACTGTACCAATTTGCTCCAGAAGGCCTACCTTCCCTGTCTTCGACATCGAACATTCCCAAGACGAAATCGCTGAAATGCTCCATGCATTAGCCCGCACATCGCCCAAGTTTAAATTCGTACAAATAAATTTGACGAAAATCTAATTTGGATATATTTATGTTATTATAAATCCATCAATTAGATTTGAGGAGTTAACTTTATTTACATGACAAGCCTCTGCGAAAATCAACTTTTCAAAACCTCCATTAATTTTGCACCCACCCAATACCTATAAAAAATATACCTATTCAAGTTTCAATTTAACCCGCCAAGCTTGATTTGGTTTACGATTTGGCACTTTTCAAAAGGTTTGCCGACCCGACAAATTTATGTAGTAATTAATGGTTTATTATTTCACAATCTAAAAATACAACAACATGCTTGATTCGTTGATTGTTGAATAACCGATTGGTGTTCCGGTCCCTAATGGACAGCTCGATTCCATTAAAATTTAAATAACGCAACACGCATTTGCCCTTAGATTTCCGACGCCCGTTGACTATCAATCATTCTATGCTTAGATCCTCACCTCTTTATAGTTTAAATTAGTACTTTTATCTCACAAAAAATTACTATATATAAACCATTCAATTTTTTATTTTATTGCTTTTGTAACAATTTAGAAATAAAACACGTTGATAAATTTTTGATTCTGTTGCTTTGATTCGATTGCTGTAATTTATTCATGTCTGGAATTTTATGTTCATATGGTTCAAAGAAGTAGAAGAAAAAGTTTACTTGAATTGAAAATTTACTTAATAGTGTACACAGTGTAATTATATAGAGGGGAGACTTTGGTATTCTATAGCACCTATACAAAGATGTTTAGGCATCAATAAAGTATCAGCTTTGTGATAAAAAATATAATATATAAAAATATATTCACCGGTTTACAAGTGTTATATTTTTAAAGCCTTTTAAGGTTAGTGTCCTGAATCTCGAATTTTGAAGCAGCTTAGGAGGGTCGACGGGAAGAAAGCACTAGCGACTATTTTAAAGAAGAACTGTTATTGAGAGCAAAAGAAGTTTACAGAATTGTAAATTCTATCCGGGATTAAGAATATCTTGTTTTGTAATTTTCTTAAGGGCGATAATAGAGACGGAGCTGGGAAAGGGAATTTTCCCGTTTTCCTCTTAGCAATCCCCGGCTGTTCTGGGCCGGATTACAACGGCAACCGCAAGGGTATTTTCTCAAAGGGGTAAACGAAATCAAAACTAACCGGCAGAAAGAACAGGGAAGCTCAGTTATGGGCTGATAACACCTGAAGCACTCCGAAAATTACCTCGTAAAGCTAACGGCTCCTTCACGACACACTTCCCCTTTAACGGCTCCCCTTCTCCACTGCGACACCCGTCTCTATCCCTGGGACGCGAGCCCTTTCCCTTTTTACGCCTTTTAGCGTCCGGATCCTCCATTACACAAGAGATACAATAAAGAGAAATTCAACCTCGAAATGAGACAAAAATGAAGTTCGGCGTTGGTATTTAAAAAGGTCCGCAGTGGACATTTAAAAAGACACATCTATTGACTCTGAATGGCAAGCACGTGAACAAATTTAATAATTAAATAACTATTTATAGCCATTCTAAAACAATAAATTGCCTAAAATGTTTTTTTTTCCCGAGCCAAAATCCGCCACCCCTTTTCAATGAAAAATATCCATTACATCTTTAAACTTTCAAATGTATGAAATAAAAATAAAAATAGATTGCTTAAAACCCATTCATTAAAAATGTTAATTGTACAGTGAAGTCGTTAACATAAAAGATACTAGACTCTTATAGAATTTTTATGTTTTAGAAAATCGTGAAGAACGTCAGGATAATGGGCGCTTGCCATTCAATGTCAACACATCATTATCAGTGGATTGATACTTCCCGATATTCCTCAGGGAAGATAACATGACGTAAATTTAAATAGGTCAGCGTGCGAAACATTTTGTAACCTTTAAAATACTGCCAATAAAAGTAAACCTTCAACCACACTATTATTAGATTAAAATTTATTCCTTTTAATAAAAATTATGCTGAATTTGTTTCTTTGCCACAACAGAAACATACATCTCAATTTACATTCTTCAAGAGAACGTTCGATCAGTGGCTTTCAGAGAATGTAAATACAGAGTGAGAGAGAGATGAAGAAAGACGGTAAAAGATAGAATGAAATAAATAGAGAGGGAGAAAGCATGAGAATGAGAGAAAGAGATAGAGTATACGAGAGAGAGGTAAAGAGGGAGAGGGCGATAGGGAGAGAGAGAGAGAGAGAGAGAGTGAGAGAGAGAGAGAGAGAGAGAGAGGGAGGGAGAAAGAGGACGAGAGAGCTGAAGAAAGACAGTAAGAGAGACAGACAGAGAGAAATAGAGAGAGGGAGAAAGCGTGAGTCAGGTAAAGAGATAGAGATAGAGAGGGTATGAGAGAGAGTAAGTGAGAGTGGGAAAGAGAGAAAGAAGAAGAAGAGAGAGAGAGAGAGAGAGAGAGAGGGAGAGAGGGAGAAAGAGGACGAGAGCTGAAGAAAGACAGTAGGAGAGACAGACAGAGAGAAATAGAGAGAGGGAGAAAGCGTGAGTCAGGTAAAGAGATAGAGATAGAGAGGGTATGAGAGAGAGTAAGTTAGAGTGGGAGGGAGAGAAAGAAGAAGAGAGAGAGGGAGAGAGAGAACGAGAGAGTGAGAAAGCAAGGACGAGAGAAGAGTGTACGAGAGAGAGATGAAGAAAGAGAGTATGAGAAAGAGTAAGTGAGAGAGAGGGAGTGTGTGGAGTGGGAGAGGGAGAGAGAATGATGAAAGTAAGAAATACAGAGAGAGAGAGAGAGAGAGAGAGAGAAAGAGAGAAATAGAGGGAGGGAGAAAGCGTTAGAGTGAGTGAGAGAGCTAAAGTAAATGAGAGATAGAGGTTGTACGAGAGAGAGAGAGAGAGAGAGAGAGATGAAGAAAGAGAGTACGAGAGCGAGTAAGTGGGAGGTAGTTAGAAATAGAGAAAGACAGAAAGAGGGAACGGGAGAGAAAGAAAGAGACTCACAGACATAGCTAAACCTAAGAAAATTTTAGTTGCCATATTGCTAATATATTTATATTTTTTATATTATAATATACGATAAATAAAGGTTATACTATATCCTAATTTTGAATTAACTTATGCTTCACTTTTTGTAATGGATGGTTCTAGTAATTTCTATGGTTCTACTGAGACTGATACATATTCCCAATTATTTCTATTAACTTATGGTTTTCCCTAAAATGTTGTTTAGGAAATAATAAGTGTTCAAAAAGAAGGGGAATCGACTATACTTTAACGGGTATTGTAATGGGAAAATTGAAGCGAAAGATCTATCAATGAACGATTTGACCTGTCATTTCATTTTTTCCAATTTCGTTGAACCCGTTCTCAGCGACTTATCGCCCCAACTGCCATTTTAGTAGAACACGAGCTGTCAAAAACTTTCGCCTTTTTGACTAATTCTATTATTAAATAATTACTATTCTGGTTGTAATGCAAGACTTTTCCTGCCTCCGGTGTAAAAGTTACTCGATAACTGGAATGAGATCGTCGGAGAGAATCGGACAGAGTTCGAAATTGGTCTAGGCATCCCTGGATATCCAGCGTTCATTAATACCGACGACTACGGACTTCGTTAACTTTATTACCCTTGCCGCCTAGTAAGCTTAACGTGTAACTTTTTGTAACTTTATCCTTTGTCCGACTCGACCTCACTGTTCTTCCTTAGAATTACATTAAATAAACCAATCTCCACTCATTGAACTCTTATGCCGCATTTCATTCTTTCTATACAACCTTACAATAAAAACAAAATAAACGGGTTTATTATTATGTTTAAACGGTTGTTTCTGTAATTTTTTTGCAAAATAAAATGTGTATATCAAAACTGCATATGAAAATAAACAAGCATAACAATACTTCAACTAAAATATTTTAACAATACACATATATTCAACTCAGTCCTGAAAATCTATTACAACAGGTCAAGTTCAACAACTTTTAGGTATTCCGTACAATCTTGCGGTAAACCAAAGTTAGTTTATGGTCCATTTAAACCGCTTGGGACTACAAAAGGGTAAAAGTGCTATTTTCAAACTAGTGATCTATGATAAATTCAAAAGCCTCACATCTTTAAAATTGCTTTTTCACATTTTTTTTCCACATTTGGCTTACAATTTCGATAAACTGCGCTATCACAAAACCATATCAGGTGATTAACTATTTATAAAAACAAGAAAAACATAATTGAAAATAAATCTGCCAAAACGATCGATGAGAACTTTTCTTCCTGAACACAAATATTGGCCGACCAACTTCGGACAAAGGTACAACTTCCCCGGCTTACGTGAAGAGCTACGAAGTCCTTTGTGAAATTCGGTAAAAAGAAAATTCAGAAATCAGAGCAACACGTTTTATGGTCTATGAACGGATCAAATAAGATTAAATGGTCTATCGTCTAAAACCTACCTTTTCTAGATATTTTTATTTGATACTGAAACACCAACTATTTAATGCTGAGAATTTTGGTTAAAATATTTCTCTTTTTTGTGGGGGGGCTGCATGATGGATTCCAACTTTTTTTCGACGGTGACTTATACAGATCTATTTGGACCCTTACGATTAAGACTAGCGAGTAAAGTATATTTTTCTGACAAAACATAAATTTTTCCTGAGTAGTCTTTGGCTAAAGATTGGCCTTATGGAGTATATTTCCTTATAAGACTCCTCTATTTGAACCTTTGGTCAAAGGTTATTCCTAGGAACTTAGTTTCTTTGGAGAAAGTTATGGCTTAACCTTTTAAATGCTTTTAGATGTAGGTTCTTTCTTCTTGTGAAAGATATGAGATATGATTGATTTGGGTTGACATTTAAACCAAGTTCCCAGTTTAGGGTGTTTTGCATCAGTTTCGACAGCGACAACAACGCGATAGTACCCGTCCTTAGAGACATACTTGGGTCCCGACCAAGTTCAGTACTTTTTATCTGATTTCTTTGCATAGCTAATATCCTCGTAGTCGGAGGATCAATACTCTTCCTTTGCACTGCCGTTTCAGCAGTATACGAGATGTTATGGAATGTTTCTTCTATGTCCATAACTCCATAAGTATATAAGCTCTATTTCGTTATCGTCAGGGCAGTCTCCGGGGTCCGCCCTTTTGGTAGGTACATTGTTGGTCTGGGAGGTTTTTTATTACATGATCATCTTTTAATTCTTAACCTACAATTTTGTTCAATGTCTTTTCTATTTATTGTCAGTACTGGTTTTGCCGAATCCGAGGCGCGATCTACTCCTTTCTGCATGAATACCACCCTAGAGTGTCTCCAGATATCTTAGATATATTTTGAAATTTTATCGTAAATACCGCAGATAAAGCATAGCCGTTTAATTATTTTTCATAAGTGCACAAAAAATGAAGTTCCCAATCTTATCGCTATTTACGATTATAAAACCAGGGATTAGGATTTACGCTGCACGACAAATCCAGAAAATAATGATGATAGAGAACCTCCCATTCATTTTGAGAGACCATTACTGTCAGTCTTCCATAGTGGAGAGGTCAAAAGAAAATCAAATGGAAATCCGTGCAGATGGAGACAGACAAAAGGAGTCCGAATTATCATCACTGAGATATCCCGCCATTTCGTATCTAACGAGTTCAGAAACAGCCTTTCTTTTGTATCTCACAAAATAAAATTTACAACCGTCCATACCGTCTGTAAAATATGGTACAATAAAGGAAGAAACAAGAGACATTCATTCCAAAGGAGTAAGTTTTCTTTCTGATTCATCTTATATCTCTTTCTGACATGACGACTTTACGATAAGTCAGCTTTGAGGAATTCGGTATAGAAAGAAACTCATAACCGAAAATGGCTTTACGTGCTCTCGACGTTATTTTCAGACAAATAATTCATAAAAACCAGTTCTCAATCTGCAATCTTCAGTAAAGAGGAAAATAATTACAAAATATTAGTAATTTGGAAATAATAAAACGAAATGAAATCCAGTTAAGATTACTAAGAAATATCTATTTTATGATATGGAACGCAAGGTCTCGTTCGTTGTAAATGTAAATTCAATTTACAATTGCATTATGCATGACACCACAGGAATGAATGTGTTCTCAACAAAAATATTCATAATTTTTTAAGGTTGTACATTATTAATTTAAGTTTCAAAGTCCTGATAAAGTAGATATATGTTTCGCAAGATCGACTAAGGAACTGAGTGTTTTCTTTCAAATTGTCGTCATCCATGATTTTTAATATGTACTTCAATAAGATGTTTTGTCTACCTATTATTAATAGCCGTAAGCGAGAGAGTACTCATTAACCGGGTCTACCCGTTCTTACTGCCACACGTTTTTCAATTTAATTTTGTTGGTAAAATTGTCTGAGTTGACCTTAACCCCCTTTGTGTAAAGAATTCCAAAGAAATGCAATTAAGTAGAGATTCCTTTTTTTATTATTTTCTTCCATTTTAAATGAAAGAGTTATCCCCTTTAAGAAGAGGAACAAGGTGTAGGGTGATATAAGACGGTGTTAATTTATGTCGTCCATTATTTCAAGTCAAAAAGGCCATATTAAAGACATAAATATCATCATCTTGAAATTTATACGATTTCATTACGTGTTATTTCCGGACGGACTGGCTCAGGGCTCAAGTGCAATAATAATCGATGAAACCAACTTTTAATTATACAGAACGACACACTGGGGTGAAAAGCTATCCTTAGGGTGTAAAGAAATGTAAATTTAACCTTCACGTATTGTTTATTCCGTGTAAAGTCAATTCGCATAAATAATTGTAATTGCCCTCAACGCCCGATATTAAAATATTCTAATCAAAAGCATGTTTTATCACAGTCGAGACAAATATATTGCACATTTATCAGTTATGTCGAAACGTTTACACATTAAGCGTTTTCAATCTGCCTTTACAACGGAATTTATATTAAACGTCAAATTCAATTTATTAATGACCAGTTCTACAGCTAGTAATTAGGGTAAATAGCCGTCAAATAATCAGAGAGAATAATTAAAGTGACGTAAAAATCCTGATTAAAAAACAATCGTTTTTGACGTTCTGGATATACGTGAAATTAAGCTCTGTTGACAATAACTTACAGAAAATCGTCCACTTTTTTACTGGTTTTTTACTGGATTACATAGATAGATAAATAGGTTTATTTAAAAATAAGTTAATACACTGTTAATATGGAATATTAAACACCATTAGCATGGTGGTACCAATTCTATATCACCCCTAGGTAGATATGAAAAAATGTTAATATATTCTTTCTTCTTCTTCAGTAATTTACTAGCTGTTTTTGCACTATCGATACTTTTATGAAATATCGGTAATTTTATGAGTTCTACTATCGATATTTCTTTACCACTAAAGCTATACGGATAAGATAGAAAAGGCCATAGAATTAATAAAATATGTTAATTGCAATCGATTTTTCTTACCTATCGATAGTTCTCCCCCAGTAAAAGGTAAATTTTTAGTTCATAATTTCCTTTAAGCTGAAATGTGACGTATGTGAATTCGATCTTTTTTAATAATTATTTAAGAAAACGTCGATAATGAATTCAAGCAACAACAAAAAACAGTTATGTATGTTTTTCCATCATTTAGTTTGAAAGTCTTTTTCAACCATCGATTCAATTACAAAATATCGATAACTATTTATGTTATATTTATTATATATAATTTAAATGAGGGTTCGCAACAGCAGAGGTCATATAAACCCTCAGGGTGCCGGTGTTTTGGAAAAAAGCCCATTTGTAAGTATGTCGGGTTCGAATGCAGGGCCGCTGGATTCGAACCCGGGACCTTCACCTTACGCCTGAACCGTTGCGGCCACCTACGCCCCACTAACGATAATTCACGACCCCTAAGTTGCATAAGGAGAATGTGAGAAACGCAGAATTGACTAGATGTTAAAATATAAACTGTAGTGGTTAAAGCAATAGATTTTTCTGACTATTGATAGTTATTGGCCAGTGCAAGGTAAAATTAATTTTAAATGCCTTACATCTAACATGAGTGTGACTGAAGAAAATTCCATCTACGTCCATCAAGAATTTGTTTTTAATTTCAATATTTTCTTATAATCTGAAATTTCTGGTTGTAATGTCATTTAATGATACATTTACAACTATTTTACAACTATCTACATTACATTAAGGGGAACAAATAATATCATTCTTTCACTTCACTTCTCTAATGAAACTTCACTTCCTACTAGAAAACAGGTCGCGGTACCATTTCCTCTTGAGACGCCTTATGGATTGTAAGGATGGGTTCTGTTGAACGAGACGACTTGGACGAGACTACTGGGTTTATGGAAGAGATTATTGTCGAACTTGGTAAATTTTTGGGATAATTAATTTTTGGATAAATGGGATTTTAAGGTCGTTGGGTAGAGTAGAATTTGAAAGATAATACGGAGGACTTATAATTGATCTGATTGATGACTTTAGACTGAAAGGATTGGAGACGGTGGATATTGGAACGTTTACCTGTTTCCTACAGTTTCCAATATGTCCAAATCGGTTATTGTAGCGTTTTGTAATTTTTTTTTCATTGATAGTTTGGATTTCGTCCTATAAGTTTGTGGAGTCGATCTTTACGTCTGTTTATTTGTTTCGTTCAGTCGTGTTTGCTGATTCCACGTTAAAATTGAGTCAAGATCAAGTGATTTAAGTGATGATCGATCGAGAATTCAAGTTTATAAAACGGTTAATGTGTAATTTCTTCCATCATTCAGTTCACATGCCTTTTTTTTAAATCGATACTGTTACAAAATATCGGTAACTACCAACGGTTTTTAATGTGTATAGTTCTTTTATCTACTAATAACAGGGGGAATAACCCCGTGTGGGTTCCGGGGCAGAATAGGCCCACGGTTTCTCTGCCTGTCGTATGAGGCGACTAAAAGAGCCTTTTCCTCACCGTTATCCCAGTGAGGAGAAGCGACCATCCCTCTCCCCATAATGTCCACTCCTCGTCACTCCCTAACACATCCCTTTTCCCAACATCCCCTTTCCCAACCTGGTCGTAGGTATAAAAGACTAAGGGAAGGCACCCTGACAAAAACCACCGATGGAAAATAGAAATGGAGTAAACATTACGGTGCAGGGGGGAAGGTCCCCAGTGCCGGCGGCCGACAGGGGTGCGCGAGCAGGCCCCGGGGCGTCGTCATCAAGCTACTGCAATGCTACGGGTGTTGAACACTTGGCCCCCGTGACACATAATGTTACAAGTGTTCAGAAAGCTACCGAANAAAAAAAAAAAAAAAACAGGGGGAATAAGAAAATACAACTTTCCAGAGGGAAATCGATAGATGAGGCGAATAATTGACGATAATATCCTTTTCTTTCTTCTCCTTCTTGATTCATATTCATGACAAGATCCGTTGATAAGTTGTACTGTTTTTATTATTTTTTATTTCACGCCCTAATATTTAAACCTTTTATATGCCTTCTGAGTGCGACAAAGATCTGACCTCAAACATTCATTCATAAGCAAATCTATCCTATTGCCATCCAAAGCTTCAATTTATCCTTTTAAAATAGTTAAGAAGGTCAAATGTATGTTTTTAAAAAAATTAAATTATAAATTTTTTTCCTGATCTTTAATTAGAATTTCGAATTTTTGTTTTACAGTTTTGTTTGTTTAAAAATTTCCAATATGATTGTATGGGCAATAATAATAATAATAATAATAATAATAATAATAATAATAATGGTTTCAGAGTAGCAACAGTCTCAGCATAGGCAAATAGGTTCAACGTTTTCCTTTTTTTCTTCCATTCAAATACTATAAATAAAACAATTAACAATAATAACAAAATGAAAACGCAATAACACTTTTGATTCTTTTTATTTATTTATTTAAATTGCGCTATTTTTGCTTATTTATTTTGCTATTTGGGGAATTGTAGTTTATTACCCCACAATTTGTATTTTCTTTTATTTCAATTGATTTCATTTTTTCTCTCCCGCAGCCTCAAAAATTCCCGATAAAAAAAAGAAATCTTGCACGCAGTACTCTCATTCAAACACTAGCAGACAAACATTCAACGGTGTAAGAATTTGGAAAAAGCCTAAATCTCATTATAAATTCCAATATATTTAAGAAAGCTGAAAAGCGCTCTTCGAAGCAAACACTGCGGACCTAGTAACTCCTTTAAATCACTTGAAAGTTCGAGCCTTTGCGTAAAGGGTTGCAAAGTGCGACAGTCGACCAAAATATGTTTTACAGTCAGAAAGATACGTTCTCCACTTCGAATGCATCGGGGACAAGTTGGAAGGTTGTCGCCAATTAAAAGCCTGATTATGGATTAGCATGATGCGACCTATTCGAGATCTAGAAAGAAGCACAAGTTCTTATCTCTCAAGTTCCTTAGTTGGCCATTTATATACAACTGGCTTAATTTCTTTCATACTAATTAGTAATAATAACTAATAATAATTAACTATACAGAAATTCCATCTAGCTGGCCACTTTCGTTTGATGTTTTTCACATAAACGACTATATCATTTTCATTGTATTTGTATAGAGATAACGAGAGAAAAAGAAGAGTCGGCCAGAGAAATAACTCATACCATGAACAAGAGATACTCGGTAGAAAGGGTACAATTGAGATAAAAGAGAAATTATAAAACTACAGACTAGGCCAAAGAATTAGATAAAATTATACATTGTGACATATATTTTAAAAAAATAGCAACCGTCTATTTTAAATCTTATGACCATTTCAGAAATGACAAGCGGAATCAATTAAATCTGTTACCATTCGTTTATATACAATATACTTGTTGTATTTTTCATAAACAACTTTATCGTTTACAAAATTACAGGTATATCAACAAAAGGATCTCTCTTTACGCTAATATGAAGTAGCTTATTTTCTTCTTGCTATATGCAATATATAAGTTATTTATAAAATCAATTCTACGTACTTTCCTCCTTATTTGAACATCGATCATGCGACAATATTGTAAAATATTTGCAGAAAATATGTGTTATTTTCCCCTGTAAGAAAAATGGTGCCTCCGAGAAATCTCTGACTGTCTATCGGGATTTCTCAACTTTAGAATAAAGATTGAACGAGAAATAAACCCAATGATAAAACGGAGAATACAGACATTCTATCAAAAAATATACTGAAGCATATATTATACACACACAAAACTCCGGCAAAAGAAACAACGCAGAACATAGAGATAATTTGTTCATTCATTTATTAATTTAATTTAACAGATAAGTGTAATTTTAAAATTCTTGTAAAAAATTGAGTAGCATTGAGCAAGTACAACTTTACGGATCAAGTTGGAACTTAGTCAATTTATATAGATCATTAGACATGTCTATGACATATACTTTTTAAAAGGATAGTTCCTACTCACATAAGTTGTTTTGCAACGACCGGATTTCGAGCCTTTTAGCTCATCATCAGGTTGAAGGACTTTCACAACCACGTCTCTCGACATGAATTGCCAAAGTGAAACCGGTGATACCTCCGCCAACACGACGTTCCAATTATCAGTTGATTTTTTTGTTTAATGACGCTCAATTTGAACGTGCGAAACGCGGAAATTATAACATAAATAAATATTAGAATAATAAATACCTAATATTACTATAAATTACTATAAAAATAATAACAATTAAAATAATTAGTTTAATTATTTGGATGTTTGATATTATTTATGTACATATTTAAAATGGGAGGTAGATCAAAATCTGTTATATTATTAATGCATTTATCACCATGTTCAATTTTACATTTTTTAATTTCAAATTTCTCAAACCAATCTAGTTCTTTCCCTTTGTTGAAACTATGTAACACTCTTGTATTTAAATTTGAATTGAAATTATGTTTTGTTTCTTTTAGATGGTCCTTAAATTCCGAAAATTTGCTCGATTTAGGCAAGTGTTCTTTTACTCTTGTTTTTATTTCTCTACCGCTTTGTCCTATATATTTAATATCACAATCATTACAATTGAGTTGGTAAACCCCGCTTTTTGCCAAGTTGTCTACTTTGTCTTTAGGTTTTGAGAGGATGTTTTTAAGTGAACCCGTACTTCTAAAAGCTATTCTAAAACCTTCTTGTTTAAAAATTTTACTAACTTTTTCCGATAATTCACCAATGTATGGCAAACAACGGAAACCTAATGATTCATTTGTGGTGGGGTGGCTGAGTCCTATTGTTGATTCGTTTAAAGTTAATTTTTTTATTCTTTTAACTAGCAACCTATCAATAAATATTTCTTGATACCCGTTGTTTTTTTGCTAAGGTTTTAATAGTTTTTAATTCTTTTTTATAGTTATCAGGTGTTAGCGGAAGTTTTAACATCCGGTCTATGAGCCAAATGACATATTCGTCTATGACATATTAGCGATGGAATGCATAAAGATGTCAATGGTAGGTACGATATGCCATTTTCATGTCCAACTTTTAATAAGTTAAATAAAATTGTTTTTACGACTTACACCGAGCTCGTTGTGTCGATAAGTTAGGTAGTATCAACTTATAGTTTCCGTTTACTCCTTGCACAGAGAAAATGTGAAAAATAATATTTCAATTAAATACTTTTGCTGTTTATTATGGCACGGAAATATTTTTTGTTTGTTATTCATGGGCACCTTAGCTTTCCTTCCCTTAAATACGTACTGCATTGTACAAAATTCCATCACCAGAGAGAATTAATACAGCTAAAGTACTATGATCATAAATAGAAACTCATTTAGACAACTAACTGTTGAAAGTTTGAAACAAACTACGTCCAGAGGGATCGTGTAGCAACTAGGGACTAGTAGATTTCACGCTGAAGAATCTTTCTGCATCTATCTGCCCCAGTTTATAATAAAACCCAGAATAAATCCTATCTCCATTTTAAAAATAATGAAATTCAAGAGTAAATCTATTTAAATCATAAAAGTTCCATTAGCGGAAAACACTGAAAAAATGTCATACTTTTTGCTTACTGAGAATTTTCGTAGAAGCATAAAATCATAAGTCCGCCCAGCAATCTATAAACTGTGTTTATTAAGGAAACAAAATAACTAGGAGAATGTGTAGTGAGGGCAACGGTTGTTTTAATTTTTAGTAAACTAACTAATTATTAGTAAAACTATAACTTATGGAAAGCAGAAAACCTTTGACACTGTATACATATTTTGCACAAAATTGTAAGCTTTTACGGTTTATAGGATATTTTCCAATTTTTTTAATGATTATTATTTTATTATAAATAAAACCAAAGTGAAAATGTATAATGGGCTGGCAGTATTAAGTAATCGAATCGAGAGTAAAAAATTTATTGTAATGTACTTCGCCGAAGTTGCCAACTTTTTTCTTGTTTGCTAAAGAATTTCCCAAGTAATTATTATCCGATCCACTGTGCGATTTCTATATCACTTGCGTATTTCTTACTCATCTTTATATGTTTTAGGAGCAAAGCAGAACCACGGAAAAAAATAATAATGCCTAAGTTCGTTGCACCTGAAGTTCAAGACCAATGGCCAAATTGTATTTAAAGAAAAAAATTAAGACGAAACTTACTAAACCTGAATTATGCAGCAAAAATCTTTGCAACTGCAGACCATCCAAACATCTATCTCTTTCCAAATAATACAAACTTAAATATACAAAAAAATGACACACATCACGAACAACAAGTTTTCAGTACATGCATCATCTGTGTAAATTACAACAATATATTAATGACAAAGCTTTTCAAACTTCAAAAAATTTGATCGATCTGGAGTCTACTTCTCCCAAAATTGCGACAAGACCTAACAAGATTTAACATAAATGACCATACCACTAACATCTATAGAAATGAGTTATTAAAAGTTAAAAATGATTTGACAACCAACTTAATTATAATATACACAGACGACACAAAATCTCCAATAGAAGTAGGAGCTGTATTTATCTGTAATGAAGGAGTATGTTTTTGCTCTTTCCGCTATATATAGCAAATATAGTGCGGAATTAGTAGAGTTAAACAAATCTCTTAATAAACACCTGAGCGTAATAATTTGCATCGACTCACTTTCTGTGTTATTAGCAATGAAAACATAATTTATTAACCATCCTTAGTTTTATGCCCTTAAACCATCCGTGTGGGTAGCTAGTCACAGCAATATCACATGCAATGAACAAGTTGATCTAGCGGGAAAAAAGCAATATATTGCGCTACAAAAATCAGATAGATACTGTATGAGGATTTTCCTCTCACGATAAATCAAAGGTGTGGGCATTATTGGAAATGAAAGGGCAAAATACCTTAGACAATAGGATATATGAAATAAATAAATAAATAAAAAGCCAATGGAAGTCATCACTTAGAAAATCAAGGAAGGGAAAAGATGTCTTTGCAAGAATTAGATTAGGCCACACACGACTAAGACATGGGCATTTCATATGCCAGGATCCTCCTCTTATACGTGACAGAATGAACCAACAGATTAAGACAATTTTGAATATTTGCACATTTAAAAAACTTATGTGTGCAGTTTAATCAAATTTCTTGAAGCTTGTGGTTCAAAGTGACAGCCCTAAACTTTTTTTAAAGTACCACCGACGTAAATCAACCATTTATCGCAGCTCGTTCATTAATTTAAATTACAATGATAAATAAATAAAATTGTTTTACCTCCGCTCCCGTGAGGTAAATGAGTTAAAAGCGTTCAATTCAGTAAAAAGAAGTGAAAACAAATTAAGAAAATTAAATTTTGAATAATTCCTGAATTTGTTTACCCATCGTGTTATCTATCCAGCGGCCGACAGGTTCTCGCCTTACCTAAAACAGAAATGAAAACGTTAATATTTGGTAAAGACAGTTTTGTACATTCAATATTAACAGGGAGGGAGCACTGTACCTCAAAGAATCGAAAATGATTTAAATTTCATTCTCCTACTTAATGGGGCTCCCTAAATCATAACTTAGCAACCCCTCGGTGTTATTTGATACTTAGAGAATAAAACCTATTATGAGAGGTATAAGGGAATTACGGACGTACTTCATAGAAGGGTCTAAGGATTATTGCCTTACTCTCAGCATCAATTTAACTTAAGCGAACGCTGCAAATCTAAAAGCAAATGCATGTTGATTATATTAAAATAATTTAATAGAGTTGAACATTCCATTACGATGTCTCTGAAAGACCTATTCAGTACAAAGCCAATATATGACAAGAATAACATATTACTAGACATTAATAGAAATAATCAACATATTAATAGAAATAGTAAAGGTGGGATGATTATTTAAATTAACTTTTTGTAAATGATGGTTATACTCAGAGAATTTATTTACTAAATAGCAGCCCAATACATAGTGTAAGAAAAATAATTTTAAATTAGAAATGAATTTGTGCGACCAAAATTATTTGCGAACATATTTAAAATAGGGATTACATCAAAATCTGTGCATTTATGTATACAGGGTGAGTCATTTTTTGAAGCGGGTGCGTTTAAATCTGACTCGAGGCTTATTTCCTTTGATTAATACGTTAATAGAAGAAAGTGAGTCAATTTTCGGTGCACCATAGGAAAATCAAGGTTGGTGCGTCTAATTATGACTCGGCACATTTTATTTTGTTAGTCTCGTACCAAAAAATAGGCGAGTCACTTTTCGACGCACCATTCGTTACAAATTAGTTTTAGTAGGTTGGAAGGAAAATAAACAAAACCAATATTATTAAACCATTATTCAAATTCAATGTACAAATTTAAAAAAAAAATTCTTCACAAATAAAATTGATTAAGGTTTAAGAGTATTTTTTTCGTCCGATCATCGTTTTACGATAGACTAGGCTACTGTGTTGCAGCAAATGGAGGTCTGTTTGAACAATTACTATAATTATTCAGAAATCGTGAGATGAGGTCTGGTGTGATGTAGGTTTCAGAAAACATTTTCTTTATCGATCTTTATTGAGATCATCTTCAGGGCTCAAAGTGTTTGCCTTCTGTGTAATTGTGCCATTCTTGCGTGTCGTGTTGAGAGTGCCCACTTTGAATAATGTTTTAATAATATTGGTTTTGTTTATTTTCCTTCCAACCTACTAAAATTAATTTGTAACGAATGGTGCGTCGAAAAGTGACTCGCCTATTTTTTGGTACGAGACTAACAAAATAAAACGTTCCGAGTCATAATTAGACGCACCAACGTTGATTTTCCTATGGTGCACCGAAAATTGACTCACTGCCTTTTTTTAATGTTAAAATCAAAAGAAATTGGCCTTGAGCCAGATTTAAACGCACCCACGTTGATTTTCCAATGGTGTACCGAAAATTGACTCACTTTCTTTTATTAACGTATTAATCAAAAGAAATAAGCCTCGAGTCAGATTTAAACGCACCCACGTTGATTTTCCAATGGTGCGTCAAAAAATGACTCACCCTGTATATCTTATATATCTTTATATCTCTATGTATTATTACAAGTTATATGTTATATATATATAACTGTGTGAAGTTATACTTCGTTGTACTTATTAAATCTATTATATTTAGAATCGAATCCTGATTACACGATAATTGAAATATGGCAAAAAGGAGGGAAAATTCGAAAGGTTGTAGGTTGAGATGGGGAGTTGGTGTCCGAGTGGATGAAAGTCACGATAGTTCAAGTGGTAGAGCAGCGCAGCGGCGTATTTCGCCGAACGTCGTGGGTTCGAATCCCGCTCGTGGCACTACCTTTTTCATTTCAACCAAAACCTTACATAAAAAGATTAATTATATATATATCTATATATACGTCTGATCACCTTNTTTTTATAAATTATCTTACATTATCTTTATATTACTTATTTATCTTTATGCATGTATCTTAATATTTAATTTTATATTATTTTTAAATGAAAATGAAAAATAATTTTAAATTAGTAATTAATTTGTATGACCAATATTATTTACGTACATATTTAACGTAGGAAATTACATCAAAATTTATTATATTATTTATTTCTGTTTAATTTTACATTTTTTTATTTCCAATTTCTCACACCAATCGAGTTCCCTCCCTTTGTTGAAATTGTGTAACACTGTTGTATTCAAATTTAAATTTCGTCTTGTTTCATTTTGATGTTCCTTAAAGTTACATAAAAACATCATGTACAGAAAATAGATCATACGTTTTCCAAACGATAGACGCCACGCGAGGCAAACACCGTTCACATGAACCGTCGACATACTTTCTATGCAAATGTCCCATATAAGTATGGATTTACGATAATATCGAGACGAGAAATCTATATAGTTTATTATTAATCCATTTATGTTTTAGTGGTCAATTGACCAAGTTACTCCTTTCAAGTAATTATTCTTATTATGTAAGGTTTTGTGATTGAAATGAAAAAGTCAGTGTCATGAGCGGGATTTGAACCCACGACTTCGCTAAATACGCTGCTGTTCTACCCCTTGAGCTATCTTGAATTCGATACTTTCGGACACCAACTCTCCATATCAACTTACAACCATTCAAATTTTCCCTCTTTTTGCCAGTCTCATATAATTCATAGTTTATTATAATTTCATAAAATGTAACAATATTTCATTTTGAGTTGTTTTGTACTTTAACGTTTTCTTTATATTTCATTCTCGTCATGGTATATCTTTTATTGTAATGATAATAAATAGCGGTTTCTCTTTACGACCTTATGTATATTTGATATGCTGAAAATCTATACGTATGCAATTTGTTATAAAGTGTTGCATTTTATCAAACAACCTCTCAGCTGTAAGACGTATTCGAGCATTAAGTCACCCATCCCATCTCACAAGGCAAAATTTCCTTTCCTGTATGATAATACACGGTCTGACAGTATTCAGCATACTACATTCTCCAGAACTCACCCCTTATTGAATAAATTTGGAATGGATTGCCTAGAAAGCTTTCCAAGATCCGACCGCAACTCATCGATT
Organism: Cimex lectularius; assembly: GCF_000648675.2. NCBI lineage: Eukaryota > Metazoa > Arthropoda > Insecta > Hemiptera > Cimicidae > Cimex > Cimex lectularius. The sequence continues at coordinate 511,778 of NW_019392746.1, forward strand.
TGCGTCCTTCGGGGCGCGGACCGATAGGAAGGAAACTTTGTGAAAGAGGTTCAGAGATACAGGCAAAGTATAAACAGCAGGCGGTTTTTCTCAAACCCCACTAATTGCGATAACCTGTTGACCACAGAAATCATTGCTGCCGTACTTGCTTCTTTTGATTTATTTACTTCGTAATGTTATGAGTTTTGTACTTCACTCAGGTGTTATAAAGAACACATTTTTGACTATGTCTATGAGGAAAAAGGCGGGGGAAATTCATTAATGGTGTTTTTCAAATTAGAGCAGTTTCTTCGGAGAATATTGTCACGATTGTTTTTCTGAAGGACAACACGTCATGCAAAAAGGAAAGTAATGATGTATAAGGAGGAAATGGATATTTTTATACATGTATGAAGAGAATAAAAGTCGTTTTAAAAAAGTCTTGTTTCTTTGATGTTATTCCCACAAATCCCACGGCTGAGGTATTTATTTACTTTTTAATTGTCAAGTTGTTCTTTTAATCTTAACCAGAGACATTTTCCCGTCAGAGACAGATTGTTTTTCTCTCCGCAAAAGGTAAAGGGTTAGAAACCCTTTAGGGTTTAAAGGGAAAGAAACCCGAATTCAGGCAGAAACTGAGAAAAGAGCCTCGTGAGCGAAAAGTTCTACAACTAACAACTCGGCATTTTTTCCCTCTCCAGAGGATAAAGGTTTATCCTAAATCATTCCGCCGTACGAATAAAGGAGAGCCTCTAAACTCTTTTCAGCAAATTTTCCCGATGGCTGGTCTCACTGAGAGGAGCAACATAGTTTAACAAGTTTCTGGATTCCAACAATGCGGATGAAATGTCCGAGTGGCTATATCTTGTTTTCATGATGCTACAACGACAGTAACTGCCTACTTGATGTAGCCACATCCTTCAAATTGAAATAACAAAACTGATTAGATGTACTCTACACACATAATGACGATAAATAACATATTTTTAAATAAACAACACAAACTGATTCCAATGACAAATTAAACTCATCTATTCAGTCACTTTTAATAATAAGTAATACAATAATATTTAAAACAAACATTCCTTTGGGGCGTCGGTGGCCGCAACGGTTTATGCGTTGACACGGCGTTCATCACTGTAAGGTAATGGTCCCGGGTTCGAATACTTACATACTTACAAATTCTAGAATTTGTAAGTATGTAAGTTGATATTGATATTGATCGACCTCCGTAGTTTAAAGTGATGTATTGGATCTTCTTGAGGTCATTTTACAGGTGAATAAAGAACATCACTATTGGGTTTCACCAAGCTTTCGGCGAATGTTCCGCCATCTTCAGGGCCTAATTTATTGAAAACAAATTTACATTAACAGAATTACATAAAACATCATATACTCATACATTATAAGAATAAAATTACGTACTTCACCCAGTTTTTTAAGACAATTAAATTTATTGCACATGTTTGTTGTTATTNATCATGTACCCATCTGGACAGTTTATAGTTTGGAGATTACACACACGAGACTATAGGGCGTAAAGGCACATTAGGTTTATGGATCTTGGGAAGTCCATATATCTTCGGGGGGATGGCTGTGTAGGTTTTTAGACTAAATCCTTTAGTCTTTGACATAAGATCTGCATTTACTAATTTATCTACCAGTTTGTTGTTGGTAGTTTGAAGTTTGGGAGTGGGGTCATTTAATATAACTTCATATTTGTTCTTATCACCCAGTATTTCCCTCATTTTCTGTCTATATTGTTCCCTTGTCATTAACACGTTTGCATTCCCTTTGTCCGCCCTGGTTAAGATTATTTCTGGATGTTCCCTAAAAAATTTTTTACTTTTTTGAAGTTCTACTTCTATTTGGGTCTGTTTTTTGTTCTTAGGTTGGGCTAAAGAGTTGCGAACAATATTTATAGCATCCGCTCTGGTGGCATCTTTTATTTCTTTGTTGGTGACATTCTCAACAAGAGTTTCTATCCCCACAACCATATCCAAGATGGGAAAGTTTTTGAAATTATATGGTAAATTAAAATTTTTATTTAAACCACTTATTTGTTCTATTTCTTTTGGTAAAACTATATCAGTTAGATTGACTAGAAAATTTTCCAGTTTAAAAGTTGTATATACATATAACGTATCTGTGATAAAGAAATACATGTACCTGAGATTGAGTATTAACTTATAAAGAGGTGGGACCAAAGGAGGGACCGATGAGTGTCACTAGATTTTAAACAAGACTATTTTATTTTTTATTTTTATTTTCAGTATGTAGATTCATTTCCACCTTCATTTTAAAATAACAACAAACATGTGCAATAAATTTAATTGTCTTAAAAAACTGGGTGAAGTACGTAATTTTATTCTTATAATGTATGAGTATATGATGTTTTATGTAATTCTGTTAATGTAAATTTGTTTTCAAGAAATTAGGCCCTGAAGATGGCGGAACATTCGCCGAAAGCTTGGTGAAACCCAATAGTGATGTTCTTTATTCACCTGTAAAATGACCTCAAGAAGATCCAATACATCAATTAATACTTACAAATGTTTTTTTTTTCCCAAAAACACCGGCATCCGGAGGGTTTATATAACCTCTGCTGTTGCTCGTTAAAAAATTCCAAAATATGTGCAAAAAATCTACAACGACATGCTGATGAGTCTAAAGTAATGCTGAACTAGCAATTTTTTGTAATTCTGCCAAATTTTATGAGGAAATTTAGGTTAATCAGGCAACTGGTATATTGTGGTAACCCACTCGACTTTAGCACGGTCTAGGGTATGCTAACAGGTGTTATTTGGTACAATTTATTAACCACTTGGGTATGGCTGGGTATAATAAGAAAGAAAGAGAAGGTAGATTTCACCAAAGCACTTTTAAACAGATAAATCTTGCATCTGCCTTTCAACTTATCGTTTACATTAAAAGAAAAATCAATTACCCTCCTTAACAAGATGGCGCATTTATAAAATGAAATTCTCGAAAGGTCGTTCACATGTTCGGTCTATCTTACGCAGTACAGTAGTATGTTTGCATAATTAAAACGTTTATGTGAATATATTAAGCATCTGTAAAATTGCCTCAATGAATAACAGTCAAAAAAGGCCAAAATTCAATCAAACTCTCTGCAATGTTCTCTCGCCACATGGAGTCTGACAAAACAACTCGGATTGGTTTTAAGCACCATTTAACAGCTTTAAATAAAAAAATTTCTTAACAATACAAATAGATGAGTTCGAATCCCGCTCGTGGCACTAACTTTTTCATTTCAACTAATTCCTTACATAAAGATTCATTAATTAAAAGAAGGTATTTGGTCAATCGGACGACGAAATATATTGGATTTAATAAGTAAAACGAAGTACACCTTCAGTAAAGCTCTCTCATTTGTCGCCGAGAATCGAATCCTGATACAAGAAATTTGAAAAATTGCAAAAAAAGAGGGAATATTCGAAAGGTAGGTTGAGATGGGGAGTTGATGTCCGAGTGAATCGAAGTCAGTGGAGAAGTGGTTAGTGCAGCAGTAAGGTCGTGGGTTCGAATCCCGCTCGTGACACTAGCTTTTTCATTTCAACCAATACGTTACATAAATAATAATTAATTGAAAGAAGTTATTTTGTCAATCGGATCACGAAATATAATGGATTTAATGAAAATAGATATTTTTGAGCTGGATTCCCATAGAGCAATTTTGTATTTGAGCCAATGCCCAGTGTTTCATTTAAATGTCCAAACCTCCGCTGAATTTTATTCGATTTAATGGTTTGCACGACGGAAAGTGAGGGGGGCAGGAGTGTTCGGACCCGGAACCAAATACTCAGAACCCATGGGAAAGCACACCAGTATCTTCCAAGCAGAAATTCATGCAATTGAAAGATGTATCCAATTCAACCTAAATAAAGGATACAAAAACAAGAATATAGCTATCATGTCAGATAGCCAAGCAGCCATCAAAGCACTAAGCTCAAATACCATTAGTTCAAGGATGGTGCTGAACTGCAAAACCAAATTAAATACATTAGGCTCGCAGAATAAAGTCAGCCTCTGCTGGGTCCCAGGACACATGGGAGTAGAAGGTAATGAGGAAGCGGACACCCTGGCAAGAAAAGGGGCTGCCACACCGCTAATAGGACCTGAACCCTTCTGTGGAATAGGAACACACACTATCAACGAATACCTCAGACAGAAGGATAAAAAGAGAATGAGCGAACTTTGGAACTCACTTATTGGACACAGACAATCCAAGAATTTTCTAACCAACTTTGGCAAGAAAGAAATCACAGAATGTGTCAAAGGAAGCAGGAACAGACTGCGAATCCTAACAGGATTCCTGACAGGACACTGTAGATTAAATGGACATCTAAAGAAAATTGGAATAATCCAAGATGGCACATGTAGATTCTGCAAAGAAGCAGAAGAGACACCAACACACTTACTAACAAACTGCGGAGCTACACTAGCCCGCAGGAGGAAGTGTTTTGGGATGTACAATGTGACCATAGAAGAACTACAACCACTGAAACCGGGCCTATTAATCAAGTTTCTTGATGAAATAGGACTCACCGATGTGCTTTAGGCAGAGCACAGGGGATACAATAGCTCTTAAAGGGCGCAGTATACCATACCCTGAAATATTATATCTATCTATCTATCTAAATAGACCATGACCCGTCACTACCGAGCACTTCTAGAGGAGCGATAGTTATCAAAGTACTACGTCACTATTTTAAAAACAGGAATGAAAAAACTAGCCTTTTAATTACAGGTAAAGCACCAATTTCGCTGATATTGGTTGTTTGATGATCATTTTAATATAGTTGAATATGGTGACTTCTACGAGTGTTTAGTAGACAGAAAAATATAACCTTTCTAAAGCTAATTAAAGAAGCACTGAATAAATAAATATCTAAAGGAAAAGACGGAAATGACTTTTTAAAGTGGCCGTGTTTTGGCGATCAAGACGAGCCACTACGTAACTGTAAGAGTACACTTGTTGATAATGATCGCACCCATTTACACATCTGCTTCTACCATCTTCCGTTATCCAACATGGTCGGCCACTTTTCTTCCATTTAGTACTCGTTTCTGAATTCGGCCCAGGGATCGATCCTGAGGCAGAGCCGGAGATTCACTACACGTTCTCCCTGGTTTATGCAGGACAGTAAACCCAAGCGATAAGGGCTTCTCCCTCGTCGGCTTTGTGCTTGTGTGAGTGGGCGTGGTCGTTGGGCCGCCAGAGTTATTGCACCCTTTACTTTACGTTTTCCCTCAGGCTTTCCAAAGCCGACTGCGTACGAGTTTTTCACGCGCGACTCGAATGACCCGATAAATACAATTTAGAAAAAAAACCAGTCCTATTTCGCCTGATGTAAACGGTGTATGAATGGACTAGACTCAATTATGATGTACTATTACTAAAACCACTTTTAGAGAGAAAAACAATTTACCATAAGCCCATCAAAACCATTCTTTTTAAAAATCTGGAAAATATTTGGATTTTTAATAACAACCTACAGAATAGAACAGCAACATATCAATATATGATTATATAGTTTCTTAAGTAATTAAATTATTAGTCAAATAATTAACTTAGGAAACAAATTGTCACGACTGTAATGAGAGTAGGAAGCTCTTCCAATGAAGATAACCTCTTCGTACCTGCGCTCTATATAACAGATTAATTATACTGAAAAATGGCAAAAAGGAAGGAAAATTCAAAAGGTGGGGTTGAGATGGGAAGTTGGTGTCCGAGTGGATCGGGAAGTTGTTATTGTAAAACAGAAAACGGATATATCAGAAATATATGATGGATTTAAGTATATATTTAACTTTTATTAGGTTTCATGGAACGCTTGACCAAATAAATTCTTTTCAATTAATTAATCTTTAATTAGTGTTTAGTAGAGATCAAAAAGTCAGTGTCAAGAGCGGGATTCGAACCCACGACCTTCGGCTAAATACGCCGCTGCTCTACCACGAAAAATGGCAAAAAGGAGGGAAAATTCAAAAGATGGAGTTGAGCGGCGTATTTAGCCGAAGGTCGTGGGTTCGAATCCCGCTCTTGACACTGGCTTTTTTTATCTCAACCAAAACACTAATTAAAGTCTAATAAATTGAAAAGTACATTTTTAACATCTATCTTATCTTATCTGTATATTTAACATCGACATCGGTTCATAAATAAGTATTGAGATAGATATCTAGAAAAATATATTGAAACTGTATTTTCTTCAATTCTTATTTTCTTTTTGGCCAATTGATATACATGCACTACTTACCAGAAAATCGCTAAAAATATCGCTATTTTAGCAAAAACATAATAACACTTGTAATCGATAAATCTTGGTTCTTTTCAATGAACTATCAAATATGAATTTTTATTTGAAAATGCATTCTCGGGGTCCTAATTTTCTTCCAGTATGAGAAAATTCATATAAATTTTAACAAAATTAATTGTAACCTATGAAAAGAGACGGCAAATAAAATATGCACTTGTTACTGCAGCCAAATATTACATATATAACAGCAAGAAAATAGAAAGCAGTAAATTAGAACAATATAAAGATTTGTCACAATAGATATTTGAAGTCTGTAAACTTTTTTTTACAAGGAGGGAAAATTCAAAAGGTGGGGTTGAGATGGGAAGTTGTGCCCGAGGGGATCGAAGTCACGATAGCTCAAGTGGTAGAGTAGCGGCGTATCAAGCCGAAGATCGTGGGTTCGAATCCCGCTCGTGACATTGACTTTTTTATCTCAACTTAAAACCTTAATTAATTGGATTTTTTTTTTTACTGTTAACCACAACAGAAAATGACGATCGTTACATCACTACGTGAGTTGAGACATGCAGGGTAATTTTTAAAACATAACGTTATTAAATTTTTTCCATTTATTGAAAGTTGTTTTCCTTGCCAGCAAAAGAAGGCCTGAAAAAGGGATCGGGAGAAAATTAGGAGGGAAAAATGCATTTACACGTAAAGACAATAAACTGGTCGATAGTTCTTTTGCAAATTCAAGAAACAGACAGAAAATAGAAAACAACCAAACGGGAGGAGAACAAAAATAAGAAAATAAGCTGTTGTAGAACAGACGAGACCCAAATTATCGATGAAATAAACACACAAAAATATCGGGTTTTCCTTCTAAGCAGATACCTTTAGCTTTTAGCTACCCTCTTACTAAAAACAACGAAAATCCGAAAAAAGTTCGAATTCTATTCCTTTTATATTAGTTATTCTCTTATAATTCATTGGCTTTAAATATTTATTACCACAACATATGAGCAACTTCTCAAGTGGTACATTTAGTTTTTATGATAAAGTGCGTTTGCATATATATTTTTAGGTTTTAGTCGATACTTAAATTACATAAAGGTTGCGTTCTATCGAAACTTTTGGCCTGATCTTTCCTCCAAGATAGCAGCTCATTATTTTCTTGGCTCGACCCTCCTACAAACTTGTTCTGCCCAATTCCTTTTACTTGAACAAATTGTTGTTCCCACGACTTCTAATTCTTTCTGCCTCCTTAGCCAATAATTTCCATATTGGGCCTTCTGTCTGGTTTAATATGGTCAGTTTCTATTTATTCCGTTCTATTTATTTTTACTTATCGTATCCTTACATAACAGTTTTACTATTGGCATATGTATTTGGATACACAGTTTAAGTAAAAAGGCATTCTCTCAAACAAAACTGACACAGCTGAGGGAAAACCTAGAGAAACTAGAGGAAAAACTTGGCTTTGACCCACCCACATATACTCAAATTACTTAATCGTTCAGTTTATTCTATGTGGATTCAAGTTAATTGACAGATAAGCTGGGCAAGGAGGTGGCTTCTGGATGTTAAAGAGTTACAAGAGACAAGTATATGGATACTTTTATAGATTATTCAAGTATTATTCAAAATTCTACAATGGAACATGGTTGTTTTGGATTTAAAACTTTAACATTCACAACAGCCATTCTGCAGGAAGTACACGACATCGAGACTTGTAGGAAACAGCATTGATTTTTTTCTGAAAAGTAATACACAAATAACGTTCCGTCCGATTCATTGAACATGAGAAACACCGGCTGGCAATTGGACCGAGGCGGCGTGGAAAATATGCAGGAAGCTCAAAGGGGAAAAATTCGTAAAAATTTATTCCGATCGTACCAATCCGTTAAGGATTATAATGGCCGGCACGGCTGGACTACAGGGAGTTGGCAGGTTTCCATGGAGGGGCCGGAACCAGAATCCGGGTTCCGGTCCGTATCGCTTCCGGTCGAGCGGGCCGCGCGTGCGAGCGGCAAAATGGCCGACCGGATTCCAGCGATCTTCGTCTGTCGTTGAGTCTGTTCGACCTCACGTTTCCTGGAGAGCAAAGATTGTCACTGAAATGAAGTGTCGAGGCGAGAAAACAACAGATACCTTAATGAACCATTAGTTTGGTGCGATCATTTTGGTATACATTCGCCTTGTCAATTGCGCAAAAACAGCGAGGATAAGCAGACCAAAGTGATCGGAAACAACAAATTTACAAGTTCATGACTACGCAGATTCTAAGAGGAAATCTCACAAAAATAACTGGTAAAAAATTACTTCCAAAACGAGATGTTCTTTCAAAGAGGTGTATTGTGCTATAATAAATTAATTAAGAATTACACCCCGAGGCCGACACAAGTACAGCTTGAGGTTCAGAGAGGTCAGAGACGCCCTCTAGGCTGCACCTTTCTTTTGCCCCTGGATACCCCCCTTGTAACCAAGGGTTAGAAGGGGTCACAGGATAGAATGAAGGAATCTGGATTGACAAAGGGCCGTGGACGAGAACTCGAGGTGAGCTGTTTCGGGGTCGTGAGCCTCAACCACACTATACCAACCGTCGTCGCCGCAGTGCCACAATGAGTGGAGCAACTCGGACAATATCGTGCAACGAGCGCCTAGAAAGGAGAACACCAATTGGAATGATGTTATGTTTACTGATCAGTCTGTATAGTGATAGCAGGCGCCGAAGAGTCCACGAGACAGGTGATGTGAGAGTTCAGTACAGTTTGGAGGAGGCAGTATGTACTGGAGGAAGAATTGGACTCCATATTGTGAAGGAAACCTCACCGCAGTCCGTTATGTCCAAGAAATTATCGAGGAATACATCCCTCAAACCAGGGATCTCATTGGCCGGGATTTTCGATTTCTAGATAACAATGCCAGACCTCATAAAAGCACAGTTGCTCATCAATGTTTAGAAAAGCTGGGAATTTCCCATCTGCCCTTTCCCCCATTGTCTCAGACCTCATCCCATTTAGCACATGTGGGATGCTTGCAGAGGTTTTTCGATCACCATCCGCAGCTAGTTAACCTGCAACAACTGAGTGCAGAGTTGAAACATTTATAGAATGAAATTTGAACATGAAAATGTTGAAATGTAAAAAAACAATAATTTCTATTCAACTTTAATGCAATTTATAATAAAAATAAAATAAAAATGCTAGGGAAAGTAAATACTACAAAATTGTCAATATCCGTATTCATTTTTGAACAGGTTATGCTCTTGCAAATGGGCCAGCTTTCGTTCAAAGTCATCAGCATCCTCGAATTAATCGTCTTTCGCGTTTTCAAAAAAAAAAATTAAAATAATAAGGGAATAACAGAAAATGATGCACATTCACAACCACACTATGTAATCATAGCATTTTCCTTAACAAGTTTTATGTAAAGAATAACGACTACAGTAATTGCCACATTGTAATTAAAGTACATGTATCCACCTATTAATAATTATTACACAAATATGCACAGTAACTGCCTCCCAATCAAACTCTCTTCCCATATAGTGCTTTGGAGTACAATTGGGAAGGTGAAATAATTGTAAAAATATTAATCTGCACCCTGACTACCCTGCAAAATTATTATCGCAATAATACTGATAAATACTGTAAAAATAGAAATTTTTTTTGTTCTATTCATTCTTACGCTGTACATAAGACAACAAGCTCTAATAGGAATAATAAAAACCATAAAACCGTAGAACCATCTTTTCAAAAAAGTAAAAAAATTAAAATCTCTTTATTTCTACTTCAATGTGTTGAGCAGCATAAACAGTACAATACGCAAAAAAATAAGTCCATTATTAATCGTCCTAATAAGTTATAAGGCAAATAAAACACAAGTTTTGCAAGAGCCGTTGATAGATGGATTAAGTCAAAATTTACTCGATTTAATTAACCATCATTTTTTTAGATGTTTGAAAAGAAATCGACATAAAACCCTAACGGCTAGTGATAGAAGTCGATCGCTATAGAAAAATTACGTTAACAATATTTTCTACTTGAGTGATGAACGGTAAATTTACTATATTTTTACCAGACCATTGAATTTTATGGCGGCAAATTCAGTTCAATGGTAAATGAAGTTGTTGATCCATTACACGATAATTGAACATTTTCCTAGCCAGTAATTACACACTTTGTAATGTAATATTTCATTAATTTCATCTAATTATTCCCTCCCGTGACCATATGCCACTTAGACAAATATTCAATAATAGGTAAACGGATATACAAAGCATACTTGCATCATCTACGATCTACTAATTTCATTCCAAAAAGCTATTTAATTATTAGGATTTATTTATTTATTATAATAGAATATTTATGAAAGTTCTGGCGAGAGGGGTTTTTAACCTCCCCACTCACAAAAAAAAATTGTCCACTGATTTCAAATTTTTGTACAATATGTCTTGATTTACATTTAACTTTGTCTGGACCACAGGTAAAGCAACCATTTCCACATTCAACAGTTCTATTTGCATTTGCATCCGCAAGTGGAGATATGATGGCGATCGGATGATCAACAATGCTGAATTCATAAACTTGCAAAACAACTGGCCATCCGCCAACTCAGTTTGTCCCGAATGCCATGGATTGTTAAAATGATGAGAATCTTTCTGTAATTATAAATATTAATTTATTTGTGCAAGTTGCCAGTTGCATCGTTACCCAAGTATTAACTAGTGGAATATGGATTTATTTCTTTTTTTTTCTTTTTTTGCGCCATCATGGCAATGCCACTTCAATGAGTATCCGACTTAGGCCCTTATCATTCGATTTCAGGTCATTTTACATTCACAACTTTTAGGATTAAAAACTTTTCTTAATTCTAATCTCAAGTTCGCTGGCCAGATCGTATACGAGATCTAAAAACATATTCCACACCTTATTTCCACACCGAGAAAATTGGACAAACCTTGCGAATTTTTCAGTTTTCGTTCCTTCTCTATTAAATTTAGGGGAAATCATGATGAAGTGTTCTCACCTTTCTTACACGTTGCATGCTCCGCACAATGTTGGGTTGAACATATTAAATCTGTATAAGTGAGATTTAAGTCGTGTCCTGATCTCAATCTATAGATAATCCGGGAAAACATTTTCGTTGTTCTTTACGTAAGGAACCGTTGACGTTGGATTTGGTTTTTCTCTTGCTAAACCGAGAAAAAAGTTCCATTTTACGCTTTTCTTCATGGTATTGTCCGCAATTCTTTTACTTTTTCACACTTACTATTAAGACAGTGGTGAACGAATATTCTTTATTATTCCATTTGCCAGCATTATAATAGTGATATTATTTAATAAGAATATTCATTTGCAAAAAATAAAAAGGGTGAGATAATTCTATAATTAACTTATTTCTGAGTAATGATTTTTCTTTAGAATGGCTTAAGAAATGAGTAAATATAATATTTACTGTGTGGTGATTAGTTTTTTTAATACCGTTAAGCGATAATTATTCAGAAATCGTGAGATGCGGTCTGGTGTGATGTAGGTTTCAATAGGCACTCTCAACACGACACGCCAGAATGGCACAATTACACAGAAGACAAATACTTTGAGCCCTAAAGATGATCTCAATAAAGATCGAAACGTTGGCACGATAAAGAAAATGTTTTTTTGAAAACTACATTTCTGAATAATAATATTTACTGGGTAAAAGGTAGCTATTTGGTAGAAAGAAAGCTTCTCGATGGTTGTTTTTCAACAGTTCTTACGCCACAAAATCTTTACAAATATATAATTTAAAATTTTTAGTTAAATTACGAAGAGTTAATTGCTCAACGTGATCACAATGCACCAAGACTTTTTATTGTGTTTGCGTACTGATCAATAAAACAACGCCGAGATGTGACTTCCAATAAATTCTGTCTACCTTTTTCAACAATTATGACACCGAAAGGAGAGCATTTAAATTAGCCATTTTATTAAATATTTACGACCTATCGTTTACGGAATAAACAAAAAATGATAGTCTCACTTTTGATCTTTATTAAGCCGCCAGGGGGTGATTTATTCGTTGCGATCTGTACAATCCTTCTACCACAAGACTGACGCCGAGGAGATAAGGCGACACGAAAATAATCTTATAGCCAGGGAAAAATATATATGACAATAAATTATATTTATTTCACCAATTGGACAACTAACAGAGAACAAAACCTGTTCTAATGGACATGTATTAACATGGTCGGACTATAATCAGTTCTAAACTGTCCTATATCGATCATACAATCTTATAAAAATGTAATTAGTATATGGAAGCATGTATTTGGACATTACCGATCATTTTAGACTCCCTATACTCGCTGGGTATTAAGATTCGGGTGTATACATCAGGTCAAATCTCATGATCCTCTCATGGGCTGGCGAGGAAACGTTTGTACCAAAATTTGTACAGACTTTCAGAAAGACTTGCTACAATTCCTTCAACTTCGGTACCAAGGCTTCCAGCCATTCCAGCATCTTGTTAAGAAATCGACTCCAGCCAGAAATGCTGTCAAAACATTTATTTTTGCCATCAGTGCCTAACGATATGTTTTGAAATATATAAATACTCCTGCCGCAGTACGGCCTTTTGTATTTTGTATACTTTATATTATTATTCTATTGTATTTGCTGAATTAAATAAAGTTATTGTCTTTTCCTGATTCCATATCTCCTCCCTTCCGTCTCATCTCTTTTACAAAACAAAAAATACACAGAGAGAAAAGGAAACTTCGATATATATATATATGTGTGTGTGTGTGTGTGTGTGTGTGTGTGCGTGTGCGTGTGTGGGTATACACACACACACACACATATATATATATATATATATATATATATATATATATATATACACACAGATACACTGAGGATTGCGAAGTGCCGAAACGCGTCTGACAGACCAGCTGCGAGAAAGGCATTAAATTTTTTTTTAATGCCAAACATAATTAAACCGACCGAGATACCTGATACCACTTTTAAACTGTTTTGACCATTTTTTGTTCCTATATTTCTCCATCCTTAGACCCCAGACCGTGTGATATATATGTTCTATTACTTTCACAATAGTTGACACGTATCAGTAAACCTCTCTACTTTCAAAAAATTTATCACGAATAGCGCGATTTAATTGAATAACCTTCAAACAATTCAGTTGCGACTTGCTAGGAACTGATTTACATCTTTTATGTTTCCCTGTCGTATTTTTGTTTGTCAATCGTTTATGTATTTTTTAATTATAATTTGTTAAATTATCTGTTCGTATTATTTGCGTACCTACTTCTTATCTTGATATCATTAATTATTTCTCCCATTTATCAGGTTGCCTTTAAGTTTACTCATTCATCTCTCTATTATCGCTATGGTCCTTAGAAGCACAAATTTTGTTTGAATCAATTTTTTATACTTAAATTATAAAGTACATTCTTATAAACTAAATTATTTTCTTATTCCAATATATTTACATAAATAAAATATCTTTAAAAATAGAATCGAAACATTAAATGTTGTAATGTTAAGCGTAATTAAGAAGCCAAAGTTTAATTGATTACACAATTAATTCCTTGTTTGGTTTAAATTGTATTATTTATTATAAAAAGAAAATTAATGTAAAGTATCGTCGGCCTGAACTAGTTTTAACTTTTAAATATATATTTTTCCTAATTTAAATGATTGTTTGAAAAGAAGGGATTGAAACTTTCTTTTTAAACTTCTATTAACCGCAGAAACGAAACTGACGTGCAGCGATATTATAGGTATTATGGGGAAAAAATATTCGCTGAGATAAATTTTTACCACTCTTTTAAAAATACCGCTTGATATTAAAGACCTTCCATTTACTGCGTTTCTAGAATTGCCGAGATTATAGAAGATAAAATTTATAGACTCGCCATCCGAGAGTAGTAAAATAAAATGTACTTAAATCTGATGACCGTGCCGGTTTGAGGGGAGAATCCCAAACGTTGGGGTAAGAACCAAGGGGCTCCTGCCCAGAAAATAACTAGGGGATTTTGCAGTAACGGAGAGATCATAAACTCCCTTACAAGAGGATGATATTCTCCCCAAAACAGCCTAGACGTGCGGCCCGTTTAACTCAGAATATGAGGCTGAAATCCGGCCGCGGTTTATTCCAGTCATATCGCCCAGGGGGGCTGATCAATTCCATCCACAAACCCCGGTCCAGATGGTGTAGAATAAAGCTGTAACTTTAAACTGCCCTAAAGCATAAATTTTCGGATAATTAGAAACGTTTTGGTGAATGTTCTATCATTGAGCGTTGTAGTAACAATTTTTAAGCATAAACATTAACTAAGGAAAAAATAAGAAACTTGGCAGCTAAGTGTAACATAGAATTAGCATATACACACAGGCAGAGCCATTTTTTCACATAAGTCAAACCCATGGAGATCTGAAAATGGTGACTGTTATCCTTGTTAATTTATTAAATATAGCATTAACCTGCAAAAATAACAATTTGTCACGAGAAAGCGTTAATAAATGTTATGGGTAGGTTCAACAGATATACTAAACCCGCAATACCTAACAACGTTGCTGTCGAAATATACCGGCGCAACAGCTCCCCCCCCCCCATTTCAAATAGGTTTAATTCATAATCTTTATATATAAAAGTGAATGTTCGTATGTGTATAAACATAAATAATTATAAATTGTATAAAATATTAATAAACATTGTTTTACCGATCTCGGCCATTTTAAATTAAATGTGATATGTAGTGCTTTTTGGCCAATTGGATTTAGTAACATTCTAAATTTTATGAAATGTGAAGCTGCGATGTTCCGTAATGTTCAGTTTTTTCAATGTTTTGTAATTAATTAAGAAGATTTTTTTAATTGAAAACGACAAAATATTGGTCGAAGCACAGCTGCTAAGAGAATTCCAGATGAAAGACAAACTGAAACAGAAAAAAATCAGCACAACGAAATGAACAAAATATATTTCATATATCACGCTCACGAGCTACTAAATCAACACATCACAAAGCACGAAATGAAGCAAGTCGTGTAAGAATTCGAGAATTAAGGCAATCTTCGCCCTGTTGTGATCAAAATGATCAGCGTTACAATTGTCGATTACGCATGCAAACGAATTTATTAAATCAAATGTTAAAAATTGATGGTACTGCATGTATAATTCAGATTTTTAATATAATTTGCATTCAGTTGAGGTTGTTGAACTAATGAATAAAGTGCATACCTTTAAACTTTAAATTATGTTCGTTTAATTTATATATGAGACAGCGGGTTTTTTAAATCAATTTTTCCCCGGCTAGCGCAGAAGCAGGCAAAACAAAAGGCAAATGGATACATTGTTAATGTTGCAGAAGGTTATAAAGCCCAGTGTCTTTCGCAATTTTAACAGAAAAAAATAGAGTCAGATTGTAAACTGTATGTAAAAATGGTAAAAAAAATGATTATCTATCTATTTATCTAATTTATATATACCTCACCCACCAAAATATAATTGTGTGTATGCTTAAAATAATGTTTAAAATAATACTTTAAACGGAGGCCCTGGTTGTACGGATGTATATATCAAAAAATACACATACAAATCAATTGATAATGTTATAGTGAGAGTGTAATTATTATTTATTTTATTTTATTTATTTATTTATTTTTTTTTTTTTTTTGTAGGAACTGATTGCGTTTTGGGATGAAATGACCTATAACCTTTTTGCAGCTATCCGAGCCCAACTACGAAGGGTGATTCTTGATAGCTTCCGGTAATTTACTGTAAATAACAAACTGGAATTGCTGGTGGACTGTGAGAAGTGAGAGGTTCAATTCTGCACATGTGGGTGGTTATGCGCAACATCTGCGGATTTGAGCATATATAAAGAACAATCAGATCTGTTATAGATCAAGTTAAAATAGTCAATTATTTTAGTTTTGTAAGTTTTTGTATTTACATTAGTTTTGTAAGTTGTTCCATATTAACTGTAATTCCCTAATTTCGTGGTCCGCTTGACCAATTAATATATTACAATTAATTAAGATTTTTTTAGTTGAGATGAAAAAGTCAATGGCACGAGCGGGATTCGAACCCACGATCTTTGGCTTGATACGCCGCTGCTCTACCACTTGAGCTATCGTGACCTCGATACACTCGGACACCAACTTCCCATCTCAACCGCACAAGATCGTGGGTTCGAATCCCGCTCGTGCCATTGACTTTTTTATCTCAACTAAAAAACCTTAATTAATTGTAATATATTAACTGTAATGATTTCACTGTAATATGTATTGTGTTTAATCTTACATTCTGACTTTTGGACCCTCCGTTGTAGACTTGCATTTTGCTCTTGTAGATTGTACAACATATTGTTTGTAGAATAATATTAATATTCTTACTCAAATTCAAAGGAGAGGATGTGCTAATACAACATATACCGATGATACCAACAGAAGTGCCTTTCCAATTCAAATGAATGAATTTCCAAGTATACTCTGTAAATATTAGAAGTAGTAAAGTAGTATAATAATCAAAAGACAAAACATATGATCCATTGTCATTAGTTACCTAATTTTTATCCAGTCGCTCTATTTCACACTAGGTTTTTTCTACGAGCAAAGTGAACCATTGATCGAAACAATCTGCCGAGCAAAGTCTGGACTGAATGGGGCTGGTTTTCGAGCCCATTAAGATCTACAAGAGACGTGCCTTTCCAATTCAAATGATTGCAATTTCCAATTAAACTGGCTTTTGTAGTAATGATAAAAAAATCACAAGGTCCATCATCGTTGTTATGTGGATTGAATCTGGAGAATCCATGGAAATTATACATTGCATGCTACAGGATGGATTGTTTTGTACACGTGCCAAATGGAATCACCAAAAATATTGTATACCCAACAGCAATGAAATGAATTTAACACTAAATACAACAGTAATTACAATTTAATACAATGTAATCCAAAACAAAAATAATATTGCATATAAAACTATATAATATGATGGCAAAATACAATCATTGATATCATACATTCAATTGTGTTCATTTAATTTAAAAATATACTCCTATCTAGCAATAGCAATATGTACACTCAACATAATGTGTTAAATAACACTTTTTATTATCACCCATCGCCGGGTTATAAAGCTAGTTTACTTAGTATAAATAACAATTTCCAATTATCCAACCTAACAATTTTAGCAATTTATAAAATAGGAGAACCAGTTTTCCGTAGGTCGATAATCAATCAAAGCTTGAAAATCCGCTTAGCCAAATCGTAATATGATGTGCCCTAAATGACTTCCCCAATATTTGCGACAGCGTTGGACAAGCCGGAATTATAGTCATTAGCATCGACTACGGATAAGCTGGTCACAGTGATTTCGATGGAAACTTAGGAAGCTTTAATCTATATATTATTCCCCTGGAATATTAACAATTACGTATTTTGCACAAAAATATAAAATATTTCTTTAAATTGCTATTATTTATATTAAGTTCATTTAGTTATGTATGATTTTTTTTCAAAACGTTTCCATTTTTATTTCCAACTTTGTAACAGAATTTTTTTATTATTAGGATGTATTTCCTTTGAAATAAATAACAGAAGATAGGCTAAAATATCTATTAATCCCATAGTGTAAAAGTTGCACGTAAGATTTCTGCTTTCTGCGGTTTTATGTACTTTTACTGCTAATTTAATATTGAAACATCTTCAAATGGTAATGGTCAGGAAAAACCACTTTCAGTAAGGTTACAATGTCTTGTTGCCTCACTTCAATAATTAAAATTCCAAGATGTGCATTATTTGATTTGCTAATAATAGGCTAATAAATCAAAACTTTGATTGTTCTACCCCACTTACATTATTTAATCGGTTAGTTTACAATGTAGAGTAGTCACATGGGATTTGTATAAATGTAAATAAAAATGGTAACATGGGGCGTCGGTAGCCGCAACGGTTTAGTTGTTGACACGGCGTTCATCTCTGTAAGGTAAAAGTCCCGGGTTCGATTACAAACGGGCGTTTTTTAAAAACACTGGCACCCCGAGGGTTCGAATGAATAACCTCGTATTTGAAATACCCTCGTAAATAAATAAATCAATTTTAAAAAAGATGGTTACGTAATTTTATTTCGTTGTTATACATGTTACATACTGTTATATGTAATACTGTTTATAGAAACTGTACAATACATACACGTAATATTCATTCTTTATACGCTCTATCAAATACAAGCACTAACAATAAAACCACCAATGAAGATGTAACATGCTGAATATCTGGGTCTCCGGTTGACGCCTTTTATGTTAAATGGACAATGACAATGCATTATTTGGAAGAATATCTAGTTCTACAGGAAATAATTATTTTAATTTAAGAATAACTGATAATGTAGGTTTCTGTTAAAAACTGCCGAAATGAGCTGAAGCTGTTGAAAAAACCCTGAGTTTCACTTCCTAGAGCAAGACGGAAAAGAGCTAGGTCTGCTTAACTATAAAATATTGGTTTCTAAAACAGCCTATCGAATCTGTTTTGGCAAGAAACTAGGACCACTTGAAACATGAGAAATGTAAAAGGAAATTTACGACCTAACGTACTCATCTAGAAATTGCAGAAATTGTGAAACGCACACCCCTAGGAGGTTAAAAACGGTTTACGACCCTATACGGAAGCTTAGAAGGAACCCCGTAAAAAGATCAAAGTAAATATTTACCTCTTGGGAGTTGATCGCATGAAAATATTCAATGCCATTTGGTTAGAAATAATGTAGATCAAAGTCGTGAGGTACGCCCGAACCGCGGGAGCTTTTTGATTGAAACTCAATTGGCGTCTCAATCGCGTCGACTTTATCGTAATTATTCATGCAACTTCGAGCCTGCGTGATCGCCTACCATCTAAACTTAAGCCTTCGGGGCGGGAACTTTAATTTATGTTTTTTATCGGAAAGAAAGAGCTATTCGATGTAGCGACACATTTGGCCGTGAGGGAGGAGACCATTATAACGCACAGGTAAGGCGTAAAAAGGAAATGGCGATGAAGATACGTATGAAAGAAAAAAGAAAAGCGAGTACACCAAATAAATTAAATGACCAAAGATATATCATAAAGTTATATTCGCTTTATTATTTCACAATTTCTTTCCACAATAAGTCACAAGTTTCCTATGAGCAAAGTGAACCATTGATCGAAACCATCTGCCGAGTAAGATCTGGACTGAATGGGGCTTGTTTTTGAGACCATTAAGATCTACCTTTTGCTTGGCCCAACAGGGACAGTGTGGTCGAGCGCTATATCGCAAGAACAGACCTTCGAGGTGAAATAAAGCTGGCTAATGGTGACTCTTTCGCCTGCTTTGTTTCCAACAATGAAGTTTACCCGTGATAAACTCATTCGTTAATGCCCAGAAACACAAAGCGTTGAATTTTGTGTTACACTCCCGTGCAGTACCTGAAAAATCTGATATTATCCAAAGATCCAAGGGTATCAAAAGATTTTGCATAGCCCAACTTGCATTACACTTAACTAATGGATATCTATTAATCAAATCGACATGTTTATTTTTAGACAGAATTAATTGATCTAAAGCTCTGTTGAGTAAAATTAGAATACGGATTTGATAAAACGATAAATTTTTGATACGCACAATTAAAAGAATTAAATAATAATCGCAATCAAAGTATTAAATTGTTTTATTAGTTTCTACTTCAACAACCTCTAGGTTGAACATTAACTAATTATAATTACATACCTCATCAATTAGTAATAACTACACACCTCTCTAAGCGTGCAAGGAGGAATAAGTCCAACTAGACATAAATAATAGAGAGCGGGCGAGAAGCAGAGATGCGATAGTCGGCCGTGGCGCACGGAGAAGGACGAGGAAGTTATACCGAACTGGAATTAAACGAGTTGTTACTGAATATGAATGGGAGGAGTTGGGCAGGAAGGGACCATCTATTTGAGCATACAGCGTCCCTGTAAATCCCTCGTGGTAAAACTATACACGGTTGTTACAACAGTCGTTCCTTCCATCGTCCTGGGGCCCTCTACCATTCACCAACAGTGTTTGAGGATCGCTCGGACGCTTAAGGAGAAACGGCGGTAATTATGTGAGCACCGTTTCTTCGTTTAAAACAGCTCTTTGTTCTAACATTACTTGTACGTACTAAATACTTACGTACATAGATTCATTTACGCATTTCAGAAATCATTAAAAAACGTAAAACCAAATTATGACGTTCAACTGTACAATACTTCAACAAAACATTAATGAATGTTGATTCGATAGAATTAAAAAAATGCTATGAATGCGAAGCAAATTATAATAAACAAAACGTTTAACGACCATATTCATAAACTTTTGTTGTTTTTCATATTAAAATCGAGTTATAACAATCACAATAATTTCTGATAATTAATTAATTTGCGTGGTTTTATTTATTATGGATATGGCACATGTTGACCAACCAAAAACTCTTTTATATTCTCTTATATATATTCTCTCTCTCTCTCTCTCTCTCTCTCTCTCTCTCTCTCTCTCTCTCTCTCTCTCTCTCTCTCTCTCTCTCTCGCTCTCTCTCTCGTTCTCTCTCTCACTCCCTCTCACTCTTTCTCACTCACTCTCTCTCTTTCTCTTTCTCTCCTTCTCTTTCTCTCTCTCTCTCTCGCTCTCTCTCTCTCTCTCGTCCTCTCCCTCTCGTTCTCTCTCTCACTCCCTCTCACTCTTTCTCACTCACTCTCTCTCTTTCTCTTTCTCTCCTTCTCTTTCTCTCTCTCTCCCTCTCGCTCTCTCTCTCCATCTCTCACCATCACTGTCTCTCTCGCGCTCTCTCCCTCTCCCTCTCGTTCTCTCTCTCACTCCCTCTCTCTCTCTCCTTTTCTTACTCTCTCTTTTGCTCTCTCTCTCTCTCTCTCCCGATCGCTCTCTCTCTCCCCCCTCTCGCCCACTCGCTCTCTCCCTCACTCCCCCTTGCTCTTTCTCACTCACTCTCTCTCCCTCTCCCTCCCCCTCTCCCGCACCCTATCCCACACCCTCTCCCTCTCCCTCACCCTCGCCCTCTCTCCCTCTACCTCCCCCTCCCTCTCCCTCCCTCCCTCCCTCCCTCCCAATTAAATTAAAACTAATTGAGCTGGTGTCGAAATATCGTCTGTCAACATTTTGGTACATTAGAATACATAAATTTGGATTATGGTTAAACGACAACTTTCATCAAATCAAAGCATCAAAGAGGAAGTAAGGTTTGCTTTCTAACAAGTCTTGTAGGAATGTTGCATGCTGTGCTTATCATTTTCTATATATTTTATCTGAGAAGATAAGATAGCTTTAACATACTTATAAAAAATAATATTAAAATGCGTAGGTTGTATTTAAAAATGAAAATAGAAACTCCAAACAAGAAAAATGATTTGTGAAAAAAAAATTTAAAATGTTCTTATCGTGACAAAAATATAAATTAAAATGATAAACTAGTAACTGTTTTTCAAAGATTTTACTTTTTTTCTTGCTGAGCGAATTGTTATTGTTATAAACGTATTAAACAACACCCTGTATACGAATTAACGCCCACAATAAAAATAGTTCATTTTTCAAGCGTAACGAAATCCACACTCAAAACGTTCATTAACTTGAATTACACCAGTCGACCAATGATTGAATTACACTGTTGCCGAATAATGATACAATTATGGAATTGAAACATTTGCATAATTACAATTTAATTTTCCCTAAAGGAGGGAAACGACGGCAGTTCCTGTTTCATTAATAGTTTCGGAAAGACTGGTGCTCGCTTAGATATGAATTAATGAAATAGGTATACTTTTTACATTAGTAGCACACCTTATCAATACTTAGATCGGTATATCATAAAATATCGATTTAAAATTGCTTACGGATGAACCTTTTACTTCTTAGTGATACTAATAACATTGTTAGTTACATTTATGAGCATAATAGAAAAAAAAAGTCTTGCTTATTAATGGATAAATCTACATTTTTTCTTTGTGCATAAATAAATTAATCTTCTTTTGTAGTTGGGATTAAAAATGAAACAGAATTTTAAAACTATTTCTGAATAGTCTATAGAAAAGGAAAACACAAAAGATCGCTTTCCTCCTCCTACTTGACTCCACGACAAAACTTCACTACCCTTAAGTGGACTCATGCAGGAGAAGAAAGCCCACTTTACACACTCTCAGAACATTCTTCAATTTTGCACCTTTAATCTAACTGCCAGGAGAAATCTGTCAAAATTCTCAATCTTTTGTGCCATTGAAAAATTTCGTATAGAGTGCGAATTACCTCCCGGCCAAAAACCAAAATACACATTTATGAAAATTCTAAATCAAAATTTATAAAACGAATAAGAATCTTGTCGCATAATATAAATACTAATAGTTGCGCCCGTTTAATTATTAATTATACGAGCGTCGAATATATTTGTCATGAATGCCAGATGTTGATGGGACCTGTCGATAAAACGCGCACTCCTTCGCTGACTATTATTCAAATCTATTGCTAAATCGCGAAGAAAAAATAAACATGGAGTATGAAATAAATTACCAACGGGTATAATCAGCATAACGTTTGTATGCTGCTACGCACGATAAAAGTGTACTGTATAAAGTTTCTGAATGGAGATTTAAAAATATATATTTCTGCTTAAAGCATTATTTAAATATTTGTAGCGGAATCTGATCTTCTAGTAATAACATAATTATAAATAAATATGCAGTATGGCGTTTGCCGCTGTTTTGGTGTCACAGGCGAATTTCGGCATTTTGCCATCTTTAAATGAATGTATATTAAAAAAAATCTATGAATTCTCTATTACAATAATTTTATTACGAAATGATCTGTTTATTATAATAAATTAAATTTTGATAATTTTCTTCGTTCAAAGTTAATATTTTCTTAATATTTAAATAAACAAAACGGCCCCGCCAGTTGAGAATGTTAGAAGAAAGCCTTGTATTATTGTTTTTTCAAATATGACCAACTCCTCGAATTCTTTTTATTAGCCTGGATAAAAATTCAGAAATGAGAAACCCCAGGGGAATAAGCCAAATAGTCTTTTCTTACTCCTTTTTTTATGAATACACTCAAGAATATGCTCTTAAGTATTTTTCATCTCAATATTGTCGCGGAGGTTATTACATTTTTTTCCTTTTTATTTTTATCAAACTCTTATTACAGTTTATATTATCAATAATACAAAAGAATTTAACTCGAATAGTCAGGAAAATGTCGCGGAATGAATGACAAATATTGATAACAGGGATTGTAAAATATGAATAAACAAAGATAAATATTTGAATAACTCATAAAAATAAATTAAATTTCGCAAACCTCTATTATCATCCTCCTTTTGTTTGTTTAATAACACCGTCAACGGTAAATTACATTATTGTCACTAAATTACAAACTGAGATATATTTTCTAATAAAAAATTTTGTTCAGTAGAAGGCTATTTTCTAAAGCATTTGTTTTCAGGTAAATAAGCAATATACACTCATATGCCAAACAAAATCGATTATTTCGGTTATAAACTATAAACATGAATCTTGTTGAAAGCAGTCAAAAAGCCTTTTTATTAAGAAAGACAGAAAGACTATAGACGTAAAGTTCAAAGAAAAGAAAATAATATTTAAAAAATTACAATCATATTTTCAAGTCAGCCATTGAGAGACGTGATCTGAACAACGTATACCAGGGAAACTAGAAACATTACTAATTACAGTGCAGGGGCGATGTGAAAAATAAGGGGAGGGCGAATCCCTGGAGAATGGGAAAGCCTGGCAGACTGACAGATACCGGTTGATTGCATGACTCCCCGAAGACCACAACGCTGTGTGGATACCACATCAGAACCCTGGTTAGGCGTTCACCGCGCCCTAAAACTTGAAAAGTTATTCTTTGCTCGAGCTGGAGGAAAATTCACATTCGATCAGCTTGTAGGTCATTCTTCCTGTCGCTCCACATTGACAACACTTTTTACCTCCTTTCGTGGCGGGTTCGTGCCGTGCCCTTGAGTATGTGGAAAGTTGGACGATAGTATCGAAAAGAGAGAGGTATCAAATGAGAAGTGGGGTTGTGGTGTAATCTGGTCCTTGAGCGTGCGGTTTTAAATGTATACACAACAACCTTGTTGGTCCACTAAGTTTAATCATGTCTCGAGAAAAAACAACGGAACAAAAGTATACTGATTAATAAATACATTGAATAACAACATTAAGAACGTTTTAAAACCTTCAGTATCAACTAGCCAACATACGTTCTATATACCGACAGGCAAAATATTCCGCCCACTTGTAATATAACTTGATTTGTATATATTTATATAAGTTAATCAAAGTTTAACGTTTAACGATTAATAATTCAGTCTTTGTCTAAAACAGTAAAATAAATGTAAATTGCTAAGGAAAACGAGAAATAAAAAAATCTGAAAAAGGACGGACACATAAAATTTGTTTTAGATTTTTAATTAACATTTCAATATCACGTATTTCCACCTCTTGTCTGGATTTATCTCAAAGACGCCTCGGCATACTTTGTACCAGTCTGGAAATGTCTCTTTGCTGGAGGTTAGCCCATTCTTCACGAAGAGACTTTTCAAGATCGTGGAGTGTATAAGGAAGTGTTGGACGTGCTCTTATTCGTTTTTTGACGTTATCCCATAAATGTTCGATGGGGTCTGGCGAACGGGCCAGCCTGGCTAAGACTCGGATGTTATGCTGTTGAAGGAACGTTTGTTCTATGCGCGCGACATGTGGAATTATCGTGCATTAGAACAGGATTGTCGCTGATTTCATCGAGGATAGACAGCGCTCGATGTTCCAAAATTTCATCCACATAGCGAGTGGCCTTAAAAGACCCTCTACGAACAACAGCCAACTCTGTGCGACTCTCCATTGAAATTCCAGCACAAACCATCACTGAGCTACGTTGATCGTTACTCTTTCACACGCCTTCTCCGCACTCTTTCAACCCCATCTAGAAATCCTAGAGCAAATCTACAGTCGTCCAGAAAATGTACAGCAGACCAATCGTCCAAAGATCAATGGCTGTGTTCTCGAGCGAATGCGAGCCGTGCAACTCTGAGTGTTCTGGTCCTCTTACGGGGCTAAAAGCCAACAGTCCATAGTAATTTAATCTTCTACGAGCAGTGCGTTGAGAAATTTGGACACCTCGAACTTCCTGGAGCTGATGAATCGCTTGAACAACAGTAAGGTGCCGGTTTCGAAAAATTCTGATGGATGAATCGCTTGAACAACAGTCGAAAAATTCTCAAAGTCAAAAAACGGTCATCCTCTGTTTCTGTTACCCTAGGGCGTTCAGAACCGGGCCTTCTATGGTAGGACTCAGTTTCTCGAAAACGTCTAACGGCGTTCGTAATAGCCGCATACATGATGGAACGTCAAAAAGTACTGTACGCAACATCCTCAGCACTTAGTGGCATTTTTAAGTTTAAAAATTGAAATTAAGAAAACAAAGATGAAAGTAAACAGTTTATTGGTTCAGAATTTAAATGAGACTGAATAAACATTTTAAATTCCGTAAAAATTCAACATTGAAAAATCATTTTGTTTGCTGGAGATCAAGCTAAGCTATCAATAATTTCCTTAACAACATATATTCGCTGTATCAATAGGTGTTAGAGATAAGTTCATGAGATAAGATTCGATTTTTTACTGGGCATAATTTAAAATCAAGCTCCGATATTGAAGATAAATTTGTGTGCTGAACCATATGTTTTCGTTGTATCAAAATGTGTTGGCGATAAGTCCATGGGGTATGCTATCCATAATTAATTATAAGATATTCATCACAATGGTATTTGTTTTTTTAATATCGATATTTCACAGGACTGTATATATCCTAGTATCGACATGGGTTGGCAATAAATCAACGAAATGTGACATCGATAATTTACTAGAAGATATTCATCACAATGGTATTTGTTGAATATCAAGCTCCGATTTTTAATATCGATATTTTACTGGACTATATATCGTAGTATCGATATGGGTTGGCGATAAATTTACGAAATGTGATATCGATAATTTACTGGAAGATATTCGTCATAGTGATACTGTTGGTTATTAAGCTACTATTTTTAATATTGATATTTTACTGAACAATAAATATTCGTTATATCCAATTTCAACGTCATATGGTATTACAATTAATTAAGGTTTTTGGTTGAGATGAAAAAAAGTTAATGGCACGAGAGGGATTCGAACTCACGACCTTCGGCTAGGTTCTCAACCCCATCTTATGAGTTTTCCCTCCTTTTGCCATTTTTCAAATCTCGTGTAATCGGTTTGGATTCTCGACGACAATTGAAATGGCGAAAGGAGGGAAAACTCATGAGGTGGGGTTGAGATGGGGAGTTGATGTCCGAGTGGATCGAGTTCACGATAGCTCAGGTGGTAGAGCAGCGGCGTATCTAGCCGAAGGTCGTGGGTTCGAATCCCTCTCGTGCCATTAACTTTTTTTCATCTCAACTAAAAACCTTAATTAATTGTAATGTTTAATTGGTCAAGCGGACCACGAAATTAGTGAATTTAATGAAAGTCATATGGTATATTTTAAAAGATAATACTCGTCATATTGCTATTTATAAATGATTGACATATTGTTATAGCTTGATATATTATGACATATTATATTGACAATATACATACGCTATTCATGTATCGATATTTATTGAAGATCAAGCTACGAAATAACGATATTTTAGAGGATGTGTATGTTTAGCAGCAATATTTCGCAGCAATTTTAATTTAGCATCTAAGTCAGCAATATTTCGAAAATAAAAACATTATTTCCCCCTGTACCTTTGTAACGAGCAATAAAAATGCACTAACATTTGAAGTTGAACCAATATTAAAGTTATTGAATGCATATTTCTGGTAAGTATAAAAAAATCAGTCAAACCATTAATTTTGTCAACTGTATTCGGAGAAAAGAAAAGTATTACAATCAGGTTCATTAAATATTTTCGTTCGTGTTTTAATAACTAATCAATATGCTTATGTAAAACCAAATTTTATAACTTTTTAAAAGGAGGGTTAAATAATTTAATATAGGAAAAACGCTTATCGCTGCTTTCGGTTAAAAAAAGTGTGAAAATACGCCGAAAACAACTACAAAAAGGATATGAAACACTGTACACAAGGAAACCCTCGAATGGCTCAAGCTTGGACACAGGGAATGTACCAAGCAAACACTTCATTTCCCAGGTAACAGGCAGATCGATAATCCAGGGCCACCAGTAAAACAATAAATAAAAACAGTTTTAGGTGCGTCCCACAATTTCAGGCGGTGTTAATTCTGATCTGAATTTATTTTATTTACATTGAAGGTAAAACTGTTTAAAAAGTTGTGCTTGATGAAATAAAAGGTGCTTTTTTTCTATTTATTATTTTATCCATTGTAGTTATTCTACTTTTAATATATTTTTTTATTTTAAATGAAAGAATAATAAACTTTTAAAATAAGTTAGTTTAAAAAGTGTTGTTATCGTTAATTTGTCATTAATAGAAAAATCAGGCCCAATTTTCTTTAAAAACCACGAGTATGGTTCACCGTCATTTTTTCCTGGAAATGAGGCTTTATAGGGGAAATTACACATCCGAAATAAAAATAACAATTCAGGATGTACGCATTTAAAAAGCCTCAAAAGCGCAATTTCCTCGAGATAAGAAGCCGAATGAGCTGGCAGAAATCGGGGCGGCCAGCCAGTAGAAAAATTCTCCAGACGGATAATGGAAAATCGTAAGACACGCGACGATCAAGGAGAAGTATATCGTGCAAATATTTCCGACATGGATACATTTCGTTTATTAAATGAAAACTTCTTAGTAAAAGACTAGAAAACACTTCCTGCACACGTTTCGATGTATTGTAATGCATTATTATTGTTATTGTCAAAGAAAATATTCATTAATTAACAGGTGTAAAAACAGGAAAATGGTTAGCGTTTTGCTTTTATATCATGACCTTGTTATGCGATTAAAAGTTAATATGTGAATAATCACAATTTATTTTCGCTTACTTTATCGGCCTTAATTAAATAAATTATTTCACAGCTGGGTTAGTGACAGGTTTTCTAGATTTACAGCTTATGTTATGCCGATTTTGATGAAGCATAAATACATCGGCTTTATTTTTCCGATTTAAAAAAGTTCAATTATTTTTTGATTAGTTTTATCGTGATGATATTAATTTGAGCCCGAAGTTTTATCCTTAGGTTATCGTTTGAGAATTCAATTTTTATCAGGAATACTCATTCATCCATTGATTAACCCATTACTTATTCTTGACCCAGGACAGAATCACTGGGAGCAATCTTTCAAAAACTTCATAGTTCAACTCCTAAACTACAGAAAACTCAGAAGTTAACTATTCACCAGGCATCAGACAATTGTATTCTAATATTATAAGCTGAAAGTAACAGTTTCTTTTAAGATGTGAGTTTTGTGAAACTAGTTTAATTATAATCCAAATTTATGTCATAACAAATATCCACCAGTCTACGTCCTCACAACGGTTTTTGAACAAAGTATCTAAAACTCACGTATCAGAAAATAAATAGGTTTAGTACATAATATAATCATTTTTTACTGCCTATGAATGTTGGAAATTTTTTATCATTACAAAATATAGAGATAATAAGTTTATGATTTTTTGAACTAGTAACACAAAAGAAAATTAATTGTTTATAGTTATTATAGACAATATTTATCATTCATAGATGTTTAGTTTTTACCCACACCAATCTCCCATTTCTCGAAAGGCCCCTGTATCCTTACATATGTATTTCCTTTCATACATATCTGATATGTTGCTATAGATTTATGTGTATAAAAAGAAGAATAGTACTGGCCAACGCAAGAAATGGACATTTTCTATAAGGAAAATCAGGCCAGCCCATTTTTCAAAAATGAAAAATTGATGGTTAAGGTAAGGGTCAGCCAGTACAGAACTTCAACAACTAAATGTTAATTTATAAAAAGAGCCATACAATAGGAATAATATATACTAAGTAAGATGTAACAAATTACTTTGTCTATTATAAAACCATAATATAAAAAGAAAATATTAAGAAAGATAAAGCGAGTAAAGTACGTAAGTGTGGTAACAGATTCTATTTTTAAAATAATACCCATAATTCCACGCCCTCATAGTTTAGGAAATATAGTAAAAAATGATTGTTGACCTATCAAAACTACAGGGTTATAAGCTGGACGAGGCAAGACGCTGACTATTCTTTTCGCAGGTTAAGTAGCAAGCTTGTAGCAAGAAGTTTTGAATTGAACCTGTCGTGAATCTTAGATTAGTTTTTGTAGGTGATGTTTTACGATGACATTGTAGGTCTAAAGTATGGCCAAAATCCTCGGCCACTGAAATCCAAATCCTGGTTTACACTATCATTTTTCAGCATACACCGCTTTTGAATTTGACCTTTGCTTATCTTGAATCATTCGCAGCGTAGGGAGGTCTAAACCGTAACGCTGCATTATTAGCGTACAGGCCCTTCCACAAATCCTTTCACCAGCAACCTTTCCACTTCATTAACCTTTGATCTAAATTTCTGCCCATTTAAAAATATCCGAGAAGCCTTTTTACAAAACCGTATAATATGTATAAGTAATTAAATTCAAAATGAATCTCAGCACCTCTAAAACAAAAATATCTCATTTTAATGAAATTATTTAGTTACATCTTTACAAAACAATTACGCAAAGAACAAGAAGCCGGTCATAATGATAACAAAAATTTAGAAAACCATAAGAACGTAATATTATGTAAATAAAAAACGGACTTTTACCCATCATCACCAAATACATAGCTGTACAGGAAGCACACCCATCTGATGGTATATTTTTGTTTAAATAATTTATTACAACAAAGTTTTTTGATCTTATTATTCTGATGGACAAATTTAATGCACCACACTATTTATTTAGTTTAAAATTAAATCCATTATCTTTCTACATTAGTTAAAGGTAATTAGGAGCTAACGTAGTCAAAATAAACAGCAAATAATGTATTATTTACTTTTTTACTGATTAATCTGGAAATATCGCTTTCAGTAAATCTTTTCCTTCGTTGATTTCATTTGATATTATTCTTATTCCTAAACCTTTTTCAATGGCTTCAGTCAGGCATTTGAGTGACAGTGTCAGGGACATAGAGAATTAGAGGAAGGATAGCGCGCAGTCGCCAGGAGACTGAATGTAAATCACTCTACAGTACGAAGGGTTCTTCGGCACTTCAGACGAACAAGGCTTCACACGAGAAGGCCAGGTCAGGGTCAACGAGGTCTTCAGATGAGAGATAAGATAGATACATCCGTCATCGGATACCGCAGCATTACGGGATATGAGATAAGGTATCTGTTAAGACAAGTCCGAAATGTTTCGATTTCCTCAGGACTGTAAGAAAAAGGCTCAAAGAAAATAACCTCAGGGCCCGGCACCCTGTTTGTGGACCTCCTCTTCTTACCACATATCAGAAAAATGTAAATTCGCACGGGAACGGGAAAAAATTGGACAATGGAAGATTAGGGGCCAGTCCTCTTTACAGATGAGATGAGATTTAGCTTCAAATCTACAGATGGGCGTAATTTCATTTGGAGACGTTCAGGAGAAAGCTATGCCCCATGCTGTATGGTTCCTCAGCTGGCATTCCATAGTGGGTCATTCATGTTCTGGGGTGGCATTTCCTTGGACGCCCGCACCGAATTGGCTGTTGTTCGAGGAAAACTTGTTAATCGAAGACAAAGCAAAATCGAAGAACATGTAGTGCATTTGCCCTGACATGTGAGAGGTTCTTGCTAATGCGGGATAATGTCAGGCCCCATAGAGAGCACGTATCGTGGATGACGGCCTGAATGAGGTTGGAATTGAGTTCTCGGTATGGCCAGCTCCAAGTCCAGTTTTAAACTGAATCGAACACATTTCGGACTAACTTAAGCACCGAGTTTGATGGCGAAACCCAGGAACTAGAAAAACTGAAAACGGCTGTCCTTGATGGAAATAATTCCTCAGGATTTTGCCAGAAATCCTATCCAAAGCATACAAAAGCGTTTAATGGACGTGAATTAAAGGGGACAAATTTTTTTTAAATATTTTTAATCGACTTTTAAAATAAAATAAAATTAAATAGAATTTTATCCAACATATATTTCTGGGCACAAATTTCCAATGTATAGAAAAAAAAGAAATCTGCGAGAAAATCCAAAATATATTTTTCAATAATGCTCTCTCGATATTTTCCAGAAAGTTCTTCATTTATGTTATATGTGATGAATCTTCTTGATACAGTGCTTGCCACAAGTTTCTCATTGTTTATTACGTGGTAATATAAGATAGTGAATGTAACTATAAACCTTACAGGTCTCTGTTAATTAACAAAAAGAGCAAGGCTAAGGGCATAAATCTGCTTTTCAAGAAGTTGTTTATTTATGTTTTATAAGTCGTGGGTTGTAGTTGGACATGTGAGATGTTTGTACGTTTACTAAGCGTTCCATAATTTTGATTATGTTATAAAGCCGTGAAACAACGTCACTTACAATTTTTAGTACTTGTTTTTTGCAGTCCCCTAAAACTCATGTAACTTTCTTAAAGATTCATACATGGACCCTTTTATTTATTTTTTTTTTTTTAAATAAATCTATAAGTAAAAAGAAATGTATGTTTAATGATGCTTGAACATGTTCTGTACTTATTAAGTATTAGTAAGCAAGAGTTGAAAAGGGATATAAGGTTTTAAATATATTTTCCAGAAAAAAAATATTGTCTCCGTCTGTGGAATAGACTGGATCGTGATAAAAAATATATTTTCCAGTAATTTGTTCAGTTTTGTTTTGCGTGTCAAGAATTGTATTTTGGCGATGCGTGGAGTATTTCCATTTTTAATGTACATTTCCGAATTATGTGTACGGTCTAGGTCATGAAACAAGGTTGCTTAAAAACTAGGATTTATCCACTACACCTAGGAGTCCCATATAAATAGAGTGTAACTTTGATCCTGTTTCCTGGGTGAAAGTGTTTGTATACCTGACAATTAATTAAGGTTTTTAGTTGAGATGAAAAAAGTCAATGGCACGAGTTTCATCGCAACTAAAAACCTTAATTAATTGTCATGTATTAATTGGTCAAGCGGACCACGAAAATAGTGAATTAAAGTTTGTATACCATTTTACCTACTACAACAGCAAACAATCTATGTTTTACGAAACGTGACAATCCCAGATCTTGTTCTATATTATTTGTATGTATGAGGCGTAGTACTCTCTGTGAAGAGAACATATTACGAGTCATACGAGGGATCTTTTCCCTTTTTTGCATCTGAGGGATTACTGGGAGGAGATCGGCCCATGCTGTGTTGTGGGTAGGACGGAGAACGTGGCAGGCTGCACCCCCACCACACGGAATAACATCCCCAGAACAGCAAGGGCGAACACGCAAGGGCCCAGTAACGATTTTTATTTGCTTCCTCCACCTTACACGTGGGGAGCGGGTTCGGGCAGAAAGGTAGTCACCTAGGTGGTCGCCTTCTAACCGGCGGCGAAAGGTAATCGGGCCCCGTTCT
Organism: Cimex lectularius; assembly: GCF_000648675.2. Taxonomy (NCBI): domain Eukaryota; kingdom Metazoa; phylum Arthropoda; class Insecta; order Hemiptera; family Cimicidae; genus Cimex; species Cimex lectularius. Next base: position 544,633 of record NW_019392746.1, read on the forward strand.
CCCTTCGTCGCGGATCAATAGGCCCCCAAGATGACAAATAATGGGGAAATTTGAAGTTTCTCAGTTCATCCTTCCCAACGTACCACAACGCTAAAGCACGGATGTCTAATTGGCTGTTAGAGCCGGTTATAATCCGAATACCTGAATTCTTGAAATTGTCTCATGATGATTTCCCGGCCGGGAGATTGTTAGTACAGCCGAGTGGAAATTGGTGTGCACAATTGAGTGTTATAAAACAAATTAAGAGTGCTCGCTACGATGGTCAAAGCGTCCTTAATGGATAAACACAATTTATTTAGATGCAATGAAATCACGAAGAAAAGACAATTAATAAATCCCTGGAAAATATAGAACCTGTAATTATGCCAATAATAAAATATTAAAAACAAACTCAATTTAGAGTTTAACTAAGGCTTCGTTTTGATGTGAAAATAAATGAAACGGTTCCCTTAATAGCACACGTTATCACTGATGTCACAAAACAAACAAAGGGTGTGAATCAACTCAGACAGATTGATTGGATTTGACAAAACTTCAGAATTAAGGGAGCAGACAGGCGAAACTGTATATTTTTACACTGAATGTAAGGAAAGCAAAAGAACAAAATGAGTAAAAAGTAGATATTAATATAAATCAAAATAAACTTCATAAATAATATAGCTAGCATAAGCAAAATAATACTGGAGCATGTAATGAACTAACATATCGAAAAAGTCAGTACCTTAGAAATCTACCAAATGTAACACCTTTAAAAACAAATGAATAAGCAAGCAACGATAGATTGGCTTATCTATCATTTTTATCAATAATCATTCAACATTACATTTTGATATTATTCACTTAATAAAAGAGAACTAAGTTCATAAAGTGCTCACTAGGTAGAATTTTGTAGTTCTATTGAACAAAACTGAAATGGATCGAACAGGACAAAATCTCCACAAAACATTGAAGCAGACAGACGATTATTTAAATTTTAAAAAAAATAAGAAATAATGTTTGTTGATCGACCTGCATATAATCTATGTAGGGTTCCATTCTTCGTAAAGGTCATTAGACAGGTGAAAAAAGAAGACTAATTGCTGGTTTCACCGATCTTTCGGCACCTTATAGTGCCATCATCAAGGTCTATTTTATTACCAATTAAAGTAAATACGCAGTAACATACAATTAAAAATTAATGCAATAAAATTCTATACATACTTTCCCAAGAATGAAAAAAAACTATTGACATGGAAAGCTATTGTAAAAGCGTTTTGGATTTGAGGTTATGGAACACATGGCCAGCGTACTACATTTTTGACGGTGAAAATAGACATCTACGTAAAATTGTAAGTAATTATTAGCATAAAATATTTATATTTGACAAAGTAAACAATAATTGATAATAAAGTTAAACAATACCTCGCTAAAGGGGCGTCGGTGGCCGCAAAGGTTTAGGCGTTGACACGGCGCTCATCACTGTAAGGTGAAGGTCCCGGGTTCGAATCCAGCGGCCCTGCATTCGAACCCGACATACTTACAAGTGGACTTTTTTTTTTTCAAAAACACCGGCACCCTGAGGGTTGATATGACCTCTGCTGTTGCGAACCCTCGTTATTAAAAGAAAAGAGAGAAAAAAAAAACTTCTTGACAAGCAGATAACATTTCTAATCACAGAGAATATATTTAAAACTAAAATTACAGCTATATAATGCAGCTGCATAACCTTAAACCCAAAACGCTTTTTTACAATAAATAGTTTTCCATGTTAATCGTTTTTATTCATTATTGGGAAAGTATGTATAGCATTTTATTACATTAATTTTTTTATTTTATGTTATTGTGTTTTAATTTGTAATAAAATATTACATGATGGCTTATGGACGCTCTGATGATGGCAATAAAAGGTGCCGAAAGCTCGGTGAAACCAGCAATTAGTCTTCTTTTTTTCACCTGTCTAATGACCTCTACGAAGAATGGAACCCTACATCGAAGAAATGATATTAAGTGTTTTCTGTGTATTACTTATTAGTTAGATTTACGCTTACAATAAAATACAATTCGATGGAGAAAAAATTGATTAAGAAGAGAAAATGTACTATACGAAGTCAGCCAAATGTGCATATTTATACATTTTAAAAATTTGAAAACAATTATGTATTTGCGTGTTTATTTACACATAGAATAATATTATAGATTCTGAATAGGAAATAACAATTTCGTTGTTTTTATCTTCTGTTGGAACCTGAAATATCGGACTGGTAAAATAATTAAACACAAACTCAATTTAGAGTTTAAAAAAAAAGTCAAAAGTGTTGTGACGAATAGTACACATGAAAAGGTACACTAATAGGATACGTTTTTTCACTGATGTCCCAAAAACAAACAAATCCAATAAAACAAATTCATTAGACGTGACAGTACAACCCGAAAATAAAGAGAGCAGAATAGAAGAGGGTGCCGGAGGAAACAAAACAAAATAACATAATAAATAAATATATAACTATACGTCGGAATTGTTATACTTATGTTTAAAAGAAAATAAATTGCTAAAGGGAAAACAAACATTAATAAGGATACGACATAAGAGCCTATGATCTCAGACCTTTAAAGAAGTAATAAAATCAAATACTGCTTATAAAAAAGGAATATTCACTTAATGGCATAAAATTTATTATAAAATCTTCCGTCAGAAGAAAATTATATTACAAGATGAGAAACACGAAATTGATCGAATATGACATCAATACAAACTTCTTGAATAAAGAGAGAACAATATCTCCTGGAGAAATAATTTTCAACTATAGAAATATAATAAATACGACAAGGCAAATAATATAATGGAATGACATAACAACCGACGAATTAAATGGTCACAGAAGTCTACTAAACGCTATTAATTAATACAACAATGATGGATTGGTGAATCTGAGGGAAATGCATGGTGAAATTCACATAATGAAACACAAACATGTTTATCATAAAGTCCTCAATCGTGAGAAAATAATAATTTAGTACGACAAATGTAAAAATGATCGAACTCTGGCTTAAAAAAGCTCCTGAATAAAGTGAAGACGACAAAGAGAGATAAAGGGGAGCCGTCCAGATGAAATCATCTCTTCGTAAACTGAATTGAGAACGAAGAAAAACAGAGTAATTATATCGAGGCTTTTTAAATTAACGATCTCGAGTAGAAAATAAGACAAGCACATAAAGTGAATTAGCCATCTATCTCTGCGTTTAAACGGCCCAAATCCGAATTAAACGAAATTAAAATGTGAAAAACAGGAAATTATTGGAATATGACATTAAAACCGCGAGATAAAATAAAAGGCCCGGGACAAGGGTGTCAGACAAAATTTTCCCTTTATAAACCAAATTTAGAACCAAGGAAAAGCAAAAGAACGACATCTGACTTGAATTACACCCTCTCATAAAAACGAATTTCTAGTTAAAACAGCAATTATTCTCTTCGTTAATAAGCAAACTTGAAAATGAGAAAAGTATCAAATTTAAAACAACAAGCGTAGAACACAGTAAAAATAAAAGATATAAAAAAATTACTTCAATAAATGCGTGTAACAATAAGGCTTTACATAACAGTGTTAACAATTTTCACAGCTGTCAGTTCTTAAAATGCCAAGTTCGCTTCTTTTTGCTTACTTGCTGACTTTTCTCTTTCCTCATACGTCAGTTTAACAATTCCGTCATTGGAGAAAGGATGTGTATAAATGTAAAATTGTAAGGCAGCTCGTTATTTTTTTTTACTCTCAGATCCAATCCGACCAAATATAAACGCTTTATTTTCCTATGAGTGTGTGCGTACCTCTTTGAAACAATGTACTTGTAAGCGAGTGTGCTAAGAGAATGAATTAATTAATCGTTTTATTTTTAAACTCGAAAATTTAAGTCTCTTAACTTTAACGAGAGAGAGAGAGAGAGAGAGAGAGAGAGAGAGAGAGGAGAGAGAGAGAGAGAGAGCTGGTGCGATTGTACATACTTATGGTAGAAAAAAATACCTAGGTTGTACATACTTATGGATTTAGAAAAAATACCTATTATTTGTTCATTTGTGCAATCTCTATGTAGAACCATCGTTTACAAAAGATAATCAATCCCCCACCTTTATCACTTCTACGATACGTGATTCTTTATTGGAAACATCAACGAAACATAAATGATACTTAGCAACATGGATAGAGGAATTTATTCGAATTCAGTATCACCAACACATATTAGGACAGTGGCAACTTACGAAAATGAGTTCTTCGACGAAAAATAAAGAGGAGGTAAAGAAAGAAAGTTTCTTTAGAAAGTTAAGCTCCCAGTTTTGCCGTGCTGAAAGATTAAGGCTGCCAATATGCCTGAGACGTCCTAGCAGTTTTAGTCTGGGTTAAATTCGGCAAATCATGACTCGTGAGTGGAAGACCAAAAAGAATAAATAAATAGATAAACGCCTTGAGAAATAAGCCGAGCTCCGTAAAAAATGAAAAACAAATATGTTCAGGAATGTATCAAATGGTGATTTCATTGAAACGTAAAACATTGAGGGTTGTTTAAATTAAAAATTAATATATCTTAATTAAATTTAATATTGATAAGAACACTCCAATTCAAGATGCTGATTTTATTCTTAAGCTATTCACAAGTATTAGCGTGCAATAGATATCAAATATTAAATTAAAAACACTACCTCAAATATTTATCTCCAGATGTTCATTTCAAAACAATCGATACCGTTTTAATAAACAACAGGCCAGAATCCACCAGCAAAACAACACGAAGGCACGACAAAGGGCTAATTAAATCAAATCGCGTGTTTAAACTTGTTGATGTTTATAAACTATTATTTATCGGCAAAAGATCCGAAATAAATCTGGGATACGCGTATGAGAGACAACGTTCCATGTAAAGCCGTCTGTCTAGTATAAGCGTGGTAAAAAAAAACGGCGACTTACTGATGAATGTTCGGTTTTTAAAATGAATACGTCCACAAATACATAATGGGACCTCACGCTTTTATACAGTTCAACGGAGCCAAAGAATATATTGTTTTTTAATATAAAAAATTGTTTAATTTTAATTCTATAAGAAATACTAGACTGTAGGGTTTTGTGGTGTGTACATGTGCATACATACCTACAACTTTATCTGACTAAATGAGAAGAACACTCAACACATAACAAACCCATCCAAATGGTCGTACACAACCCACTCAGGAAAGGACTCTATAAGGTATTAATGATGGACTTAAGATGGAAGAAGGAATAGGTATAGGGGTAAAGGGATCGAATAATCCCTAGGAAAACAGAACTGGTTCTGCCTATATTTCAACTTGAGGTTCATGGAGGCCACCTCTGTCAACATGAGTTGATTAAGGCGAAAAAGAAAATACCACGGGATTACATACTTTCGGATAGTGATGAAGGTAAATGCGTATGCTTTTAGAGCTACAAAGTAGTCTGGGAATGCCTAAATTTAGGAGGACTCGACTTGCTTAACTTAAGCTTAATTCCAGAACATGAAGGTATAGAAGGAAATGATGACAGGTTGACTAAGGAGGGCAACCCTTTCACCCAAGGTACTAGAAATGTAACTAGACGCACCGGTGAGTATGCGTTCGAGCTAGGAAAACGGCTTGAAAAAAGTGGACAAAAGCACCAGGTACCATGCAAGTATTCAAAAAGGTAATCGAAAAAAATTCCCTCCCAGCAGGCAAGATTTTTTAAGGCGAATCTATGTGTCTGAACCACCCACCCCCTAAAGAAAATGAGGAAAGCAAAGAAAGAAACCGACTCTGTCAAGAAAATCCTAAGATATCTTTTGTTAATATGAGGCACTGGCCAGTATACGGCATAGCCACATCGGTAAGGCAATTTGCACACCAACAGAAGTACGCAGTTTACCTGTTTACAGTACCAAGGGAAGTTCTTAGTATTATGGGGGAAAATCGCTCTTTCCACGATATAATTATAATCATAGGGATTCCACAACAGACTTATATAGGTCGCAGTGGAAAAAAATTGGAATCTGTATTACCCTGAGGTACCCAAAATATTATCTATCGTGGTGACGGTTATATACGAAAATTAAAATAGCACGGGATTACATGCTTTCGGATAGTTGCGAAGCTAGATGCGTATGCTTTTAGAGCTGCCAAGTAGTCTGGGAATGCCTAAATTTCCTAATCGGTCTGGGAGAACACGACTTGCTTAATTTGAGCTTAATTCCAGGACATGGAAGTATACAAGCAATTGAACAGGTTGAATAGCCAAAAGGGGGGCAACCCTTTCACCCAAGGCACTAGAAATATAACTAGGCACACCGGTGAGTATGCTAATGTTGGAGCTAGGAAAATGGCTTGAAAAAAGTCAAGTAGTGGATAAAAGCACCAGGTACCAGGCAAGCTGAGATTCAAAAAGGAAAGCGAAAAAATTAATTAATCTCTAATATCACTATTAGATCGAAAGAAACATGATTTCATGTAATGTTGCAAGTGGTTGCTTATTGGTTGAGGCAGCTCAGTTTTGAAATGAAGTAGATGAAAGATTATCAATAAATGTGGCTAAAAAGGATAAAGGTAGAAGTGGAAAAAAGGACCTCAAGACACAAAGGCAGCATGGCAGAAACAGTGGTTGCAGTACGATACTCTTGTATTCGTTCCATTTCGTCTTTGGGACTGTCTAAATTAACAAGTAAAGTTACTTTGTGTTTCACTTAATTTTCATTTGTCCGTATTTTCCATCGTTCAAAACGTGATATGTTTTGTGAATAACTTTCACTGTTTAATGTTTAATTTAATTAAAAAAATAAACATTTTTGTTAAAAGGGAGTAGTTATTTGAATATGACTTACGGAGAACCCCCATCAAATTTAAAGATTTTTCGACATATTTATACATGGCATTCTCGAATGAAATATATATTTCATTCGGGAATTCCTAAATCTAAATTGTTCTACGGGTGAACAAAAAACCGATAACACATTTTTAAAAATACTTCACCTGTTTCCAGAATACTCTAGAATTATTTAAACCATTAATATACTCATAAAATCTACGATTGTTTCTGAAAATAACCAACACGACATAAGAGTGCAATAAATATATGTATTTGACTAGTTATGCAATACGAAGAATATACAATAATTTGAGATGGTATATGAAGGAGGCAAAGAAACTTATTTATAAAAGAAAAAAATTCATTTTTCTGAGAGGAAATAAAATAAATCTGTAGTTTGGTCTACAATAGTTTTCAGCAGTAGCAGCAGCAGTATCAACAGATATAACGTGGTCAATCTGAAAATGTTCAATACACGCTGAACAGCTGGCGAAAAAAAACAGTAGAATCATTTATAACAATTAATAACTTTATCTCAATTGTTCTTGTTTAACTTTCTCATTTACATCATGTCCAACTTTGGACGTCAGGTTAACTTTTGTTTGGACGCGGCGGGAATCAATCCACGCAAAGCTCAGCTCTTGTCGGATCGGCACGAACCAAAGTTCCCTACGTGTCCATCAACTTTCCCTACTCATGTAAGTGGTGATTTTGAGTTTATTGGGACAGTTGGGTTGATAGTTGACCTGAGGGTCACACTTGCACCACTCTTGGAACTTTTATTTCCTTTCAATAAACATCACTTAAAGAATTCACATCAGTGATCAACTCGCTCAAAACTAGATTTCTCGTGAATCTTAATAATCATAACCATGTAAAAACTTACTTTTAACTAAACAATTTAAAAATATACAACATTAAAACAAAAGAACCTTTCTAAAAATAAATTAAAACATAGACATGTGTAGAGCGTTTGAGAAGAGACAAGAAAGAAAAGCAACAGCGCGGAAGATCAAAGTTAAAATAGTTACACCGTGTTTGAAAGACTTGTTTCGTCCATTCTTCTCAAAGTGAATCTTCTTTCACGCGATTTATTCGCCGGGGGAAAAAACTTAAAACAACATTTCGCCCTCAGGCCAACCGTAACTTTCCTAATTGCGACAGTTTTCTCCTGCATTAAGTCGAGAGGGATGTCGACCAATATAAATTTCGTCCTTTATGCCAATTGGTAGATTGTTTACAAAGAGGACAAATCGCCCGTACGAAGAACCATCATAAAAGTTCAAAACAACGATATCAATGGTAAAAAAATAATTGAGTATTTTTTTGACATGAAAGTTAGATGGAGTTGTAGTACAGAGTGATGTTGGCAGAGGCACATGTAACATACCTAAGGGGAAACAAAAATGCTCTGAAACGACCTAGTTCTATCACCCCGAAGATCTTTTTTTAACTTCATTTATTTATCTACAATTGGACATGTATTATGTACATCCAGTAGATTGGATAATATATGTTTGTGGCATTAGGGACGTTATAGTACGCTACACAAGCCGCTCTGGATTAATAAAATGATTATTAATCATTTAAGAGGTCTATCCATTATTCTTTCGACGTTTACGGGGTAAATTTGGGGAATGGCGTAATCGTATTTGTGTGCTACTGTGATTTTGTATTTTACGATGAAAATGTCTTTAATATGTTTTGATGGATGAGAAAACTTTTGGCATGTGAAGATCTGTGTGAAGTGTGTTATTGTTTACGTAAAAACGGGCAGAAACAATTAGTCTTAAAATTTTGGATTGAAAACTTTGTAACCTTTGAATATTGGAATATTTGGAATATTTTTATAAGCTTGGCCTTATAACCTGTATATCCAAATAGGTTTGAATAGGAATGTGTCAAAAGTTTTTATTTAAATGGTAATTTTGATTGTCGTTTGAGTAAATAAAGCATATTACATCGTTTGTTGAGTTTCTAATTGTTTTAATCGTGTGAGTGTGAGTGTGAGTGTGTGTGTGTGTGTGTTTGTGTGTGTGTGTGTATTCCAAGTTAGTCTTCTATCAAATGTAATTCCTAAATAGTTATATAAGTTGTTATAAGTATATGCTAGGACAAGTCTCACGACGGAGGGTAATGGTGATATGATGTGACTTTGAGTGGTTAAACTTTATTTTGCAAAGATTGCTCAATTTTTCAATTGTTGATACGTGGTTTTGTAACGATAAGAGAAGCTTGTATAGAAAAGGGACGACTTGTTAATATGGCTGTGTCATCTGCGTATGTCCCGAAGATCTAACGTTAAAATCTCAACAGCAAAAAAAATTGTTGTAATAAATATAAATTCTAAACAAATACCAATCGTTTTTCTCGGATATAAGCTCTCAGCTGGAATATAATCATTCTGATTATGCTTACAAAAAAAATCTTAATTAAAACGATTAAGTCAAATTGTCGCCAAATTAGGGACTTAAGCATATTTGTCATTGACAAATACTGGCTGCAAAATTTAAAACTGTGATTCATCTTATATCTGGAAAACTACTTAGACGCACAGGAAGTGCAGATAACGTATCTATGCACCTGAGTGATACAAACTGATTTGCTTTTTTCTAGAAACAAATTAGTCATTTTCTGTTTTTAATAGAAGAAAACTCATAAGAACGAGAGTCAAAAAGAAGATACATTATATTAAAGATTTTCTTGTATAACTGAACTAGTTAGTGTTAAACTTAATATTTCCAATTTATTAAATACAATAGTATTAACCATTCGACATTTTTAATATATTTTTATTTTATCAATAACCAACCGTAAACTTATATTATTTATTAATAAAAGAATTATAGCTTATGGATATAAAGGGTTAAAATCTTGCGTTACTGATTACTTCAACACCAAAATTTTGTGTTAATACATCAAAAACTTACAACTACAATTATTCAGAAATCGTGAGATGCCGTCTGGTGTGATGTAGGTTTCAGAAAAACATTTTCTTTATCATGCCAATATTTCGACCTTTATTGAGATCATCTTCAGGGCCTAGGATTTACAAACATTGTTTACATTTAACAAATACATGTAGGATGTGGAAAAAAGTGAATTTATACGAAATATATTTTTTATATTCAATCAAAGTATTTCTATTCACACAAAGTGTTTGTCTTCTGAGTCACCAGACCGCATCTCACGATTTCTGAATAATTATCGATCAACGGTCACTAATCACCACACATTTCTTACAACTACAGTTGAATATATCCACGATCCAGATGATTCCAACATGTTTGGGATGTTAACAACAACAATAATAATCATTATAATTAATAAAATTTCACCTTTCACACCCATTTTTCCGAAGGTTGATATTTCTTCCAAAGCATCCTATATAAAACTTTTCCGCTTATTTTTCTTATTTTGATTAAACGAAAGCACGTAGGCGTCTGAAAACGTGGGGACACAATGGAAAACACACCAAACGAATTGTCCGCGAGTTTATTTGTCCGAGAAAAATTCTTGGGACGAGATTTTTAGATGGTCAAAAGACGATCAATACATACTAAATTTCCTTGAAATCCGGCCGAAATATATATGGATTGTTTTAGATATATTCAACATGGACTATTTAAATGTAAAAAAATACTATTTTCACTACAATTTTCTTCTTGATTCATAGAGTAATTTTGGTTATTGCCATTCTTTAGGCCTAAAAAAGATGCCAACTTAAATAAAAAATCAACTTATATTTGTAACATCATTAACTTCTATATATACAGTCTACTAAGTAATAATACATATAATCAAATGAAGTGAAATAAAAAACTTCATGTAACAAATACCACCCTCTCACAAATATGAGCTTATTATTCAATCCATATTCGTGTCATTACTATGAAACCAACTAAACAAAATTTGTTCAATCGATTTTTATGTTATTATTATGCGGTTTAAAAAGTTATTCTTATTAAAAATAAGAACGAAGATAATATTTTGATGATTATGAGAGGTGGAGAGTAAGCCACATTCTTTCCACGCAGGGCTGCCTACGTGGAAAAATGTATTAAGGGCGATCTTAAAAAAAGTAATATTTATAACCTATGGGCCTAATTTTATTAAGTAATCTTTGGCATTGCTCTGCTCAATATTTTATGTAAATTACATTTTACTTAATAGTATATAGTTACGTCTTAAAATTTGTTATTCGTAGTCCTTTTCCTAGTTAATTAAGTCTCCATACCTGAAACAAAAATATTCAAATCAATCAAATATTACTTAACACTGGGGGAAAAGTATGAAAGAAAATTTTAATACAATATAATATAATAAATAATCTTTATGTAAGATATTGTTTGAGATTAAAATGTCAGTGTCACGAACGGGATTCGAACCCACGACCTTCGGCTAAATACGCCGCTGCTCTACCACTTGATTCCACGAAATCTAATGAATTTAATAAGTTAAATGAAGTATATCTTCACTAAAACTCTCCGTGACCATTTCATTTGTCGCCGAGAATCAAATAGATTTCACGACATTTGAAAAACGGCAAAAAGGAGAGAAAATTCGAAAGTTGGGGTTGAGTTGGGAAGTTGGTGTCCGAGTTGATCGAAGTCACGATAGCTCAAGTGGTAGAGCAGCGGCGAATTTAGCCGAAGGTCGTGGGTTCGAATCCCGCTCGTGACATTGACTGTTTATCTCAACCAATACCTTACATAAAGATTAATTAATTGAAAGATGTTATTTGGTCCATCTGACCACGAAATCTAATGAATTTAATAATAAATAATAATATGATTAACACTGGAGTCTTTGCTTAATATAAATTTTGAATGTTCACTATACTGTATTGTTGCAACTTTGGCTTAATACTGTTTCAATTAATTCTTGGCCAAAATAAACGAAAAACTTTAGAATTAAAGCAGTTTTGAAGATTCAAAGAAGAAAAATAATTTTAAACCGACTACTGGCCAAAACAGAGAAGATAGGAAGAAAGGATAGGAAAAATGATGGAACACAAAATACTACAAAAAACATGGTCGTCTCAATCTGGTTTTGTCAAAAATGGTCTTCCTATTCTCGTTTGTCTTATATACCTGGCGGGTTTCGACATTTCATTACCCTCATTAGTTTGTTTGTTTATGCGTTATTTTGTCTTTCGGGGCAGGAAGCAGATATAAAACAGTCCACATTTATAAAAATCAAGAAATAAGTACAAATAAACCAATTTATTGAATAAATTATCTATCGACACCTCATAAAAGGGCACTTCACAAAATTTCAGAAAGATCAAGCAGGAATATGTGACAGTATCAGAGGGTGATCCAATCGAAAAACGAACTTATCCAATGGATTTTATTTAAAAAATTCATTACCCTCTACTTATCAGTGGGTTTTGAGAAATTCCAATGTTAAAATGTGAGATTTACCGTTGAACTAATAGACAATAACTTTTAAAAGCATGACCAATACAGCCAATAGATTTAACGAATTTGATCCCTACCGCTTGGTGAATGTGACCTTTGGGAAATCAAATCGGTCGGTAATGCCGCAAGCTGTACGTAGAGTCTGATCAGTTGTAAACAATTGCTCACATTGTACTTTTTTCACGTGGGTTTATTTCTATTCCAAAAATGGGGAAAGAACCGCAACACGGCGTCCTTAAGGATAAGCGAAGTTGCCGCTTCCCCGTAGAATGTGACCTCAGGCACCCGAAAGGCCAATTGCGCGTCTCCAATTTCACAAGCATGATGTTTAGAAAGTGGAATATTTGAGTTGTTTTTCGGTATAAAAATATCGGTTGCGTTCTCCGGCGTATTAACCTGAAGGCCAAATGGCAAATTACACGCATGTTTCTAATCTTCCTGTATTTCTCCCGGTCATTTCAGTTTTTCAAACACATTGTATACGTAAAAATAGGTGATTAGTGAAAAGAAATAAAGTTATTTGTATTTATTTTAATGAAGAAGTTCAGTAATTGAATTTTTCTTTGAAATATACGGATGCATTTTGAGCTAATTCCATACCCCCCCGCAGGTACCTACACAATTATATCTTCAATTACAGTCGTCACTTGATAATTCGGAACTTCATGATTCAGATTTCTTAACAATCCATTATACAGGGTGAATTGCTACTCGTGCTACAAACTTCTCCAGTAGATTCTTCACCCTAAAATGAACAAAAAAGTTCATATTGTCCATGGTCCGATTCTCAACCANCGGACCATGGACAATATGAACTTTTTTGTTCATTTTAGGGTGAAGAATCTACTGGAGAAGTTTGTAGCACGAGTAGCAATTCACCCTGTATTTCGTGGTCCGATTGACTAAATAACTTCTTTCAATTAATTAATTTTTATGTAAGGTATCGGTTGAAATTAAAAAGTTAGTGTCACGAGCGGTATTCGAACCCACGACCTATATATATATACATACATATAGTATAAGATATACTTCGTTTTACATTTTAAATCCATTATGTTTCGTGTCCATTGAACAATTACTTCTTTCAATTAATTAATCTGTTTATGTAAGGTACTGGTTGAAATGAAATTTCTTAACAATACGAACTTCTCAGCAACTTCGGTAAATCGAAAAAATTCGGTGAGATTTTGAAACACTCGGAAATACTTTTCTTAACAAGGGGCGAAAAAGCATGCTATTAATCGAAATGGAGACACTTCCCACCTTCATAATTTCCACTTTTTCTATACTGTACTCCTGTAAATTTCTACGTTTTGTTTACTTCCTTATATTCTAAACTTTTTTCGAATTTTCTCTAGTTTGTTCGTTCTGCGGTCGCCGTTTTGTCAATGTGTTCTCAGCACTGCTACCTCATCATTTAAACAAATGTTCCAGTCCACATTGAAATAAAAAGCCCTTCACGATTTTTTAATAAAGCGTAACAATGTACAATTTTACAGTTGATCTATATCCGCTTTTTCTTTATGTTGATTATTATTTATATATGTGCAGTTTAAGTAATAGTATGGAAAAATGCATATAAACTCTTAACATTTTTCTCTTTCCTCTGGATAATTCGAACATGTTGATAATTAGAATTATTTTTGTGGTCCCTCGGGTTTGGAATTATCAGGAGTCGACTGTATACACCATTACATTACAAAAAAAATTACTTATTTTACACAAAAGTTGCTGGAGGTCTTCAATAAAATATCACCGGTGATGAAAAATAACTAGACAAGAAAAAACATCGAGAATTAATTAAGAAGGTAAAACGATAACTCTCCAAACTTAGGGAATAGTTTGCCATACTGCCTTTAATTATTATTATTATTATTATTATTATTATTATTCATTAACAATACTTATAAATTACAATTAATTAAGGTTTTTAGTTGAGATGAAAAAAAGCTAATGGCACGAGCGGGATTCGAACCCACGATCTTCGGCTAGATACGCCGCTGCTCTACCACTTGAGCTAGTGACATCGATCCACTCGGATATCAACTTCCTATCTCAACCCCACCTTATGAGTTTTCCCTCCTTTTTGCCATTTTTTTTACTTTTTTTCATCTCAACTAAAAACCTTAATTAATTGTAATGTATTAATTGGTCAAGCGGACCACGAAATTAGTGAATTTAATACTTATAAAGTTGAATAACATCAAAATCTCAGGCAATAATTAATATATATAACATGTAACAATAATTTCATATTTAAAGGCTACTTACACAAATGATTAGATAAATTTAGTAATTAATTCTGTTAGATCGACGGTTAGTAAGACTATACAAACAGAAAAACATCAAAAACTGAAACGATAATTAACCATTTACCTTATAAAAACGTCCAGCTAACATTATTTTTATCAGCTTATGCTTAATTATATAAATGCTCAATTAATTAAACACAATTTTTTCGAAATGAAAGTCACGGGAGCTCAAGTGGTAGAGCAGCGGCGTATTAAGCCGAAAGTCGTGGGTTGGAATCCCGCTCGAGGCACAAATTTTTCATTTCGAAAAAAGTTGTGAATAATTAATTGAATAACGGTTACAGTTAACGAAGTGCTATTATAGATAAAATAAAATGAAGCCTTTTTTTGTACTAATATAGAAATTGAATAGGGGACAGTGGTGGACGAATGGTTAAGACGGACCGACACGTATTTGTCTCGCTTGCGGTTCCTGAGTTCGAATCCTAGCACAGCCCATGGAAATTTAATCAGCAAACATTTGACAATAGCGCAAAGTGGTTTGATCCCTGGTTCGCGACATCCGACTGATAATTCGCCATTAAGCCCTCCTCCATGACAGTAATCACTTTAATTTTAATTGAGTAATTTCTTTCCCTTAGAAAGTGAATAACATAAAACTATCGGGTGATAATTTTTCTAGATTTTAATTTTCTCACTTTACTTTAAATCTCACATTTTGATAATATGTATATTTCAAAAAATTAGTAATTAACGTGGCTAAAAGCAAAAGAATTATAGAAAGCCACTGGCAAACCTATAAAAATTAGCTTACATTAAAATATAAGTAAATATTGATTAGTTAACTATTTAAAAATTCTAATTTCACGATAACCATGCTGAAGGTACGACTTCTTCAGATGCATTACGTCAATAAGTAATGAAGTCCGTAAGATTTAAATGCATTGTGTCTTGGTGTATAAATAAAGCTCAAAAAATTGCATCAACATGTAAAGCAATAATGGGCAATAACAATGCCAAATTACGTTTTGTAAATAAACCCATTTTCTAATTGTTATTTTCAAGCAGTACTTTAACAGTAGATAAATTTAGTAATTCATTTGGTTAGAAATTAAGACATAAAACCTTAAATTTTTCACGTGAGACATAAAAAAAATAAAAAATTGGGGTGGTTAGTGAATAGTGACCATTTTACTTTTTTATTAAATCGCCAGATTCTGATTTTCTTGCAGAAGACACTATTTTTACACAAGCTAATGCTAAATTTATTAATCAAGTCGCCAGAACTGCTATTTAAAAAAATATGCTAGCCAAATATCCCAAAATAATTAACCATACTCCAATTTTTGATTTTTGTGTAAAAGACACTACATAATTACGTTGTTTAGACATCAAACGATTAAAACCTCGGATTTTTTAAGTAAAGATCCCTTCAAATCACCAGTAATTGGCCTATCTTTTTTAAATATTAACATTTTAATTTTATATTGAACTAAGGCAGTATTCACAAAGGATAGTCATCCAATTAATGCAAGTTAGATTTTTTTAACTTAATTATACACCTCTTACCAATATGCGCTTTCATGTTTAGTAATTAGTCCTTCTTTTTTTATTCATCAAAGCAAATATAATTCTTGAATGTAATAATAAGCGCTAAATTGCCCTATAAAAGGCTCGTAAATCAAGATATGAACAATAAACATTTTAACGCGCCATTCCGGTAAAAAAAACTAGCTTGAATGTTATACCATTTGCACGGCGTTCGTAAAATTCAATGGTTTTAAATTTCCCGCTGATAAATAAGCCATTCGTCATGGCTTCACCGGAGTGAAAATGTTGCGGGGATATATCGCTCTCCTTTTCTTCTCCGAACCTTCCCTCGGCCAGAAAAAGACCTCAAACAAAATATTGACTAATCCGAAAACAGAATTTTAGTTCATACTTGCTCAAACAAATTAATGTTATTTCTTGCGAAACATAACAGAGCTGTATGTGCCTTATGAGAAGTTCTGGACCAATGGCAGGCCTTCTCGCACGTAATCCAGCTTCTAAAAGTCTTCGCCTTAATGCGTAAACTGGCATTGACGTTTTTAACTTGTTGAAATCTTACTTGATCTCAACAGCGGTAGATTGTCGATTACTTAGTACTTCCGAAACAATTAAACGGTCATCTCTCTGAGATGTGACCCGATGGCGACCTGATCCATGCTTTCTTTCGCAACCTCCAACATCTTGGTAGCAATGGAAGACCCTTCGGACAGTTGTTCGGGGAATGTTAAGCACCCTGGCAACATACGCTTGACTTCATCCATCTTCCTACAATGCTATTATTCTAGCCCAATCTGTATCACTTAAAACCATCACTCAAACAAATTTGAAACTTAAGTATGGTACAACCTTAAAAAAAATCAAGCCTCAGGAACGTTAGAAAGAAGATTTGTAGATCGTGATGCTGTCTGGTGGCATGTTGGTTTAGAAAAACATGTTCTTTATCGTGGCACTCTCAACACGACGCATAGCACTGACACATCTACACAGAAAACGTACACTTTGAGCCCTGAAGATGATCTCAATAAAGATCGAAACGTTGGCACGATGAAGAACATGTTTTTCTAAACCAACATCACACCAGACCGCATCTCTCGGCATCTAAATAATCATTACTTAACTGTCACTAAATACCACATACGTTGGAAAGAAGCTTTACAGAAAAAAAGAGAAAGACTATTCAAAGATTTATTTACAAAATCCTATTGTAAGCGAGAGATTTTATCTGTGTTTCGTTTACCTCTAATCCTTTGAAACGGACCAAATATTGTTGTAAGATAATTAATGTATGATTGTCTAGAATTTAATTGAAAATATTAAGGGTGGCCACTTTTTTTGCCTCTCCGTGTATATCGTAATTGCCAAATACTCAATTACACAATTTTTTTTTAAAGAATAAATGGAAATAGAAAAATTACTATTTCAATTACCACTAGAATGTATTTTCAAAAAAGTTGAAAAGAATCAGAAAAAATCATTTCGAGTGTAGTCTACAAAACAAGGTGTTGTATTTAGTCAATCAAATCACATATTTTCGGAAAGCAATGATTTTCATCTTTCTGTCTTTTTTTAATACATCTTTGTTCGAATATCTAGATGCACTTTTTCATTTTGATTTACCTATCAAATCAATGGAAAAACTAATCTGACTCTAATTATTACGAAAATATTATTCCAGAAAGCATTAAAACCTTGATATCTCGATGTAAGAAAGAATATACTTTTTTTGAAAATATATAACCTGGGCATTTTAATTAGGGGGAAAAAGTATTTATATAGCAAAGCTGACCACATTAGCTTTTCATATAATCAAATTACTTCATTTTTGTGCAGAACAATTGCTTAATTAATACAATGTTCTTTTTTTAATGAACGAAAATATTAAACAGACAATAAATGTACGTACATGCACGTAATTTTGTACAGTGAACTTGGATTTTAGAAATGTATACAGAAAAAAAAATGTTTTACATTGAGTGGATAATTTGAACTTTACACATTAAAAGTACAGTTGACAACTAGATATCGATTTAAATATGCAAAGTTATTCTAATGGAATGAGAGTTACGTCCTCCAAAACAGCTCATTCCGATTCTGGAAATGTTGTTTCAATGGTAAACAACGGGCAGAACGTTTGTACCACCTTAGTTTTAAAAACAGTACAGGAAACAACACGTGTTATCAGATTTCGAGGAGAAAAAGAATTATTAATAATAAAAAATAATGGACAGGTCGTATTTATCTTTCTTCTTTGAAAATTGAGAAAGGTGCAATAGAAACAGTAAAACAAGAAATTACGTGAGTTGAAATAAGGTAAAAGATGAAATGGTCCTATCTCGGTACGTGAGAGTAATAAATGATGGTTGTTTTATTTTTTTCCTTAGACATTAGAGAAAATAGAATTGTTTCATTTTTGTTCAAATTGACATAAATTTGTTGCATATCAAACCAAAAACTCTTTGCTTCAAGTGAGACAATAAAAGACATTTACATTTTTTTCATATTTGTTTTCAATGATACCGAACTGAATTATTGAATAAGGATATGGGAGAATTTATTATTAAAAACCGTGTTGTTATCTCATGTTATCTCCCATGTGTACACTCTGGCTATCTGACATGCCAGTAAGCCGCGATTTTAAACGTGCTGGTGAAAAATCACATTAGTGTTATTACCTTATTAATTTATATACCATGAGAGACTAATGAGTACAAAATATTTTTTTTCACGGGGTTAAAATTGTTTCTAACCGGTCTAACCAAAATAATGCAGTTTTGAATGGGAGAAGTAGTTCTAACAGGTTCAAAAATACCAGTTGTTTATAGACGTGACTGGAAGAGAATGAACTGACCTTTGACGGCCTAATTTTACGCCTTTTCCACCTTCTGTCTACGACCATGGCCATTGATGAAAGGGTCCCAAAGGCACAGCACGTCCGACTTGGTCGGACCGAGGCGAAAAACTGACTGCTTCAGCCCTGATAGCGATTATCACCGAAACGAGATAACTAATGGTATCAACACCAAGGCCGATACCTGACTCAACGTTTGACGGGAGTGGGTATCAGCTTCCGTATTTTCATCTAACGTCTCTCAAAGAATGGAAAACGTAAACAATACAGAAATAAAACACTATGAATCAAAGGGTATACACATATGGTCAATTGTAACTTATAGGCAATATTGGTATTAAATATTGTAGGAAGAAACAGTGAGAGCAAATGTTTAAACACTCACTCCTTACCTTTCTCTCACTCGCTCTTTCTCTCTCATTCTTTCTTACCCCACTCCTTCTCATTCTTTCTCACCTCCCTCTCCCTCCTCTCTCTCTCTCACACTCTCTCTCTCTCTCTCTCTCTCTCTCTCTCTCTCTCTCTCTCTCTCTCTCGCTCACTCTCTCCCTCTCCCACCCTCTCACTCTTTCTCTCCTCTATTTTCACTTTCCTCCACTCTCTCTTTTCTCTCTCTCTTCCTCTACCTCCCTCGCGCTTTTTTTCTTTCTCTCTCTTGTTATGCCTCACATTCGCACCCTCATCTTCACATACTCGCGTCCTCATCCTCAAATCCTCCCATTCTTACGTTATTCCGCGCGTATATTTTCTCTTTCTGTGTCTCATTCTCATTCTTTCTCCCATTCTCATTCTACCTCTCATTTTCCTTCTGCCTTAAATTCTCATTGTACCTCCCAGTGGACAAGCATTAAGATACCCTGTGACTTTGACTAGATTTTAATATGATTCGTTTCAAAAATTACTTTATTTCTATCAATATTGTATTCTACTACACTAACATAATTGATTACAGTTTATACGTTAACATGGTTCATTATGTTATACTGTTTTTCATCCTTCTTAGTACGAATTTCAGAATACTTAGGTTAGGTTGAAACATGCAATTTTATGTAATTAAATTTTTTTTTTTAAATTATAACAATGAAATGTTTGAGAATAGGCCACACGCGTATGACAATGCAGGATTGGTGGTTTCGATTAAAAGGATCTTTCCTTGATAATATTACTGAATAACATAATTCGAAACCAATATTTTGATAAGTGCTTAATGAAAGTTTGAGAAAAACAATTCACAGAAGTTTTCATTTTATAGTCTATTTCAAGAATGAATGCTTTAATTTTTCTTAATTTAATAAGTCAAAGTTGGTTTTATTTTTAATTTACAAATATAGCTTATATTTATTAGCAAGATTCGAAGAATAAATTGCACTTAGTGCTTCTCGGGTGTATACACTTTGAATACTCCCCGAATAAAAATACAATTTTACAAAATATTGATTATAGACTTGCGTAGAAATTTAATGAGGTAGACCGTGTTTACCGGCTGCTAGACATTGCATTTTTACAAAACACCTTTTTTCCCCCTCGAGTGTTTAATAAAATCCCCCAAAACATCATTTTTGTTCAATTCGGCACAGTTGTCTGACAACTGTGGCCTGTAATGAAGGCGAGGGCCATGTTAAAGATGACGAGTGTTGCCGGTGTGTTAAACTGCTGAAATTACAATACTGAACGAGTTTATGTACGTAAAGAGCTGTTTGTACGTGAGCAGATGGAACTTGTAGACTTTTTATGTCACCTGAAGAAAGTACGTGCTTGAGTGTATCTTTAACATTAGGCCGATTAGGAACTATTTTAACCAAATCATATTTAAAAGTTTAAAATCCAAACATAGTTTAGTAAAGTGAAAATAATCTCCTTCTTAATAAACATTATAATAATTAATTGATTCGACAAAATCAGAGACTTCATATAATTTTCAAGATTGCAAGTAATAAGAACCAGAAAAAGTTTAAAAAGGCAAAAGGCAAAACCATTACTCTTGATGATATTAATTTATTTTTTAACACATAAATTAACTTTACACTTGCTTCATTTAGATAAACATCACTCTTTTTCATTTGCAAACATGAAAATGTTTTAAAAATACCAATTGAACGTTTAAACGGGAAAACATAATACATTTTGGAATACGACAGATGGAAATTATTGCCATTCCTCTCGGGTACAGGATTACAAAAAAAAATAGAGAAGCCAAATTGATAGGGTCAATGGACAAACAGGAGGATCAAAAATACCGCAAACTGGCACCCCGGTGAAATATTCATGGGAGATCGGCTAGAATCGCCCAAAGCATTGCAGTTTACCTTTTGTTTTCCTGATATTCCCAAGAGAAATTTACCGTCCTGCTATGCTAGTAAATTATGTCACAATTGAATTGGTGGAATTTGTCCGCTGGACTCTGCTAGAATTATTTTAAAATAGATCTTAAGATACAAATATGTTAACTTACATATTTCAAAAATATTTTTGAATTTATGTGAACTACCATCTATATAAAAATTCTCCTTCTAAAAAAGGTATGCATTCAAAAAACGGTGTAAACCCGATACTATTTATATTTTTGTAATAATAGTTATGTTTTTAAAAGTTGAAGTTTTTAAATCGGGAAATTCAAGCCAAAATTTTAAATTTGAACTATTTAAAACGAAAAATTTAGGTCTTAGTGAGATGGTTTGCTAGGGGAAAGGTCGAAGCCTGTTACGTTTGCTTTTAGTTCATCAACCACATTACAAATCGAAACTATATAAAATAGAATAAGGAAAATAATTCCTGTCATCAACCACTTTACAATACTTTCGCCATATTATTCACAATTAAAGGCTATGCCGGGATTGAACCCAGGACCGCTAGCGTGGCATACGAGTTGGACGCCCTACCAATCGGCCACTGCGGTCCCCTAGATAAGATAAAAAATCCAATGACATGCATTGTTTTCAATCGACGTAGCAAAATTGTCCATGGAAAATTGACTGCTAGGCAGTTTTGGTTCCAAATCCGCGTACACGACCAGCATGCAGGAATATCTTGCTCCGTGTTAACGGTATGGTGAGCGATGAAGATTTCAAGATTACTTCAAGAGCTATTGTTTCCTCTATTCTGAACTTATAGTACGTTGGAGAATTCAGAACCGTAAAAGCAATACAGTCTGTCAGGAAGCGTGTGGGCATTTCTTCCACTTACAACACTCTTCACCGATGGTCTTCATATGCCCCAGCTCAAATTGAGTTTGTGAGCCCCGTCAAGTATCTGGTTCTGAGGCTCTTCCTGCTTCCTCAGATGTATTCTGATTTCTTTACTTTCAAATCTTGCGAGAAGATTTGACCTTACCCTGATTCTAACAAACCCTATGATAATACTAATTCCTATCCCACAGAAGTGACGTTCAGGTCCTGCCAGCATTGGGGGGCAGATCCTTTTGCTTATTTCTAATTAATTCCCACATCTCCCTTAGTTTCCCTCCTATAGTTTTGCATACACAATCTTTTTATTGCTACTTGGAAAAAGAATCATCTCCGAGCTGGTGATGCTTAAGTTCAGTTCACTGATGAATGCTTAGCTATAACCTTCCTGACATGGACTTCGAGCCGAAAGATTGATAGCACCCCCTTCGTGCGTCCTGGATCTATCGGTATTCAAATCGATTATACATTCCATGTGTTTTACCCATTTTCACGCCCTTTTAGTGTTATAGTTGGTCTGGAAGTTCTGCTTAAATTTAAATACCTTCTTCAAGTCTTCTCGTGGAGCCATGAGTTTCGTATATTCCCTCACTAAGGACTATCTCAACGTAACTTGTGTGCGACTCTACGGTTCCATAAATAAAGCGAGTAAGTACGATAACCAATACCAGAAATGTATAATCTAGATCAAAGTACAGGGTTCCATCGTTGCTTTTTGTGTGAACTTGTTTTTCAAGGGAATGTTAATGACAGTAGTGTCGCAGGGTAGAAGGGGAATTTTAAGTAATCTAACAACCATTAATAAAAACTAGGGTTTTAATTAGCTAATTATGAGTTAATTGGCAAAAGTGACAGCCCATCTCTTAAGAAATTTAACATTTTCCAAACTATTTTAAGACAATGGCTGTCACATTTGTATCAATCAATAGGTCAAACCAAGAACATCCCCTGAGATTTTGTCTTCCTGATCCTAAATTCATCCACAGGGTTTCACAGTCTTTTAGTCAATACTAACCAAGTTGTGTGGGTTTTTTCATATTTGATGGTTTTTTGTATTTTTAAGTCATACTAGCTGAAGAGGGGAGCGGCCAGCACACCGAAATCGATATTGTTTTAAAAAAATAAAGATTACTTTTTATGAAAAGTGAGTTTTTTGTGGTATCCGTCTGTGGAATAGAATAAAAAATAAATTTTAATAACAACCTACAAAATAGAATAACAACAATATTATCACGATAAGATAATAAAGTTTTTATGAATACTAATTTCTACTTTTGCCTCTCATACATACTTCTTCACCCTGGTCTTGATACGTACAAACTTCACAGCAGTAAAGCATTATATGCATATTATCCGTTTCCTTTCCGTAGACACGCAGGGGTCCACAGAAGCTAATTTAATTGTTTAATAGCTTTTTTATCACAGTGTACGTTTTCTTACTTCCCTCGCTTACTATAACAGATTCTAAATGTTCAAAATTGAAAGCAGCAAATCTTAAGAACAGTCCTCTAGATTTACATTAGGATTTTCTGAAGTTGATCCTCATGCCCCAGTTTACACATTCTTCTGATTTCTGAGCGTGTACTAAACCTCATCTTGGGTGATGCAAAGTAAATTTTATTAAATTCACTAATTTCGTGGTCCGCTTGACCAATTAATATATTATAATTAATTAAGGATTGAAAAATGGCAAAAACGAGAGAAAATTCAAAAGGTGCGATTGAGATGGGAAGGTGGTGTCTCAGTGGATCGAGGTCACGATAGCTCAAGTGGTAGAGCAGCGGTGTATCAAGCCGAAGATCGTGGGTTCGAATCCCGCTCGTGCCATTGACTTTTTTATCTCAACTAAAAACCTTAATTATTAATTGTAAATTTTATTGATTACAAATAATTACCAACTATTACCAATTTAATATCACGAACGTGAAATAATTGAATAAATTACATTTTGTTTGTCATACATCTTGATTTAGATTGAACCTAGAATGCTTCTACCAAACTTGATCAATATATAGTACAAAAACTCATAGAAAAATGTTAAAGTTTAAAATATATAACCTCTTTTAAATAAAGCTTGATAACTATCAACCTTCGCAAGGGAGGTTGTAATTAACTTTAGTCTACAAAATTCTATTTTAAGCGATATTCACCGGTCTTACTTCGCTCGAATTCTCTTTGCTAATAAAGTTCAGACACTAGTTAAATTTACTCTAGAGTTGGCAGAATTGTCATCTATTACGCCCCTTATGTTGTATAAGAACGATAAATCCACCAAAAATATGATAGTTTTTTTTTTTTTTTCATTTTACAATCCAAAAAGAGATTTTAATTATTCGTAGCATCGTACAAGAGGAGAATATTTAATAAAATCGTATTAATTGAATTAGAGATCCGGGAGATAGTTGACTAAAGGCCTAAAGCCACTATTAGGCTAGTCTCCAACGGTGCGGTCAAACCGAGCAGACCCATTTCCTCTCCTTCCAAGCTTCACATCTTATTAAGTCCGGGCAGGAGGAGAGAACTATAATCTCCAGTCACGCTTTTACTCCCGGCGAACAAACCTTGCGGAAATTGGGTCAACGTTTAAAGCAGGATTGGGGGTTTACCTGGAATTACACTTATTAACAATGGAGCTATGAACAGTCGGACGAGGGATATTAAACGTATATAATATCCAGGGGTGCTCGCTCCTTATCCGAGGATTTTCTCATCGTTAACAAAATCGCATTAATGGTTTCTTTCAACCAATCCCCCGTGAAGTAGGAATTGTTGTTTTTTTGTAAACAGTTTTTTTGTAAGGATAAGGAAGGAAGATAAGGAAATAGGGAACTCTTATTTACAAAAATACTTAAAACCGATTTGATCCACCAATATATAAAAAAAAATTACACTGCTTCAATTAAGATACGAAAAGTTATGACGATACGTTCTTCCATAATCATAAAAGATGGCGAAAAAGCTTTAAAAGAAGAAATAACCACGCAGGCACTACAAAAAACCCAAACAAATCTGTTAAAACTCAACACTAAATGAAACTTATTAAATTCACTAATTTCTGGTCCGCTTGATCAATTAATACTTTACAATTAATTAAGGTTTTTAGTTGAGATAAAAAGTCAATGGCACGTGCGGGATTTGAAC
Organism: Cimex lectularius; assembly: GCF_000648675.2. Lineage (NCBI taxonomy): Eukaryota > Metazoa > Arthropoda > Insecta > Hemiptera > Cimicidae > Cimex > Cimex lectularius. The sequence goes on from NW_019392746.1 coordinate 569,848, forward strand.
CCACGATCTTCGGCTAGATACGCCGCTACTCTACCACTTGAGCTATCGTGACCTCGATCCACTCGGACACCAACCTCCCATCTAAACCTCACCTTTTGAATTTTCCCTCCTTTTTGCCATTTTTCAAATCAATTCAATGGAAAATTCAAAAGGTGGGGTTGAGATGGGAAGTTGGTGTCCGAGTGTATCGAGGTCACGATAGCTCAAGTGGTAGAGCAGCGGCGTATCTAGCCGAAGATCATGGGTTCGAATCCCGCTCGTGCCATTGACTTTTTTATCTCAACTAAAAACCTTAATTAATTATAATACTAAATGAACATTAAAGAAAACCGTCCAGATATCTCGAAAGTATAAAAATCGTCTACATACAACACTGAAACTTAAAAATACAAAATAAAGATTATTTCGTAGAAAGTGTTAAACACGAAATATCAACATATAAATATACATATCGCACTAACATAAAAACAGACGATTAAGGTCGGTTGAAATATTTCCAATGCAAATTAGACCGGACAGCACGGCAGGGGGGCTTGATTGCATCGAATGTTTTAGATTTTGAGATGTTCTGAGATCACATCTCACTGTGATTCTCGTCTGAGATAGTCCACATTGCATTTTAACACGCACTTAATTCGCTAATTATGCTCTCCAACTCTCACACAACATTTTGCCTAATTTATACTTTCGAATGAAAAAGGTTTATTTCAACAGATATGCAAAGAAACTAGGAAACGGAAAATTTCAATTCAACAAATATTAATTATTCTTTACAATTAATTAAGGTTTTTAGTTGAGATGAAAAAAAGTTAATGGCACGAGAGGATTCGAACCCACGACCTTCGGCTAGATACGCCGTTTGAGATGGGGAGTTGATGTCCGAGTGAATCGAGGTCACGATAGCTCAGGTGGTAGAGCAGCGGCGTATCTAGCCGAAGGTCGTGGGTTCGAATCCCTCTCGTGCCATTAACTTTTTTTCATCTCAACTAAAAACCTTAATTAATTGTAAAGTATTAATTGGTCAGGCGGACCACGAAATTAGTGAATTTAATTAATTATTCTCTTTTTTGTTAAAATATTTTTTTTAAAAACATTCTTCACTGTCTAAACCAAATTGTTTTGAAATATCATTTACCTATAAAAATAAGTAGGAGCGAGAAAGATAAAAGCTTTAGTGAGAAAATGATTTTCGCACGTAGACCGATTGACAAGAAGACAGACGCAGATAAAACTAAAAGGAGTTTGCAACCGAATCCGCATGAAAAATGTGTTGATGATGAGACAGGCAAAAGTCTCGAAAATGCCCCATAATAAATGTCTATTAAATGGCTGATTATTTCACCAATCCTTCCTTCCTCAAAGTAAATACAAAATACACAACCGATAAACAGAAAAAACACGTAAATAAAATTACAAATACTAGTAATTATAGACAGATAGTAAAGGAGAGAGCAATAGGTGGTACCAGAGAAATGGTGGAGAACGAAAGATAAAAGTAAAAAAAAATTTAAAAAGATAAAAAGTAAGTGAGAGCGAGATATAAAATACTACTTCTTTTGAAAGTACTCACTAAAGTTTAAAAATAAACCGTTGCATAAATATATAATAAGCCAAATCAATGAAACATCAGAGAGAAAGAGAGAAAAATCAAAAGGAAGAGAAAGAGTGAGAAGAAGATAGTGAAAGGAAAAGTGAGAAGAAAGAGAGAGTAAGAGAAGGAGTGAGAAAAAGAGTGAGAAGAGAGAGTAAGAGGAAGAAAGAGAAAGAGAGAGAGAGAGAATGTATGTGTGAGGGTGTGAGAGAGAGAGAGAGAGTGTGTGTGTGTGTGTGTGTGTGTGTGTGTGTGTGTGTGTGTGTGTGTGTGTGTGTGTGTGATAGAAAGAGAGAGAGAAAAAAACAATGTGCGAGGGTGAGAAAGAAAATAAAATGAGTGAGGGTGAGAGAGAGAGAATGTGTGTGTGGGGGGTGCGTGTGTGTGTGTGTGTGTGTGAGAGAGAGAGAGAGAGAGAGAGAGAGAGAGAGAGAGAGAGAAAACAGAATGTGCGAGGGTGAGAAAGAAAATAAAATGAGTGAGGGTGAGAGAGAGAGAATGTGTGTGTGGGGGTGCTTGCGTGCGCGCGCGCGCGTGTGTGTGTGTGAGAGAGAGAGAGAGAGAAAAAAAACAGAATGTGCGAGGGTGAGAGATAAATAAAATAGAATGAGTGAGGGTGATACGGTGAGAGAGGAGAGTGATTTTATTTCATTTTCCTCCCTCATATATAATTTATTTCACGTTTCGCGTTCTCCCTCCTTCGTAATAAACAAAGGAAATTATCGGGACCATTAAGACTGTCAAGGAGTTAATGAACACACAAAAAACGGCCTACGTTCTTTCCCAACTACACTCTTCATCAAGCTTGAGTAAGCAAGATAAGCTAAGAAAACAATTGTAGAGTTGAATTCAACCAAAATTAACTAACATGAATTTTGAACAGTAATAACTAACCCTGATTATTTGATTCATTTTTTACTTAATTTATAGTTATTTCTGTATATTAGATGGTATGTGGACCAGGCATGACGGCTCGATTCCCTATTCTGTTAGTAATCTTGTCTATCTTGTAAATTTTTCGCGATTTCTTGTCTTTATTTGTTAGTTTTTAAATTTTTCTCTCTTCTTACGATTGGTACGATGTTCTATTTTATTCGTTAATCGCTTCTCCGCTATCTGATAACTGCAGTCCTCCCGGGAGTTTACTTATGTCATCTTTTTATTTTTATACTACAAACTTATATGCATTAAGCGCTGTGGGGTTTTCATAATAATGTGAGCTGCAGTATTCATATTAGTGAAGTATGTCAGACTTTGAATTTCTGTTTAACTCATAATACAGTTTTTATTTCGTTTCTGATATATTTCCCTGTCTTACTGATCAATGTGAGAACCAGAATTTATTCTATCTAATTACAAATCTTGTCCAATTAGTCTGTTCTATTTGAAACTTGTTAACTTGCGTAAAGTGATTCTGTCAATTGTAAACGTTTCCTATTCAGCTTTTTATCTTCTTCCTTGTAGTATTTGGTTTAAGTTTTAAATATATGCCTTTATGCAAACTTTATTTGTTGTACGATGCCGGAAGCGAATCAGATCATCGGGGAATATCAAATTTCGTGGGGTGCTTCCATGTCAGTTCTCACCTACAGCATCACATTTATTACGATTAAATAAATTTAACCCTCCATGTAAGGTTTGTAAGGTAAACGTATGCAAAAAGTGGATGTGGTCAATAACATACAAGAGTATCGTTAAATTTTAAACAATTGAACCACGTGCAACTAAAAGTGATTCTGGCCATTTTTGACAGCTGCACCGAATCCATCAAAAACATGCTTTCCTATTTTATATTATCAGAAAAACCTACTACTTTTATTCATACATTTTGCGAATAATTTTGCTTGTACAACAGGCGACGAAGTGGTGTCAAAATCGACCTATCCCACGGTTTCATGACATGACACAAGTGAATTATTAAGCAGTCTGGCACGTTGACGCTTGCCCTGTTCGTCACTCAAAAGCCCAGAATCGAAGTGTTTAATGTCAGACACGCAATTTTCGTGTCTGTACTTCGGTTCAGAAACTATTTTCACAGCTAAACATACCCTGCCTTTATAAAACAACGAGAGAACAGAAATAGCCCGATGAGTATAGCGAAAATCCAGATCGCTTTCTGTTTGAAAATAAACGTGAAGAAGATTGAAGTGAACATAAACACTATGTGTTATTGGTTGTACTTTTAAGGAGAACAGAGAAGATCATTGATGACAAAAACCGTAGAAAAATGTGTAGAAACCTGTTAAATTTCAGTTACAGTTCGGTACAGCGAGGCAAGTCGAAAAACGAGAGTTTCATCTTCCTTATATTTTTTGAGGCCAAAAAATGCAATTTAAGGTTATCAAGGAAGACCATTTATGACAAAAGCTAGAAAAATTTATAAAAGCCAATTAAAATGTCTGTGCAGCGAGAAGAGTACAGAGACAGGGCTTTCTTGTTATTTTTATGTACATCAATATACATTATACAGATATGACCTGACGATGAGCGTTTAATGCTTGAAATCCGGATCGTTGTAAACAACAATTCCGTGAGTGGAACCATCATCTACAAAAATTGATAAAAAAAAATATTGCTGATTGTACTTTTAAGCCGATCTAAGATGATCAGTGATAACAAAAAATTCAAAGAAAATTTTAATCATTCTTTCAATTGTTTACGCAGTTGTTCAAAAAGGTTTGAAATATTACTGAGCGCAATTTTAAGTCTATTGGAGATGATCATTTATGATAAAAGAAACTAGAAAAATTTATAAAAACCTATCGGTATAGCGAGGCAAATCAAAAAATATAGCTTTCTCGTCGAACTGTTGGCAGTTGAAAAAGATGGTTGGTTGTACGTTTAAGGCGATCGGAGATGATCATGATCATGATCATTGATGAAGTAAACCCAGATACAGGGGGTCACTCAAACTGTGCTATTTAAAGTTAGTTTAGTTATCACTAAAATGGAAGTTGGTAGCCACATACTTCTAGTTCAACGTGTGTATTAGCCAAACCATCTAATTTTGACAGAAGAACTTCCGGTGAGATCAATAATAGTTTCAACCAAGTAAATTTAATCCGTGGGAACGACGATAGTGTCAATTTATTTGTCTGATGATGTGTGAATAACCATTTGTGAAAGTAAGATAACTCGCGCCACCCCACTATTTTTCCAAGCGGCACCTCCACTGAGATGATTTCAAAAGGGTAACCCGATAGTCAACAACCCCTACATCTCAAAGGACCCCTTCGTTTGAAATGGAAAAGTGCGTCGCCCCATTAAAAAAAAGCTCTTGTTGCTATTATCGCTTCTAGACCGTTTAAAGTCCATGAATAACTTAACAAAGGCGATTGAAGTTAAATGCACAGTCCTTGGCTAAGCTGGGACTGATTCCGTCTTCAAAGAAATTTGAAATCGTCTGTGAAAAACATAATTATGTCAATCTGTAGACATATTTAAGTTTGTTTTGCCCTGATGATGACTTTAAAATGGGTCGGAAGCTTGACAGTAACAAATGAATTTCCTTTTCATCAAGTACCGTGATCCAGAGTTCGTAAATAGAAAACTGGTCAATACATATAATACTTAAATTTAGCTAAATACACCTTAGATTGAGTCCACGATTTTATTAATCCGGTCTATCTCCAATTCTCAGAATAGTATATATATTAAAATCATGATAATCATGGTACACTGTTGTTAACACCTAAAATCAACGTGAATTAAAAACTTTATGTAAGTAAAGTATGGATGTAAGTAACGTACTTTTACACATTATTCTCAATTAAAATTCCAAGGGCTATACCGAGATTTGAACTCAGAAATACTAGCGTGGCAAATACCAGTCAAGCGATACCAAAGAGTACCTTAGCCATCTATGATAATTAATTATTTGGATTTGTAATAAGCCCAAATCTGAACATGTATATATACACAAATGTACAGAATCGTGCCTATCAATTCTTGTAGTTAATTCACAATAAATTACCATCGAGAATCACCCACCCAGAGTGTTGGCAGACAGGGGACAGACCCGGTTCACCACCCAATACATGCAGTTCCTAGATCCAAAACCATTTCCCTTACTCATTCATAAATACATTCTTTCCTATTTACATACCATTCACTCAGTTAGGGTGGTAGAGTACTCGATCTTCCTCCATCAACCTTCACCTCTATTCTATAACTAAGCTAATTGAGGGTCGATGGGGGTACTCAATATTCCGTCATCCGCTCTTTTACACTATACATTCACGCCAATAAATAGATTCACTCTCAACAGACGTTAGGTACACAAAACTATCAATACTATATATAATAAAACAACCCTGTTTCCTCCAAAAGTCGAAACAGGGGACCTAAAGATTCGCTGCCTTGCTCGAGCATAATTCTTATATTGGGCGACATATTTACTTACATATTTATGAGCCAAGGAATGACACCCTGCAATTATCGGGTTGTCCGGAAAATAATGCAGGATTTTAAGTTTTCATTAAAAAAAATCTATATAAAATATTCTGTTTACGTTTACAGGATTACTCAATCCTCTTCCAAATGATATTGTTTGTTTACCTCTGTAGCATTCCGCTACTTGGAAATAATTCAGTCATCCTTATAAGGTCAAAGCGAGAATTTCGTACGATTTTCTTTTACGAGTTTAAACTCGGCCGAAGCGGAGCCCAAACGGCTAGAAACATTAACCAAGTCTGGGGCGAGGGTTGTGTTAATGAGTGCACTGTGCAAAGGTGGTTTAAAAAATTTCGGGAGGGAGATTTCAGCCTTGAAGATGAAGAAGGTCGTGGAAGGCCTTCCTCTCTTAATGATGATGTTCTGCGATCAGTGGTGGAAGAAAACCCCAAAACAACTGTTCGAGAACTTGCAGAGCAACTCAAAGTCAGTAAAACGACCGTCGCTGACCACCTCAAGGCGATTGGAAAAGTGAAAAAACTCGAAAATTGGGTTCCACACTCATTAAACGATCGCCAAAAAAATCAGCGCTTTGATGTTTGTGCATCACTTCTTTGTCGAAACAAAAATGACCCATTTCTGGCCAGAATTGTTACATGTGACGAAAAGTGGATTCTCTACGATAACACTAGACGTTCTGGACAGTGGCTCGACAAAGGAGAAGCTCCAATACATTTTCCAAAGCCCCCAACTCATCAAAAAAAGGTAATGGTTACGGTATGGTGGGCTTCATTTGGTTTAATACACTACAGCTTCTTAAATCCTGGCGAAACCATCAATGCTGAATCATACTGTAACCAAATTAATACCATGCATCAGAAATTGGCAGTAATGAAGCCCTCTTTGGTCAATCGGAAAGGGCCCATTTTGTTGCATGACAACGCTCGACCACATGTGTCACGTGTAACGTCACAAAAATTATTGGAGCTTGGCTATGAAACTTTGCCTCACCCACCCTACTCTCCGGACCTCTCGCCTACTGACTACCATTTTTTTAGACACCTGGACCACTACTTACAACACATAATATTCAAAAATCAAACGGAACTGGAAAATGCATTTATTGACTTTATCAATTCTAAAAATTCTGAATTCTACTCAGACGGAATTAATAAGTTACCAACACGTTGGGAGAAATGTATTGAGAGTATGGGAAATTATTTTGATTAAAGAACATTGCTTTAAAGTAACTAGTTTCTTTTTTTTTGTTTAATACCAAAATCCTGCATTATTTTCCGGACAACCCAATATTTGGTACACGGTAAGCAACCTTTCTCTGCGTGCCTGGCACATACGCGGGTGTTGGTAGTACATGTCCGTGTTTCAACCGCGAACAGCCAATTCTAAGTTAGTATAGAATGATCCTTCTTCTGCGATTTAAATTCTCCGGGGGCCACCATCAAAAGAGCTTTTCGGACGACCCGGTCCTGCCACCTTTTTTTATCATATTTACAATATGATAAAACACAGGTCGTCGTTGTCATATAGGTTAGGGTCTGATCGCGAGTAAGGTCTGGAGTGTGAGCCTTCCAGCCCGACGTTTCCAGGTACCCAGACAACCACTATCGATTTTCCGAGGCTCCCGAACTCATTGTATCTTTCGAATAAAAGCACGACGAGAAGATCCTCCGAGAATCTGTCTCTTAGGGCCCCCAAAACATTAAGGGTATCAGTACACTCATACTAAGGGCACAGTAGGTAGGATGAGATCTCCCTGGATTGCACGAGTCCAAGGACGTGTCAGATCGCGTACAGATCGGCGGTGTATACACTGAATTACGGGGATAGGAACTACGCTGTACAAAGCGCAAGCCACACCTTCTCCGGTTTTAGAGGCGAAAACCAGGATACCCTGACTTATGTCCAATAATTTGACCAGGGTCGCCAGATCGTTCTCGACGAGTACGGCCGGAAGGACCCAGGGGTCGCGTCCGGGTGCGAAGTCGGTCCTAGACTTTCCTGGATTGGCTCCCAGGGTCATATGCGCTAAATGATGACATCTCTTGGCCAAGAACTCGGCCAAATAACAGAGAGTAAGCTGCTCTCTCTCCGAAGTTCGAATGGCAGGACTCTCACCTCGCATCAAAGACTAGCCAAGGGACTAGACCTGAACGCGCCTGAGACCATGCGAACGGCCTGATAATAGAATCTAACGAGCTTCGCAAGGCCCGTTTTCCGACCCGAGGAATAAGCCAGAAAACCAGAAAACAGTCTCGAGGATAGCATATTATTACAGTTATTAGTTATTAACAACTGTGTTTAATAAATAGAAATTAAGATGGAAAACGGAAATCACAAAAAATATAAATATTAAAAACAGTTTAAGCTTCAGCAATCGATCATTACTAAATGAAGTAAACGTCTATAAAATTATAACAAACAAAATATACACGAATGTAAACTGTAAGTTCTGTGTTTTTGATTTGTAGAAAATGTAATTAGTACGTGTCAGAGAAATTTTCCAAACCGTGAGCAACAGAATAGAATCCCTTTGAAAGGTTGGGTGCCATTAAGGCCGCGAATAAACCATCCCATCCCCCCGAAAATATCTATCTAGTTATATTGAGGTAGGCGAATGTTCATTAAGATCCTCTTCCCTGCTCTTTTGTTCACAACAGAACGCATTCAATTATTTCTTTCCATCTTGGAAACTAAATTACACTTTGCCCCGTTATTTGTACGAAAAGACTGCTATAGTTTTGACGATTTGTAATTGTCATTAGTTGGAATCTTGTATTAATTTTTGTAAGACAATTGATGACTGGGATCAGGGATATGGTCTAAAAAGAATTTTTGTAAGAGAAAAATGTCACTAATGGATCTTCTTTTTTTTCTTCTTAAAAAAAAGGTCCCTTCTAGCCATCCACTAATGACCTATATAATGACCTTTCAAAAAACCCTAATGACATTCTCGGACCTTTCAAGGCTAGTGTGAACCCGTCGAAAATGCCCCGATTTTAGAAAAAATTCAGGATGGCGATTTATTTTTTCGACGTAATTTGATTCTATCCTTTTATTAGAAAACAATCATGCAAAAAACTTAATAATCAATTTTAACGTAATTATTGTACATCATGGAGCGAAACATCCACGAGAGACGGATGAGACGTACCAACGTAACTGACAGCATCCACCGCCTGTCATGAAGTTACTGATAATACTATTCAGAACTTAGCAGGCGAACATTGCCCCAAAACAATTTTTTTAATCTTTAAAAGTTTTAACTCGGTAACCTACTTAGTCAGTCATAGACATAACTGAGCTGTAAGTTAAATTGGTGGCGTTTTTCGAACTATTTCTTTTTTGGTTAGTTTCGATGAGTATACCAAAAGGCGCGTTCTCACAATTTTTGTTGATCAACTTTAGCTCCAAAATTTCACCTTCGGGTCAATAGAGTTGATCAACCTTTTCGAGTTTATCCAAAGTTTTAACGTTCAAATCGAGACTTCCGTTGAAGTTCCTTTCAAGTTGAAACATGAGTAGAAATGTGTGAAAATCTCTTTGTTTTTGTTGTATTGTATTTGATTATTTCCTGTTCAGTATGTTGTGTTATTTTGTGTTGTTATTTTGTTATGTTGTCATTTTGTTTTATAAAAATAAAAATGAAGTTCAAGTGGGCTTAAAGTGTGACGTTTAAATTATTAGAATGTTATAAGCATCAGTCTTTAGACTTTGGACAAAGGAAATATGAGTAAATTTGCAAATTCTCTCTCGTCGGGCTTACTATTGTTGAATTAAAAAACAAAAAAGATTGTGAGAACTTTAATGTTTAGCAAATAAATTTTTATTGAAACGTGTGAACAAAAACTGTTACAAGTCGCTTTTCTCTTTTGCTAATCAACTAAAGTTGAATCGCGAGAAGTCCTAATCTTGAGTAGCTTCGTAAAAACCAAAATTTCCGTCTGCAAAAATTAGAAAAATGTAGCGTCTGAAAATTTAAATAACAAAGTAACACCAGTTTACTGGCTTTTGACATTAACGGCATTTTTGTCTGATTAATTTAGCCACAGCAAGAGACTTTAACAATTCCTAAAGAAGGATTGATAACCGAAGAATGTAATACTGTGCTTTATTGTAGGAAAGAGGTTTATTGGGTTATTTCTACTATTTGAACTTAATACCATGTTATTCTATGCAGGAATGAAAAGATTAAATTTTGCCATCCTGGAAAAGCGAGCTGTATGGACCGTCTGTTCTGACAATCCTGATAAAAGTAATGAAGTTAGGCAGAAATGTCCTGCTTCATTATATTCAACTGTCCTGCATTCGGCACACAATTTACCTTAATGTGATGCACATCGATTCGCACGATTGCTGTCAAACCGATGGATGTTAATTGACCGAAGGATGGCAGGTTTTTGGAAGGAGGAATAATCAATATGTCCAAATGGCGAAAGGAGAGAACACAAATGTATCTACTGATTAATTTATCTAAAGGCTAGATTTAAAATGGATGTTTTTCTTTAAAAACTATTGACCAAAATAACAAACCAATTTTTAGTGGAATAAAAACACAAATGTAATTGTGAATTGTGAAAATAACTCGTTAAAGCAAAACGTGATGGATTCAATTAAATTTTGAAAGTGTCGACTCAAGCTTTGGCTCACTTGTGGTAAATGTGGCCCGTATAAACGTGAGTCTGTTTATGTTTGACAATTTTCGGTCAAACATTGTACGATTCCAATATTGTACAGTCCCTGCGTGACGTTGTTTACAAGACAGTACAGTTCGGCGTTTCGGGTTTGCCTAACCTTACACGGCAGGCACAGTATAAAAACGCAAAAGGAAATTGACAGTATGACATTTAATAAAATACAATGTAAACGAACAAGAAAGAAAAAATCCGTAAGGTATAAAACGGAAAATTGATTAATAAATGAAAAATAATAAGACAGTATTACGTTTAACAGAAATGTGCAGAGCCGGAATTTTTTTTATTTTCTTCTCTACATTTATTACACCATATATAAAACCGTCTATAAACATAAGTTGAGTTCTAATAGACGTAGACGCTAGTTTTTTTTAACTCCCTTAAAAGTTTATTAACTACCCCATCAAGCACGGTAATCGGTTTTTACATGGGTCAATTTAAAACGGCAAAACTTTTCTTATCGCCATTTCAAATGGCGCACTTTGTATTTTTTATGACCACTAAAAGAGCTTGTATCATCTTTGAAAAAAGTTCTGTTTTAAATAAAATCTAGTAAACAAATTACTTCTCTACCTTTAATTTAGGTAGAGATGCATATACAACATTTTTAGAGGATTGGTAAATGAAGTCTAACTGGTCCTTCCGTATCCAATGAAAATTGACTTGAAATTCGAAGCCAGAGCAATAAGTTTAATATTTAGCAAAATATTGATAACAGCTTTTTTTATACCGTAAACAATTTTTTATGTTAAACTGAGCGCTTAAAAATCAGTCAACAACTGGACTACTCAGACATCTACTAACAAGGGGACGACCAGGTGTCACGGATTTGGACAAAACTTTTTTTGTTGATTCTATACTCCAAAAATATTGGACAGCTATCATCGCATTTTTTATGTAGATTGGAATAAAAATATAATAAATGTTATGAAGTTTATTTTTAACCAAAAAATTTCATAAAACCAAATATTTTTCAGGTAACTAGGTCGTAATTTTTTTCCGTGAAACTAATATAAAATTTCATTTCATTTTAGCACCTCTAGAGACCCCTAAATATCAATTTTTGTTTGAATTTAAATTTATCGATTTTTTGACCCTGAAATGTTTCCGATTTTTAAAAGTTCTAGGTTCAATCAGTTCTACCAACTAGTGGTTGAACTAGGATCAGTTGAACAGATGGTGTAACGCTCTCTTCTCTGAACTTGGTTCAAATTATGAGCGACGTTCCGGTGAACACGGTTTTAACCGTGGCTGGTGCAACGACTTCACGTGGTCTTCATAACGACTTCTTAAAATACGAAAAATTGTAGGGGTCAAAAAGTCGATTAATTAAAATTCAAACAAAAATTTATATTTAGGAGTCTCTAGAGGTGCTAAAACGAAATTTTATATTAGTTTCACGATAAAAAAAAATTATGACCTTTACTTGAAAATATGTGGTTATTGAAATTTTTTGCTTATTGATAAACTTTAATGCTTTTACTATATTTTTATTGCCATCTACATAAAAAATGCAATAAAATGATATATTCACCTAGTTGATTTGAGTAAGCAGAACGGCGAAATAAAAATTTTAAATATGGACAATTTCAACTTTCAAAAAAATTGTTAGCGAAACTTTCAAAATTTCTCAATAAGTAGCGGATACCTGTCCAATATTTTGGAGTGTAGAATCACCAAAAAATGTTTGCCCCTAATCCGTGACACAATGACCTGGTCGTCTCGACCAAATTCTCCAACCAATCTTATAAATCCAATGTTCTTCGTCATATCGTCAACGGTCCTTTCTACATCAATCAAATGATCCATTCGTGAAGTTCTGAACACACTTACTCAATTTCAACTCTAAACTATCCTTCCACCCTAACCCAAATTCTTTCTCTATGTCCCCCCTTATTATACTTCACACCGACGATGGCCTCTTGACCTCCTATCATAATCCTCCCAACTAAATAAAAGAGTTCCAGCGCTGGCTGGTATCTTTCCCTACTGCCTCCTGGCCTGACAGTCAGTCATATTTGTATATTATCATCTATACTACTTGTTCAATGTTTATTTCGTGCAAATAGAAATAAATAAAATAAATTTAAAAAAATAATCAGTTTTGACAATAGCTTTCGTAAAATTTAGGCTTTGGTCCGATTGTTCAACATTAGTGACATTTTCCTTTTTTTCAGTTCGAGAATCGTTTCAATATTTTATATATTTTTTTAGATTAATTAATATATTTTTTAATTAAAACGTGCTCGGCAGTAAATTTCAATCATATGTCGCTTGCTAGGTTCAAAGGGCGGGGAAGGGAAGTGATTCCATCGGTGTTCGATAAAGCTTTCCGCTCCAACATGAATATCTAGGTCACAGCTATATGTACTCAGGTACTATTTGAACGGTACTGGATCAAAGAGGGTGACTTGAATACCACTAATTATACAACATCCTTCATATAAATGATGTTCAAGGAATACCAAATGAAAACGAACAAGATATATTTTTAACATTTAAATTAATAAAAAGGGGATACACGAAATTATAACGATGCTTTTGCTGATTTTACTTGTTTAAAAACATTTTGTTTTAATGTCGAAATTTTTCAGTACTTTTTCTGCAAATTATTTGGATAATTGGAAAATATTTCTTTGTTTACATTATATTTTTAACGTGGTTCGTTTTTAATCTAAGTATATATTTTCCAATTAATTAAGGTTTTTAGTTGAGATAAAAAAGTCAATGGCACGAGCGGGATTCGAACCCACGATCTTCGGCTTGATACGCTGCTGCTCTACCACTTGAGCTATCGTGACCTCGATCCACTCGGACACCAACTTCCCATCTCAACCGCACCTTTGTTTTAATTTTCCCTCCTGCCATTGTGTCCGAGTGGATCGAGGTCATGATAGCTCAAGTGGTAGAGCAGCGGCGTATCAAGCCGAAGATCGTGGGTTCGAATCCCGCTCGTGCCATTGACTTTTTTATCTCAACTAAAAACCTTAATTAATTGTAAGATATTAATTGGTCAAGCGGACTACGAAATTAGTGAATTTATATATTTTATCTTCTTTTTTTTTACGAGGGTTCGCGACAGCAGAGGTCATATCAACCCTCAGGGTGCCGGTGTTTTTGAAAAAAAGCCCATTTGTAAGTATGTCGGGTTCGAATGCAGGGCCGCTGGATTCGAACCCAGGACCTTTACCTTACAGTGATAAGCGCCGTGTCAACACCTAAACCGTTGCGGCTACCGACGCCCCCCTTTACCTTATTGTTATAAGTAAATAAATTCTTTATTTAAAAACAATATGATTAATAACTTACATGTTTCGAGCAAGGGCGCGGTGGGAGAGTTTTGTGTGTCCGAGTCGTAGATGCCAAGCTAACGGTTCTAGGTTCGAATCCCAGCATAGCTCTATGCGCATTAGCACGAAAAAAAGAATTGTGTAGTGGGTTAAGCCCAACGTCCGCGATCATCAACATCTAGTTGGACGCTAAGCCAGGAATAAAGCCAGGAATTGCATAACTTGCTTTATGTTTATTATAATAAATTAATAATCATAATCCTTTTCAAAAATCAACCAAAATAAAATACGGAAATCTGCCGACTTAAAGATTTACTAAACATAGTTGAAGGGCTCCTTATAAACAAAAGTTGTATTGGGTTGTCCGGAAAATAATGCAGGATTTTGGTATTAAACAAAAAAAAAGAAACTAGTTACTTTAAAGCAATGTTCTTTAATCAAAATAATTNAATGAGTAATCCTGTAAACGTAAACAGAATATTTTATATAGATTTTTTTTAATGAAAACTTAAAATCCTGCATTATTTTCCGGACAACCCGATAGATAGCAAAGGTCATATTTCAAATCGCAGTTGAAGCTTCTAACAATAAAAATTAGTTCTTTACAGCCCAAAAGTTCTTTTAGTTAACGAGAATTTTACATCGATATGAAAGATTGTATGGCTGAATATTTTTATCAGACATGTCGGTTGGAAAACAAACCAAAAGTACAAATAAATGATGTACTGGGTTACATTTTATCCTTGGTTACGCTTCCTATTTCAATTCCTTTTATTTTTTATTATAAGGATACTAAATACAAATAACAGTTAAAAAAAATTTATGCAAGAGGAATAATATAGTTCGTAAACAATTAAAATGAGCTTAACACAAACCATAAACTAATTACCGACCTCGTTCTACCGCCAGAAAAAATCTAAATAAAAAAATAATGTATTTGATAACAATGGTTGAGTACAAGGGTCAACAGATAAAATGGAAAACAAAGGAGAATTACAATTGTTAACCAAGACTAGAGGAAAATGTTTCTTTCTGCTTCATAAATCTAACTGGTACGATTCATCTTAAACCAAATTTATTCTTTCTTTTGATATATTTATATGATAAAGTTATTTATTGTTCATCATATCAAATACATAAATCATCGTTCGATTACATTAATATTTGAACACTATAACATTTTCTTTACTTTTTGAAGTCTTAATATATATTTTTTTAAATTTTAATTGGATAGAAACCTATATCCAAAAAAGGTAAAATAAGTCAACCAATGGTTTAATTATGTGTAATTTTATATGAAATAGCCAGTTTTTCTACATTCGCTTTATTGCGGCCCCCCTCAGTACATTTAAAAAAACTTATCCGATGGTGTAGTCTAGCTCCAACTAAAGAAGATTCGTTGGATGGCTCCAAATGCATTTGTTATAAAAGCAAAAATAAGGCTAAAGTATTTCAACTATTTATTAATGTAGATACACAAGCACAACAGTTCTATAAAGACAATGCCTTAAAGTTTGGCTATTGATGCTGGGTGATCAGTGAATTTCAACATATTATTTATCACCAACCGATTGCTTTGTAGATTTGCAGGATATATCAATTTGTGTAAATAAAGATTATCTATCTATTTATTTATTAAACAGAATACGCTGTTTAGTCTCACCCTCATCATTAGAAGAATTGTAATTCTTTATCAAGGAATTTCCAAACAAGAATCAAGGTTTCTATAAACTGGAAGGTCTGCTGGCCTTAAAGCCTTTTTACACACAGATGATATACCTTGGATTATTTTTGTTTTAAAGATTTTCAAGACTTTCAGACAAAAACCTCCTTTAAACTTGGCAAAGCACTCCCTCACGACATACGGCAAATTTTATTTTTCTAACATTTTCTACTTAACTTTTCCCTTGCCAACTGAAAGAATTTATTCAATATTCTGACTCTAGAGATGGTTATTGAATAAACAAACATGTGTAAATAAAAAGAACCTTCAAATTTTATTAGTTTACCTCTTGGTTTAGAATTTGGGAAATGCGAATTATACACCTTCTTTTTTTGTTACAATCCATAAAACCTACATACCTTTTATGCATCATGAAAAAAGCTTACCTGCAACAAAAAAAATTAAAAATTATTATAACTATAAAAATTAGTCAAAGATTATATCATTATCATCATATATCATTATGATTATCATATATCATTATCATCTTAGATCATTATGATTATCATATACCATTATCATCATATTATCAAAGATTGTATGATATAAATTATAATTGATGGGGTGACTGTGGAGTTCAATCCTTTTCCAAAGATGGTTCCTACTCACATTAGGTTCAATTTTAGGTCTAAAAAGTTCAAACAAGCATCTTTCTTAATTTCCAATGTAAAATTTATATTACGGTCTAGAGAATTAATTAGTTGGAGTAATTCTTCGAGAACCTCTAATGTTCCCGACCATATGCATATAATATCGTCTACAAAGCGTTTCCAGAAATGAACAGATTTAATTAATTTGTTTTTTGATTTTAATAGGGTTGTTTTTTTTCTCGAAATTATATTAAATATTTCGGCACAAAGTGGGGATAATGGAGACCCCATTGGTAACCCTTTCATTTGGTAAAATTTATTATTGAATTTACAATAATTAGATAGTAGGCATATATTTAAGAGGTCTATTACATCATTTTTTACAAATTCTTTAATAGAATTCTCGGTAAGTTCAGTCTCAAGTAGTACATTCTTCAACGGGGATATTTGTGAATAAATTAGTAACGTCATATGACACTAACACACAGTTGTTGGGTATATTGATGTTATTTAATTCTTTTATCAATTCTAAAGAATTGTTAATACCGAATGTAGGTTTGAAATTGGTATGAGTTTTAATTATTTTGTCAATTGTATTTGCAAGTTTATGGCATGGGGAATTATAAAAGGACACTACTGGTCTTATAGGTTTGTTTACCTTGTGAATTTTGACTGTACCGTATAACATTGGGGGTTTCGGGTTCATTGGTATTAGTTTTTTAACTGCATATTGGTCATCTGAGAATAAAAAAATCACTATTTTTTATGACTGTTTGAACTCTATTTTTTAATTTTAAGGTGGGATCTTTTTGTATTTCTTTACACTCGTTATTATTTAGGAATTCCTCAACTTTAGAAATGTAATTTTGATGTTCAAGGATAATGTGAGTAGGAATCATCTTTTTTAAAAAGGATTGAAGATTATATTTTGTTTTTATCCTTCCTTTTTAATTCAGCCCTTAGAACAACCCATTATCCTATCTTCTGAAACTATTCAATAGTGCGATCATCCCAAAACCCAATAAACCGTCGCACCTAACGAATTCGTACAGACCTATTTCCTTACTCTCATATCTATCGAAAGAGGAAAGTTCTCTTAACACGTATCTATCCCCCTCCAAAACTACCAAAAAATGCTAAACCACCAATCGGCTTCCGTTCATACCAAGCACCATTCAACAGGGACAACTCTTCCACCTCTGAGCGAGGGGAATATTACCCTGGTCTATTTTTTGACGTGACACAAGCCTTCGATCGAGTGTGGCACCCGGAGCTTCCCTACAAGTTAATGGCTCTTCTCCACTCAACCTACTACTGATCCTAAGATCCTAAGTGTCAGATAGGAATTAACAAGTCAGACAATATGCACATCTTTCTTGTTTCTTACTTGTCAAGGAAGCATCCTACGTCCTCTGCTATATACAATATGCACTGCAGATATCACTGTAAATCCAAAAACATTCCTTGCCACATTCGCAGACGACACTTATCCCTTCCTCGCGTCACAACAGAAACATAGCTGCCTCCAAGCCCATCTAAACGATATCCATCAATAGACCAAACGATGGAGAATAAAAATTTAATAAAAATAAATGCATCCACACACCTTTACCCTCCGCCGTGCGACATTTCCAACACTCCACTTTAACAGCATACCTATACCGTACCGACTGCTGAGTGAAATAAAAGACTAGTATGGAACCCCTACACTAAACTAAAAAGACAGGAACTTAACAAACGATACACACGTCTTATACGTATATTAGACAAACGATCAAGACATTCATCATTGAACAAATATGCAAGACAGTACTCCGACCCTTCTGGGCCTATGGAATAGAACCAATTCCAACAGAATTCAGCCAAAAATTCTCCGTAAGATCAAATATGATCCTTATGACGTCTCGAACGTTACCACCCTACACACCGACCTCCAAATTCCTTCCGTCAAAGAACTCCTTTCATTAACTTCCTTTACACACTAACCCGTTGTCCAACAAATCTGCTCCCTACAAAATCCCGCTGGTCAACCCTTAGTCTATAACAACAGTGGCCAAGGGGCCTACTTGATATCAACTAGGTTAGGTCGTCATTGGGCGACTTACCTTTGCCAGCCTTCACGTCATTTTAATTCTTGGTATGTATTTATATATGTATATACATATATTTATATTACTTTTTTTCACTGTAAATTACTGTTAAACAGTGTATTATACTGGCTGTCCTCCTGGGTGGCATGGTGCAATCGGTAAGAAAATAACAAAGTTAGGGCAAAGGGTTTGGAAAAAAACAGTCATTTGGTTTGCTATTTATTTCATTTTCGAACTGCCTGCGTTGTGTGAAGATGAAAAGATTTGCTCTTTTTAACCACTCTTCACCGGTGCTCACAGGGATAGAATCAGGGGAGATGAATTGACAAGCATTTTCTACCCTTTGCCGCAGTTCGTCAACTGAGGTTGCTGGGTTATGAATGGCGTTGACACTGTTTTTTAAATGGCCCCACAGAAAATAGTCAAGAGGAGTTAAATCGGGTGACCCTAACCATCTAAAAAAGATCCTGTATATCATTCGTTTGTATACAACATCTGGTAGAGATAAGTATAAATTTCGTACAAATAAAAAAAAAATTAAGTTTTTAAGGCTGCATTTGATCAACTAATTAGTTAGGACATGGTTAATAAAATATTACATTACAGTGTGTTTCAAAATGGGCAAACAGCAAACTAAATTGAATGGTCTGTAATTTACAATTAGAAGCTCTTACCTTTCTTTGGTTATACCTCGTGAAATTAATATAATCAGTGATATAATTTAAATTACTGTACAATACTTTTCTTAATCTGTTGAATATTTTTAATAGAGTATTAAACAAAAAACTTGGTAGTTTAGGTTTTATCCTGCCGTAAATCCGATTTCGTGCGGAACAATATGATAAATTCAAATTGATTTCATCTATATATAGCATGCTGACGCACATTCTCCACTGGCTCCTTCCGAGGGTTGTATTATATTTTAACATACACCAGGGTGAAATATTCAAATTAACAATTAGCATCAATAACTTTGCTAGTACAACTTAATTGTTCTCTTTTTATTGTCCTGAAATAAAGTTATCTTAAGACATCTTGCCACAAAAGTAAAGCGAGAAATCCTGAGACAATGGTCTTAAGAATACAGAAGGGATTTAGCCTATTTGTGAAATCTCTCCTTTCTTTTTCTCACACACTCTCTCTCTCACTCTCACTCTCTCTCTCTCTCTCTCTCGCTCTCACTCACTCTCTCTCTCGCTCTCTCGCTCGCTCTCTCTCTCTCTCACTCACTCACTCACTCTCTCTCTCTCTCTCTCGCTCTCACTCACTCTCTCTCACTCTCTCTCTCTCGCTCTCACTCACTCTCTCTCACTCTCTCTCTCACTCACNCACACACACACACACACACACACACACACACACACACACACACACACACACACACACACACACACACATATATTCTTTCATCGTGTATTAAATAGGCCGCCGAAGAAAAAAAAACCTTGCTCACACGCCTTTTATATTATTCAAAAGAGTCGTAATCTCCGAACGTTCAAACATAGCACACAAAACTCGATCGTTTAGGATTTTTTCACGGTAAATATTCAAATATGACCGGAAAAAAGCATTAATTGTACATGACGCCGTTGGCGTAAAGCTAACGCCATAAATTTACGATTCCATCGTTCCTCATTGAGCGCATTTACAGTAACGGAATGTTATTGAGAATTGTTGGACGCTCTAAATGCCGATTAACATGGCTACCTTTACTGTATACACACCACCAGGATTACAAGTGATATATGCTATATTGTGTTTGAGCACAGGTAGTTTCTCATTAAAACGTAATCGGGCTTAGCAACGATATTAGGCAGGATTAATATGATAGCGAGAGGATCCGATTATTTTGACCGGTAAAAATTTATGTCATTTCGTCCTTTAATAAAAATAATTTGGTTTTTATTCAAATGTGTTCTGTGGTCGATTTGGATTAATACCAAAGAGATAAATTTCGCAAAGAAAAGAAAAAACTTACGAAAATGTACATCTAATACAAAGTACATATCATCATATAAAAAAATGCATATCAGAAAATTCATTATTTTTATATTTAAGTATCTTCAAACAAGTCTCTTGCCCTGGTGTTGCCAAATAAAAATTAAGTTAACCTAAATGGTACCATTATTTTTTATTATAGTATATTTTCCACTATTCAGTTATATGTATTTATATATTATTTAATTCATCCCGATTTAATGATATTGCATACAAATCATTATTAAAATATATGTCGAAATATATATGCCAATTCCCAGTTATGGACAATGAAAAATTTGGCATTTAAAAAAATAATTTTAATCTCTAAACTGTATATTTTAAATCATAAATGTTTTACGATATAATTTGTAAGCAAAAATTATGTACAGAAGAAATAAGACAATGGAATTAGAGGAAGGAAGGAAGGAAAGAAGGGAGGAAGGATGGAAGGAAGGAAAGAAGGGAGGAAGGAAAGAAGGGAGGAAGGAAAGAAGGGAGGAAGGATGGAAGGAAGGTTGGATAGATGGATAGATAGATGGATGGATGGATGGATGGATGGATGGATAAAAGAACGATCACGCAAGATTTGGTCTCAAGTACTACTGTTAAGAAAGAGAAAAAGACGGTAAGACAGAGAGGACAGCTAAGAGAGAGAGAGAGAGAGAGAGAGAGAGAGAGAAGAGAGAAAAAGAGAGGGAACGAGAGATACAGACAGATAGTAGTCAGAGACAGATCAGAGGAAATACTAGAATACAGATTAACAGAGCTTTATAGCTAGAGACTCGATTAGACGATATTTTATTTCATTTTTAAAATTGTTATTTTAAAAATACATTTGCTACATAAATACAGTGCTCACCAAAATTAATTGTATTAAGCATCATATGTCTGTGCCTGCATCGGTATATGCTGAGAAAAAGAAAAGAGCATGTATTCAAAACCGAACAATATTCTGTTTTTTTTTGTTTTTTTTTTTTTTGGAAAGCTTAATTTTCGATTCCTTTATCATAAAATGGAGTGTGTGTGCGTTTGCGTTTCGCTGTTCAAATCTAATACAATAACACATTCATTTTTCTGAAGTTATTATGAATAATGGTAGCTCTTTCATGTTCCTTTTTAAAGAATTAAGGCAATAAATTAATTCCCTTAGAATAGCGATCACCGGTTATGTATCATGCACTAGGCACTTATGAAAGTTCGTGCGCTGCAGCCATCACGATGGCATGACGTTAGTTTTCTTTTGAACACTCTTCCTGGCCAATTCTAAATTAATGCATTAACTTGCGTGCGACTACGCCTTCCGATAAATATTTACACGGAACGCTATTGAGTCATTTAAAGTAAATTGACAACGCTAGTACAAAGAGCCAAGATTGTAATAGACTGAATTGAAATTTCCCAAATTAACAGGAATTAAAATATTGTTCCATGTTGTTTTGTCGCGGTCGTACCAAATTCGTTTTTTAACGTTTTTAACACTGCAACTTTGTTCCTAAGTGGAAATAAGTTAATGTTAAAGCACAGCTTACTTAGCACAGTATCGGTATTCAAACTTTTAGACTAATTGACTCTGATTAACCCCGAATCTGTTATAACCCCTTGAAGAAAGTTTGCCGACGCGGGTTTTCATTGTGCGGCGGACAGCGGAAAGTTTCTGGCTGGGTTGAAGATTAATTATGCCGAAATTCAGTTAAATCTTAGAATTCTATTGATTCGAAACTAAAGATCTCAATCGGATCCCGGGGAAATGCAGCAGTGGGCCGGAATAGAATCAATCAATCGTCTTTTCTGCGAATAGTAAAGGTGGTGAAAAGCGAGTGTTTTCCAGGGATTTTCAACATTGAGCATTGATAATAAACTTCTATCTAAATTATTATTAAACCCTTTATTAAACATTTTCCATCCAACTGATGTTCAACGGCCGATCCCACTCAGGGCAATTTTTCACAATTATCCTTACACAAAAACCCCTTTTTATCAATATTATCACAAACATCGTTTTCATTATTAAAGGATTTGAATCATTAGTCCATATTTTATTCATATAGAAGTACCAGGTAAAGTAAAAGTAGGCTCCAGACGTAAGAGACCGTAACCCATCAATTATGAAATTTCGAGTGATTTAATTTACCATCCCTAATTTACATTGGTTGGTACTCCGAATAATATATTGATATCTAAAAATGTTAAATCGTTATAAAATTTTATCAATGATACAATAATACTTTTAGAATTGGAACAGAAATAAAACAGTATGGGTTAAAAAGGGTAAAACCAATACTATTTTTTACTCGATACCCACTATAAAAGTATCGAAATAAAAGATACTTTTACTCTTAACACACATAGGAATTCGATAATAATCACACAAGTCAGATCTTAAAAGTACTATCGACGATTATGACTTTGCTTCAAAAGTAAAAGACGAAAGAGTACACTTAACACCACAAAAATTTGGTTAAGGGAACAAAAGAAACGCATATTGAATAGAAGAGATGAATATTCACTAGGAATTCGGAAGAAGGAAGGATACATTAATGGTATCGATATTTCGCTAGTACTTTTTTTTTACTGGTTACTATTACTTAAGATATTTTAGGTAAGGTATCGAAACTAAATAAACAAACTAAATAACAAGCTTACTACGACGAAGCAAAGGGCAGAGGACACAAAAGTGGAGGAGGAGGAGAGGAGGACACTCATGGCTTTGGAACCATGACAGAAATTTACTTAGTGGACTAAAGAAAAATGGTTGCATCAAAAAGATTAAATTAAACAAAACCACAAAATGGCTATTTATTGAATATGCACTACAAGCTAGGTGGCCCACTTATGTGTGTTTTATGTAGATATAATTGAGTTATTGTTACTAATCTATTCCTTTTCCGTTTTCCTGGTACTAGGCAATTTTAAATATTTGAATTAAGCCAGTAGTAAAATGAAGTTATTGGTCAAAATTTCATGGGAGGATGTATGTATTTTAATCATTTGTTCGCCTTTCTTTTACATTCTCAATACAGGTTTGATACCTTGATTGATCAATACATTTGATACCGGGTGTTCGGCTCCTCGTGTTACAAACTTTGCCAGTTGATTCTACATTCAAAATGGAACCAAAAAGGCCTAACGAACTATGGTCCGAATGCCAACAGTAACGGAGTTAATCCCCTTTTTCTGATTTTTTAAGATTTTACAACCATGCTTCAAATAAACAATGATAACTCCAAAACTAAAAGGTTTTGGACAAATCCGTTGATAACATTGAAAACTAAATTAAATTTCCAATCAGATTTGATGAATACTAAACTTGTAAACGTTGATGAAATAAGCGTTTTAGTAGCCAGAACTTCGAAAAACAATTTTTTTTTCAAAGTTGAAAAACTTACTATCGTGATTCTAATCTACCGTTTCTAAACCTAGAGACCAGCAAATTTCACGAAACGTGTTCCACTTAATATCTTTTTAGTGATGTAATTGTTTTTTAAATTACTTTTTTCAAAGATGAAGAAATTGATGAAAGAAAGGAAAAACCGTGGTTGACGGATTGGTAAGTTGGAAAGGATAAAAAAAATAAACCTTAAGGAAATTTTTGATGAATTTATTAAACTTTTTTTAATTTGGGTTCGAAACCGACATGGTACAAGTGTTTACTTATTTAACAACACGATTTCAACTTTGATTATAGGATTATTTTATGTTTATTCCCCGGATTTAAGATTCAAAACGTTTTTAGTTCATTCATTCAAAATTTCCTTAAGTTTTTATATTTTTATTATTATTAATCTTTCCACCTTAGCAATCCGTCAACACGGTTTTTTCCTTTCCTTCATCAATTTCTTCATCTTTGAAAAAAGTAATTAAAAAAGTAAAAACACAGTAAAAGTAAAAAGGATATTAAATGAAGTACGTTTTCTGAATTATTAGCTGGTCTCTAGGTTTGGAGATAGTAGTTTAGAATCATCATATTAAGTTTTTCAACGTTGAAAAAAATAAATTGTTTTTCAAAGTTCTGGCTATTAAATCGCTTATTTCATCAACTTTTACAAGTTTACTATTCATCAAATCTGATTGGAAATTTAATTTAGTTTTCATTGTTATCAACGGATTTGTCCAAAACCTTTTTTTAGTTTTGGAGTTACCATTGTTTGTAAAATCTTAAAAAATCAGAAAACGGGATTAACTCCGTTTACTGTAGAGATTCGGACCATAGTTAATTAGGCGTTTTTTGTTCCATTTTGATCGTAGAATCTACTGGAAAAATTTGTAACACGAGGAGCCGAACACACTGTATAAAGTATTGATACCATTCTTCTAATACCAGTAATGAGAACGATATACAAATTTATAGCCAGTCGTTAACAATCAACATGATAGCTGTCTTATTGCACCCTCATAACATGTTGCAAGTTACTTTATATTACTAATTTGTTTCATGTGACAGTAATTAAATAAAGTTATTTTGAAAAAAATGTTACCAGATAGAATGAAACCTTTGGGTGGGTTAAAAATAACTAATTAAATGTGTGGTCGTTGTTTAATCGTAATAAAAGCAAACAATCCCCGAGAATTAGAAAACAAAGCCCTTGGTTGTTATTTTTTTAAGTTCACCTACAAACCCATTATGTCGAACCAATTCGCACGGGGCAGGGAAAATGGCTGTGGTTTTTTCCCGTCGATTCACGCTTTCACGAGTCCCGGCCATAAAACCTTTGGGGAAAGCATCAAAATAATTAATTCAACAAAGGGGCAGTCTGAGCCGAACGATTATAATTTACATTAATCCGCATCGGCCGGGAAACAAACAGCCTCTAAGAAAACACATCGTACGAACGAGGAGAAAAGGGCACCAAGTCCAAAACAATATTATATTACGACAAGCGTCATCGTAAAACATACAATTGTAATAATTCCAAGTTTCATCAAATACCAACAAATCGCACGTACTTCTGTCAATATTATGCCTTTCCGGATGATTTATTGAAATGTTTTTCGGGAAAAATTCCCCTTTCTCTCTTGGGCGATTAATTTTGAACGGATCCTTTCAACGCACTTTTTTTACTGGAAGTAAGTTCCTTGTTGAATATTTAATCCTACTTTCTCCTAGAACTAAAGTCTCCCTCTTTCGTCTTTGTAGGTTGTACCAGCTTCATTTCTTATTTGTCACTTCCAAATAAGAAATAATCTTTTATAGTTTTCAAAATACAATGGATCTGCTTCTTAAATTTAACCGGCTTTTACTGTCGATCAAAACAATATATACCCACTCATTTAACTTTTACAAAGTTACCCAATTATTAAATAACCATTATATCAATAATAAATATTTACGTGTGCGGTGTACGTTTCAATCCATTCTACGGGATGGAAGAAAATGGTGGGTATTTTCACTGTTTGGCGCAGTATTATTTAAGGAAGTTGAAAAATGCGAGTCGTGCAGGAAGACAAATGATGAAGATGCTGGGAGTGAGAGGGAGTTCCAGAGATGGTTTGCTAACTTTAGAGAAGGTGATTTTTCTCTAGATGACAAAAACAAAACGCCGGGGCAGACGGAGGAAAACATACGAGCATCAACTTTAAATATTTCATTGAAAATAACAAACCAATCACAATAAAAGTTATGCAAGTCGTGTCAACTTGGAGTAGTTTCCTGATAAGTTGGATTGCGTCGCTATACTTGGATAAGTTAAGAGGGCTTTGTGTTTTCGAACGACATCAAAACAATAAATTAACGAAGATATCTAAAAATTAATCCACTGCAATAACACAGTTCGACTCGATCATGCATGTCAAAAATTGTATACCACTTTTAATTACCTAAACAGATTTAGCATTTAATGGGATTGCTGGATTCAAATCCAATTACAAAATTTCTTTCTATGGAATCCTTGGATTACTTCAAATATTCTTTCTTGACAACGCCTTACATTTCGCTAATGATACTCAAAAAAGAATTGTTAGATTTCTTTTTTGATAATTTCCACGGGATGACTGACTTGTACTTCTGTAACAGAATTCTTTTCGGTCTAAATTAGGCATGATGGACCTAAACACCGAGGATATGAAGACCAGAATGATCGAAAACACTCAACCATAACTGAAGACGTGCTACCTCACACCGTCCGCAGAAACAAGTCTTCAGGACGACTGTTCCTATCAATGTAAAATTATTAATCCAATAGAAATAAAAACCATTCGAGGTGATGAGAATGCTAGGAAAAGGGGGTTTCGAATATCCCAAGCACTGCAGCCTCATGGTCTTCATGATACCCGAGGTTATGTCTCATTGAGCGGATGCTTCACTTTTCTATAATAAGGCAGTTGCTTCCACCTCATTGCTTAACCTATAATATAACCTAAAAATGGGGTCATCGTTGGATAAGCCAACGTTATGATGTGATTTCGTATCACATACGAAACCATGTGCATAGAAAGAGCATTCTATAAGTCGAGCCAGTTCATTTATTCGAACTTTTTCTTGTAAAATTCCTCTAATTTTCCATTTATTGTTTACTTCCTTAGGGCCTAAAGTTTCTTCAAATTTTGTCTATGTGTTCTCAGCAGTGATCACGTTGGAAAATCATATAGACGAAGGACACCAGGCCACGTTGAAATTTTTATACAATTTTTTTAAATAATGCACTGTTGTATATAATGCATTACAATGTTCAAATTTACAGTTGATCTATTTTAACTTATTTATTTATTTTTTTTGTACGAGGGTTGCCGTAAAAACCCTCAGAGTGCCGGTGTTTTTGAAAAAGAGCCCATTTGAAGTATGTCGGGTTCGAATGCACGACCGCTGGATCGAACCTCGGACTTTTACCTTACAGTGATGAGCGCCGTGTCAACGCCTAAACCGTTGCAGCCACCGACGCCCCTTTTTTTATTATTTTTACCACGTTTTATACATGTACAATACAAATAATAACTTTTAAACATGCATATCAACTTGTAATCATTTTATTTTATTTCCTCTTGATAATTCGAGACTTGGTAAGTCAAATTATTTTTGGGATCTCTTGGGTTTCGAATTATTATGCGACCCATAAGGATTCCACTGTATAAGGATTCACGCACAAGTTAAACTTATTGAGAGCAGGCTGTTCATTTTAGATTATTTCGTTCTACATTCATTTTTTTTTAAATTCAGCATAATGTATTTTTAAAAACCTGCAATTATGCTAAAGTTTAAACACTTCAAATTTAATTTATTATTATTATTATTAAATTTTAAATAAATCAGTTGTATATTGAGAATCAGTTGTTTATTTGACCATTTGTACACATCAAAATAACCCCAAATATATAATTTAGGCTAAGTGTAATGTAAATTTTTTTGTGATTTTTTTCAAATCGTATTATGGAACTTGTTAGTTTATTAGACGCGTTATCCTATTTACAATAGGTGATGTTGCAAGAATGGTGCGCAGTTTCTTGGCATGGGATATTTTTATAGTTCTGAGTGGTCACAAATAAGAAACCTAACGGACCGGACAATTTCAAAGTGTCTGTGCAGGACGAATGTTGTAGCTTCTACAACCGAACTGTCGCCCAGTATGGTTTTTTGTGCATCTTGCCTATATCCGATTCAAAAGGCCAAATGTTCCGACGTCCATTGCGGAATGTGTTCGAGGGAGTTTCATCTCAAATGTGTCAACTTATCGGAGCAAGGTTTGGTTTTCTTGAAGGAAATGAAAAAGCCGTTTATATGTTTGGACTGTATGAGAGCGGCAGAGGGCAGAGGGCCTCCAGTCATTTCCCAACCTCCGTTTGCGACACAACCAACACAACCCCCCATGGGTTGTCAGAATCCTCTTCAGAAAGACCGAATAACTCTAAACGACCTCATTCAAGCGATCAAAAGTAACACGGAGAGGCTCAACACCTTCATCGAGGGCCAAAACAACCATTTGAGCGCGCTTCATGGAGGAAACAAAGACGTCGTCCGAAGTCTGGAATGTTGTCACGAAATGATACAGTCGAACAACAACGCCATTAACATCCTACACGTTAAAGTGGACCACCTATCGACTCAGCTTACCGATGTTAAGCGGGACAAGTGCATGCTTGAGAGCAGAATCAAAGACCTCGAAGAATTTATAGGATATCTGAAGACGAAGTTGTCGGAACAATCTCCGGCTCCCTCGAGGTCGGAAACGCCGCCTATGCTCAAGTGCAGAACGAGATCCAGATCGCAGCCGGCCAGAAGAGCTGGGATATCGACTCCCTTGACGCCACCCGACCTCATGAATGATATGTACGATAAGTACAACGACTGCTGCTATTGAACAGGCGTGCCATATTTGCATTTTCCATCCATCTTCCGCCGCCCGTACAAAATATATATTTGTAAATTATCGGTCTTCACCCTTCTCTATTTTTTCTAGTTTAAACGCGTGATGTAAATAGGGTATTGATGATAATTTTGAGAAATGAGCTTGACACTGATAATTTTTGACAAATATAGAACAGATGACTAAAAATACCAAATGTACGGTTTAAAAATTAATGTAAAAATTATGAATTACGCAGAAATTTAAGTGGGAAATCTAAAAATGGAACGTCAATAATTGACGACTGTCCTTCATAAACTAACCCGTACAGAGAATTATTTTTAAAAAAAGTCAAATTCAAAAGATTCCACAACGACAAAAATAAATTACTACCACTGTTCCACTAACCATAGGGTCCTACCTAGTAGGTTCGCACCTGGACTTACGCCCCTGTTTTCACCCATAGAACTATTTGACAGCGTTCAGGCATTTCCTCGTTGACAAATGACACGGTATCGAAATCCGTCATTAGTCCGAGAGGGTGGAACAACGGAGATATTTTCAACCCCCACGGCACCCCCTATTATAGACGCTTCTCAAAATGAAAACGTGTTAAGAGTGTCTTCATAATGACATGACTCAGTAAAAAAAAAAAAATCGACAGTTGTAAAAAGTACACTTGGCAAAGTGCCGTAACGAATGGGCCGTCGAGGCAGATACGATCAATTTTTCACGTCAAACCCCACCGCATTCTGCTTTAGCAGAACAATACAGTTTAAAATAAAATATTTAACAAAAAAAGAATAATGTTTATACCATAAAAACCATACGTCCATTTTGAACCACGTTTATTAAGATATATCATTTTTCTTTAAAATGAAAAAAGTGCCTACTAATGATTTATTAACAAAACTACTTATGAAGGAAGGATGGAATCGACCGACAGTATATCACCAGTAAGTTAGAGATCAGGGATGCAGGCATCAAAGCAATTTTTTTACATATATGTATTGTAGTTTTTACTGTTTTTATTCTAACATTTTAACTTATTCATCATTATAAGATTTTACTTCTAATATTGTGAGGAAGCCTTGATGAAGACCTAAATAAAGGTTGAAAGCTTTGCATAAGTTACAAAACATATATAGCATCTCTGGTCCCTAACTTACCGGTGAAAACTACTTAATGACTACTGATGACACATTGAATATGTTTTGCCTAAATTGTTAGTACTAGTAAATGACATAATAAATTACATTAAAAGTTCTGAGAACAAAAATCATACATCAAACAGTGAATCCACAGGTGATCTATTATTACTGAATTAATTTAAAAATTAAAAATGATACACTTTATTATGATGATTATAATTTTATAAATTATATTTTTAAAGCCTACGTAAGTGATCCGTTTCAAAGTTTAAAGCTAATAATACCAAGGTAAGCTCTATGGTCAACTACCGCCATATTCCATGTTTGGGTTCATACAAGACGTGTTGCGAAAAAAGTGTCCAACGAACCCAAAGACGAGAAATATGTTGTAGATTGAAAGAAATTCAAGATTCTATACAATAAATATGTTTCTATGCTATATGAATTATTATTCGTTGGATTCGAGAGGAGCTGTCAATGATGAGGTAGTTTAGAAAAACACCTTTTTGATTTTTTGCCTACGTTTCGACCTTCATTCATCTTGAAGGCATAATGTGTGGCGCTATCTTTGTGGTGTCATATTGGTTTTGTGTGAAATTGTTGCGAATTGACCGCTCCTCACGAACCCAACGAATTATTAAACAACCGGTCACTAAAACAACACATATTAATTTATACTGTCTTTCCTATAAAAGCTGAACCTAAAAAAGCTCCAGTCCGTTACACACTTGACCAACACATCCCTAATTTCTTTAAATATTGAAGCCTTAAGCAAAAACGCTACAACGAATCGATATCTCCAAGTTTTGTTTGTTTGAAATGTTATTTCATAATTGAAATTTCTAAGGTTTCGGAAAATTAGCTTTCTTACATAATAATTCAATCGAAATTATACACGTTGTAAAAAAAAATTTAAATAAAAGATAGTATAACGATAAAAAATACGAAATTGAAAATTCGCCATTTTCAGTGTTTGGTCTGCATGTTATTAGTTTCAATTATGTGATTTAATCAAGTTTCAATGCCTTAAAAGCAAACATTAAATGATCCACACTAAATATAACATGGAAAGTAGATCTATAAACAATTGATCTATGCAAAAATAGAGAGCTGACGATTTTTTTTTTTTTTTTTTTTTTTTTTTTTTTTTTAATTTAAAGTTTGGATGCGGCGTAGTTGGGGTGTTCGGCTGAACTCTACACTTCCAGTCCTTAAGTCCATATCGACTTAACGATGGTGTTGTAAATCAGCGTTTTTTGAGAAGAACGTCAGAGGGTTTGTCAAGAAGTCATGCAAAAGCCCATCGTGATTTAAGTTCTTGACGTTTCAGTTGTGCGTGAGGATTCCACGACGTGCGTTTGTCGATGTTAAGTCCAAGTCACTTTGCCCGCAGTTGGGAAGGGAATATTATTTAAGTAGTATGGGGAGTGAAGGCCAAGAAGATGGATTCGTCTGTGTTAATTGTACTTTCTTTTCACACCAAAACTATATATAGTAGAGTGAAATGTTGTTGAAATGGTGGCAATGAAGATCGCTGTATCGTCTGTCGTGGTTTGAGGTTGTGATGGACTGACAGCTGTATAAACTGGTGCGGAGGGCCAAAACACTACCCTGAGAACCCCCAGGTAAATATTATGAGAGGAAAATGCCTTCAATGACTCGGAAGAACCGGTCGGTGAGATAAGTGTGCAGTATGAGATAGCAGGTGGAGGAAAGGATGCTTTTGAGCAGCACGTTACGTCACGAAAGGCCGCAGAACAGTACTGCTCTAACACAATAGAGGAGGAGATAACGTCTACCACACGATGGCATGGCAATTGATATTGATAGGGAAGAATTTGTGCACACAATAATATATGATATAAGTATATTAATTTACTGACGATCCTATATAATTGAATATTTTATAGGTGAAAAAAGAATTTTTCAAAATTCTATATTCACAAACAATATTGAAAGAAAACGCCCAAAATAATGTTATTTATTTTACATTAAAGGATTTTATTGAAGAAACTGTTTTGTATTTTTTATAATAGGCCAAACTATATACACTGACTGGAAAAAAATTTCACCCAATTGATTTTTCCTTTTTCTCGATAAAAGAAAATTCTGCCCTTAATTTGTCTCATTGTATTACCAGTAGATATTTGTTTTGCTATGTTTTAAATTGTAAATATCAATTAGAGGTACACACTTAATCCTTAATCCAAAACAAGGATAAAGGCTTTTTCAATGTTTTCTTTTTACGAAATTTAAAATGTTTATTTAGTTTCGTTTGAATTCTGAAGCAATAAACAGTTTAGTTTTCATCTTTGTATTCTTAATTTCACTTTTTTAACTTAAAAATGCCACTTAATGCTGAGGATGTTGCGCGTGATGTGGCACTGATTGATGATGGACGCACAGAGTTGGTTGTTGTTGGTGGAGGGTCTTTGACGGCTGAGAACACTCAGAGTGCACGGCTCGCATTCGCTCGAGAACACAGCCATTGATCTTTGGACGATTGGTCTGCTGTACATTTTCTGGACGACTGTAGATTTGCTCTAGGATTTCTAGATGGGGTTGAAAGAGTGCGGAGAAGGCGTGTGAAAGAGTAACGATCAACGTAGCTCAGTGATGGTTTGTGCTGGAATTTCAATGGAGAGTCGCACAGAGTTGGCTGTTGTTCGTAGAGGGTCTTTTAAGGCCACTCGCTATGTGGATGAAATTTTGGAACATCATGCGTTGCCTATCCTGCATAAAATCAGCTACAATCCTATTCCAATGCAGGAAAATACCCGTCCACATGTCGCACGCATAGTACAAACGTAACTTTAACAGCATAACATCAGGGTCTTATTCTGACCACCCTTTCTCCAGACTTGGACCCCTTGGAACATTAATGGGATAACCTCATAAGACGAATAAGAGCGCGTCCATCACTTCCTGATACACTCCACGATCTTTAAAGAACTCTTCGTTGAATGGGCTAACCTCCAGCAAAGAGACATTTCCAGATTGGTAGAAAGTACATATGCCGAGGCGTCTTCGAGATGTAATTAAGGCAAAGAAGGAAATAAATAAACCCCCTCTTTATTTTAATTTAATTTTTTTCCTTGGCAATTTACTTTTTTTACTTTTTTAGACAAATTCTTAATTATAAAACGTTCAAAAACGTGAAAATTTGATTACTATATAAAAATATATACGAATTAAGTTATATTATACGAGGGCAAATTTTTTGTCTGTCAGTGTACTAAATTTGGAGTTAGGTAAAAATAGCATCTAAATGTATACTTTAACTCTACAGCTAAAATAGATTTTAAGAATTCCTTCATACTACTTGATACTTCAAGAATAAATAAACTACCTTATATACAAAACAATAATCAATCAAAACTTAAAATTTAATATTGAAGTAAACGAAATCGAAATTTAAATAGTGTTTTGTTTTATATTATCTATTACACAATAAGTTATATATCTTGGAAGAACTTTTCTGTCTTCTGTAATATTTGCAAACTTTATTACTTTAAACACTATACTATGTTTCATTTATTTAAAAAGTTGTGTCAATACGAAAATCCAGAGAATTTTTGTCGATCGTGATATGTTAATTTTGTCAATAGGCTGGTTGGTCCAGATTGGAAGATATGATCAAGCCATAATATTAAAAATTCAAAACTTCTCCAGAGGGACAATAAACCGACTGATACTTGATAAATAACATTTTGTCATAAAAGAATGGTGATTTAAAACTAATACGTATATATGTAATATATCCCCCTACAAATACGATTTTCAACCCTAAAAAGCACTTAAGACGTACTTCGTAGGAGAAAAGGAACTTTTCTGTATTATGTATTCGCTAACGTGCCCGAGATAACTGCCGTTTATTTATTTTATTCTTCAGATTTCTCTTTTGAATTCAATCGAAACCGATCCCACTCCACCCTTCCGAAGTTTTTACGCCGAACGGATTTTTCCCTCCGCGTTCATTATATTTCACCCCGGCCGTTCGAGAGCCTTTTGTGCAAAGAGAAAGAAATCACTAGATCAAAGTGTACCTCGGAAAGACCTTTGGAATTTTTAAGAAAAGGGGCGAGGGCCCCGTGAAGAAGAGGGGTTGAGACTTTCTTCTTATAGGAAATAACCTGTTTATTATTAATAGGAAGATTTTCATCATTTCCGCCCCGATAAACTCAAATGGCCTTCCTTGTCAAGTTTGAAATCTCTGCTAATTGATAAAAGTGTGATTTCGATAACTTTCGTGTCCCGCCGTGTCATCGGAAAGTCAAGTATTGAAATTATTTCTTAAATTAAATACCTACATAAATCGTTTAAAGTTCTAAAGTAATAAAGGAACACGTCTGAAAATCGAACTCTCAAATAATTAATAAATTCATTATAAACAGCAAAATTTTGCCTGTTTACCCTGAAAAACAAGAAAATGTCACTTTAGCCCAACAAAAATTATAGACTGACAGGTGGTACACCCGATGACCCACTTAGACCAAGGGCTGCCAATTATCAGTTTTAAACGTAATAAATCAATGTACGACGTAATTTCAACAAGACTATTTGCCACCTTTGATTATCAAATCGCCAGATGGAATGTACAAAAGAATTTAATTAATAATCAATATTATATACTGTACGTATTTACGTATTCTGAATGGAATCTACCAGCAAACCGTTGTGCAGGCTTAGGTCCTAACTATAGTTTCTCATTGAAGATGGCGCAATGCCGAAACGCGTTTGAATAACTCAAACACTCGCGAGTGGAGACTGACCCCGAAAATGACCCTGTGCAAGTTCAACATGAGCTCTTACAGTATGTTAATGATCATGCTAGGTGAGTTGATTTATTTAGATTAATTAAGATAAACCGATAAATTATAATCGTACGTAACTTACATATTCATTTTATTAGGGAAAATTACAACAAGAATCTATCAACAAAAATTAAACATAAGTTCTAAATTTCCGTAGAATACTTTTTAAAGAACTGTCAATTTTTTTTATTTTATAATTGGAATTATACAGAAACTGACTTTAAAAGCAAAATTAACTTTTCTGTTTAAAAATATTTTTCTTTTAATTAATAGTTCCAATTTTTGGATACTATGCCGAAGCGAGTATGAAGTCGGCGTCCCACAAGGGAGCACTCTTGGTCCCATCCTGTATGTCATCTATACTGCTAACCTTCCTACACTTCCTAACACCATTATCACAACCTACGCGGGCGATACCGCAGTTTTGCCTTCAAACTCGAATCCTTTCCAAGCTACCTCCCACATCCAAGAAGACCTTGAGATTATTTAAGATAGATGCAAAAAGGGAGGACGAGACATGAAGAATAATGTACTCAGTGTACGTACACATTGAAAAGACAAACTGTCTTGCCCTCCGCTGTATATCAATAACAAAGAGATACCGACTTCCATTCAAATCAAATATTTAGAACTACACCTAGACAACAGACTGACGTGGAATCTATACACAAGACTAAACAGACAACAATTTAATAGAAAACGGAAGGCTAGGATCGAAATCTGTCTTGACTATCAAAACTCGACTAATCTTATTCAAAACTTTGCGACCATCGGTTGTTGGTGGTTATGCCAAGCCATCCAACATTCAGTACATCAAATTCTTCCCATCCAAAGACCAGAGACAAATCGTCCAACCTCATTACTTCGTCACTAACCTCACTATCCACAACAACCTCAACACTCCTTTTGTCAACGAACTGATCGTTCACACATTCATACCAACCTCTCGATCCATCCTAACCCTACTGCTCGAGCCCTCTCTACACATTCCCATCCCAAGGGCCTTTCCTTATCCCTTAATCTCTCAAAAATTGGCTGGTTTCTCATGACAAGTGTGTATTTGTAATATGTGCTAATATACTAGGCTAAAAATAAAAACATCTAAAAAAAACTTTTAACTGAACTAAACACGTCCTTCCTTTGGATTCATATAGGTAACTAACATCTCAAAACAATAAATTTAGTCAGTTTTGTAAGGCTTTAAGCTGTGAATGTAGACATGTAAAAATGTAAATGTAAATGTCCTTACGTCGACACACAGCCAATGACAATTAGAAACTTTTGTTATTTGTTACATTTTATACATCCTAACACTTATCATTCCTGATTGGTTTATACATACGTCATCTATCTTAGAAGATAAAGAAACAAGAAAGGTTTCCAAGTTCCAAGTTTTTTTGTTTTTTTTTAAGCTTTATCACCGTAAGAAAGCGGGCAGACTCAAATTTTCTCTCCGATGTTCACCCCTTGTCACACACTTTTTCGACCAAAAGATTTACATTAAATAAAAACACTTAACTTACAGCAAGCATCAAACCTAAGCATCCAGGTATTGCAATACATGTTTTCTTAGGTTTTAAGCTCAGCCTAATTGTTTTCAATTAGGATAAACTACAGATATTAATTGTTTACAACCCTTTCCTCACACATCTTTGATAAATCGTTGTAGTTTTACTTATTTTTTTCTACAGTAAAGTCTTGTTTAAATAATATAAATCCCTCTAACCGACCAGTAGTGTAGTTTGTTCCGTAGCCAAGCAAACCCTGCTTCATTTATACATAAATAATGTACATTCAAATATGTAAGTTTACGTTTTATTAACACATTTCATCCCACAGTATGGTGTTAATTGTCGTCAATTATTTAAATGTCCAAATTTAATTGAGGTATAATAATTTATCTGTATAATGTGTTTATCATATGAGGAAAGCGTTTTGATTTAATTTATCCAGAGGTATCTGGAGTAGTTAATTTTAACAGCCGTCTATCGTCTAAACATGGTTAGACTAATTTAGGATATGTATGTTATGGTTTAACTAAAGGAAAATATATTAATATTCGAAACGGCCTTAAACATGTTATGTGTAATAATAAAGACAATCTGTCTCAAAAGCGTTAAATGACCTTTAACCTATTGATTATTCAGGTGCAGAATACTCAAAAAGTCTATAACTACGTTAACAGGGCGTAAAATTACTCTAGAGGGCAAACAATGTTGAACATGATTAGTACAATTAGGGTAATGTTTTCCTAAAATTAGTTTAGCAAATCAATATCTATCTAGCAAATCTATATCACAACCGTACAACAATATTCAACAATAATTCTAAATTTAGAGCATATTGAATAAAATAGAGGGATAAAAGTTAAGTAATTATAATTAAATAATTTAATCCCAGCGAGAGTAAATGTTAGGTTTCTACAGTCCTTGTGTAAAAAAATTTTATAACAAAAACATCTATAAAATATTATGTAACAAAAATTATCTTTATTGATTGAATGTTTTAAAGTTGGACTAATCCTTTAATCGATTTTATCTCCCGACCGTTTTCTTATTTTCAATTAGAACTTATAAATTGCAGATTTTGTTTTACATGCGTCATCCTTCAAGATGAATGTCGGTCAGGTCAGCCTTCATCTTCGTTATGCTGAATTTCCTCGAAAGGTGAGGCAGGGATTTGTATTCCATAGGTCGTGGATTATCGACCAAATTATGGCTTTAAGTGCCACATTATGCCGCTATACTAGAAAACTACGAAATATCCGACCAAGATTTGTCATTATTTGCCAGAGGCCCAAGGAAAAAACGTGTAAACAATACTCCAATATAAAAAATGTGGCTTATTCTTAGGGAAGAATTATTATAAATTAATATAAATGGCCGGAAGCAAAGTGACTCTACCACAGTGGAAAAAAATATCTGATGGAATTGTAACAATGTTTGGTGCTTAGGCTGGCCCCGAACAGATTTCTGCATAAATTTATTTCAAAATACAAATATACTAGCTACTTACTCTTTTCTCGATAGAAGGAATATAGTTCTATGCATAGGAATAAACTATTCAAATAAGACAGTTGAAGATATAGAAGAACGTGCCTCACTTTGCATATAACCCCGATATCTATCACCTCATAGTTTTTTCGCGCCAGGAGTAATACTTTCTAGGATGTGAAATTAAGACACGACGTGTTTAGTCTGCAGTTTTGCATCGCCTTGCTTATATCCCTGGTGTAATTTCTCTTAATATGATCTTTCCTAATCAAGGGCGAATTTTTTATATGATATATTTAAACTAAGATGATATGAAATTATGATGCGACCAGTATAGTCAGTAGTTTTGCAACACTCCGCTTATTATCCCTGATATAATTTATCTTATTATGATTTTTCTAGTCAAGGGTGATTTTGTAAGGATATATTCAAACCTAACATGACTTTTTCCATCTACCAGCCCGCATTTCCTTAGAGGGCCCTACACCGGTGGACCACACCAAACTAAAACTGACTGTGAAACATGAAAAAGGGGAAATGTTTGAGCTTATCTTCCTCGTCGGGGCCGCACCTTATGAAGGTGAGACTCTAGGAGGATATGGGGATTTATTTTCCTTGAATTTAATGTTTCTTAGCTAATGGATCTCTTGTTTCCTCTTTACATTTTTTATTGTTGTTTTTAATGATTTTGACTAGCAACAACCTATAAAGTCTCAACGGACTATAAAGGAGAGGAAGAACACAGGAGAGCATCAGATACAATGATATGGTACAAAGGTGGCTCCAAAACAAACGAAGGAACTGGATCAGGCATTTTCTGTACAAGCCCATAACATGGGCAATCAAACTCATTAGAGAAGTAAACTTCGGTCTTTCAAGCAGAAATATATACTATCAATGTTTGTGCTCTGGAAAATCTTAAAAGAGGTTAGGCTGGCAACAAAATCCTCAGGCGAAGCAGCTATTAAAGCATTAGCATGTAAAAGAATCACATCAAAATTAGTCAGTGAATGCATCCAAAATCTCCAAAACCTGGGGAAACACAACAAGCTGATGGTATCTTGGGTGCGAGAGCACAGAGGGTTTTTGGGTAACGAGACAATACATAGGCCCAGAATCTATACGTGGGATAACAAAAACAAATATAGAATCATATAGAATCCTCCATCGAAAAATGGATCCAAACAAACCAAAAGAGAAGTGGATAAACTCTAGCGGCGCTAGACATAGTTAGGGCTATGATGAAACAACCCTCACCAAAACTGGCAAAATCACTGCTGCAACTGGGGAGGGCTAAACTCAAAGGGGTGATAGGACTAATAACCGGTCACTGGCATCTGAGAAAAGATCTACACAACATGGGCATATACAACGATGATCCCATCTGCAGGTTATATAATGTGGAGGAGGAAACACCCAACCATATCATCTTCGAATGCGAAGCAACTGATCAATGCAGATTCAACCTAACATAAGAAAAAACTTAGGGAATGAAATTGTGACAGTCAATGATCTGTTAGGAGAAGGATAGAGTCTAATGCACTGAACTAAGGAACTAGGAAGGTACAATAAGCCAGAAAGCTGCAGTGCCTGGAGAGTACAAACCACACTTCCTAGTATCCTTATCACCATAATATACCATTTCCTAAACTAATGGAGCTTCCCTTGCTGGTTTCCTCTTTACATTTTGTATTATTGTTTTTAATGATGATCACAATATTTACAAATGTGTGGTATTTAGTGACCGAGTTAATGATTATTTGGAGATCGTGAGAGCGGTCTGGTGTGACGTAGGTTTTAGAAAAACATTTTCTTTATCCATTAATTAAGGTTTTCAGTTGAGATAAAAAAGTCAATGGCACGAGAGGGATTCGAACCCACGATCTTCGGCTTGATACGCCGCTGCTCTACCACTTGAGCTATCGTGACCTCGATCCACTCGAGCAGCGGCGTATCAAACCGAAGATCGTGGGTTCGAATCCCGCTCGTTCCATTGACTTTTTTATCTCAACTGAAAACCTTAATTAATTGGTTAATATTAATTGGCCAAGCGGACCACGAAACTAGTGAATCTTCTTTATCGTGCAAACCTTTTTGATCTTTATTGAGATCATCTTCAGGGATGACACAAGAATGACACATCTACACGGAAAACAAATACTTTGAGCCCTGAAGATGATCTCAATCAAGATCGAAACGTTGACACCATAAAGAAAATGTTTCTGTAAAACCTACGTCACACCAGACCGCATCTCACGATCTCTAAATAATCAATATTTACAAAATTGAGGAGGGAAAATCTGTCCGCACAAACGTTATGATCCTATTATGGCTATTATACCGTTAATTAAATCTGTGTGTGTATGTGAATATATATATGCAAATGAAACAATATTCGTGGTGCGTTTGAAAATAGTAAATTTAAACCTTTTGGTCAAATGCTAAACGAGATTAATACTATATCTTAACTGAGTTTGCTTGAGTGTTTGACCCCAAGAATTCATCTTTTGCCGGCTATAAACCTAACTGAAAACCCCTCTGTTTGTCAAACATTCACTAATCAATCTGCCCTGTATTGCGGTAAGCTGAAAATTAGTCTATCTTCTGAAAGTCCTTTCGAAACAGTATTTAAGAGGATGTTATTTTAATCCCTTTATATATTTTGGACAGCAACGCTAAATATTAAAGGGTTCCTTTAATGATTTATAATAACGTACGTTAAAATCTTACATAATTCATAAGATATTGTAAGTAACTAACTGATTTATTCCATTACTCAGGTTTATTTAAAACAAGAATAGCTTATGTTTAGTTTATATTTTAAACTGAAGATGAATAATGTACTTGGACTTGTTTATTTATATTTAAATTTTAATAAAAACGTTAGATTGGAGACATGACATGAATTACAGAAGATTTAAGGGAAAAATAAAAACTTCCTGCAGAGACGGTCTGACCCGAGGGAAAGGCTCTCGGAACATATTGGACAAGACACACCATCCCGGAACAGCCTAATGCAACATTTATTGACATAAAGTAATGTCTTTTTTGAAGCCTAATCGAGAAGGACGGAACGACGGAATCAACCAATCACATTGGAATCTGAACGGATCCGAAAATTGAACCAAATGTCAAAAAATTTCTTTGATTTTCCGAGTTTAGAAATCCGGATGAAATGTGTAATTACCCGCTTCTTCGAACAACGATAAGTGACTGAACGGTTACAAGAATTTTCGTTTGATCGACAAATTGATCAAAAATAATACGCTCCCTTTATTCCCGCTGGTTGGCTCTTGTCAGTGAGTTCACGTGTGATCAAAGAGAATACAGGGATGACCACGTTCCATTATCCCATGGAAGTCCTATTGTGTGTCATTTTTATTTAATTATTTTCACATCTGAACTCCCGAAAACCAAAATTACAATCAAATCGAAACATTAAAACAAAACAAAAAATAAGCAATTCACGTTTATACGAATAATGTCATAAACGATGGAATGGCATCCATCTAGAGTGAACAGAAATTATGAAGTAGTAATAGAGAACACATCGTTTATTAAGTTACCTACTTCACAATCCCAACCCTCAAATACATTTCCATAATTAAACACCACTTAAGACAAACAAAAACTCATGATTTCAACTAAACGCTTTAGCATTTGTAACATTTCACATCTAGCGTGTATATTCAAATTAATAAATATGAAAACATACTGTGAAAATTAAGCAATTCTAGTCACATGATTCAGGTACAAATGAGAAAGTTCGCAATTTACATTTTGAAACAATACGTATTTATACATGATATATGTAAAGTCGACAAATAAAGGTATTTGTCTGACCATTATGTGGCTAGGGTTATTACAGCTATTAACAATGTTTCGACTACGACTACACCATAAACTACTGGCAGAGGGGAGAACGTTCCCAATACATCTTCAAGACTTTATTACATTTGCAGTACTAAAAATAATTTTCAAGGTATCGGCTTAACCAAATTTGTCGTGAAAATAGCCACTGGACTAAAAAATACAGAATAAAGTAGAAGTTCCGTTTAATTTAGTTTAACTATAATATTTGGCTGATTGTCTATCCTCATATCTGATCGTTGTACTTGAAGTAA
The DNA here is from genome assembly GCF_000648675.2 of Cimex lectularius. NCBI lineage: Eukaryota > Metazoa > Arthropoda > Insecta > Hemiptera > Cimicidae > Cimex > Cimex lectularius. The sequence continues at coordinate 611,571 of NW_019392746.1, forward strand.
TTTTCAAGGTAGTTGCTTTGTTTAAATTGGCTTCCAAAATAATAACCGTACTTAATACGATCAACGAAAACGCAGAGTAAACTGAAGGTTCCGATCGACTAATGCCAAAACCTACCTAGAATACAGTGCTGAGGGATAAAGAACAAGATATAGAAAATAATTTTCAAGATTTTTACACTACCCTTGTCCAGTCATTAAGACAGAATCAAGACTGATGAAGTTCATCTTTAAGGTTTCAATAAAGGAAAGGTTCGGTTCATACAGTTTTCAGCAGACAGTACGATGCAGCAACGTACAGATATCTTCCAAATTTCTGTTATACCATCAGTCATCAATACTTATAAAATTCATCTCGAACGTAGAATAAAGTTCAAAACACTGCCGATCTAGGTTACTTTGCAGTCCGGTAATTGACAAAGGTAGAGGAACAACATGCAGGTGATAGTTTTCAACACTTGTACCATACGATATCATAAACATAATATGGTTGAATGGACTTATAAAGTAGTGAAGATTTAAGTAAAGTAAATATTATGTTTAACCTTTTGCGAATACAACAGTTTTCAGACCATCTCCCTATTTGTCACTACAGACAGAAGACAAGGGACCCCATAAGCAATAATTTTCAAATTTCTGCTCTACCAATTAAAGAATATTATAAATTAGTCAGGTTGCAAATGTCAAAAGGATTAATAATCTTCATTGTGAAATCAGAAAATAAATTACAGGTTCTGTTCAAATTTGGGCGAATTCTTTCTACCTATCAAATTGGGAAATTTCCAGACCTTCAAACCTATCACTAAACTGTTTCATCAATACAATCGTTCGAAATTCATTAAGCTCTACATGTTTACCAGATTTGATTTGCTGATTCTGTTTAAAATGGGACATAACATGTAGTTCAGTGGGATAACCATGCATGATCAAACTGTCCAGTCCTGGCCACCGCTGACACCCGATTTCCCAGCTAAATACATTTATCAGGAACATAAACGCCATTACTTTAGACCAGATTCACAGCCTATGTAAAGAATTTAAGTCAGACCGAATGTTGACAAAGCATCAAGTACTACAAAAACATGTTAGGAACAATTTTCAACATGTCACCGTTAAGTGACTTTAATAATATTAACTATATAACGAGTAGAAAGATAAAAATTTAATTGTTCTTAGGGTAAAAAAGTGGAAAGGAGTTGGTTGTAAATAACCTCAACAATTCGTGTCAGCATACTGTTCCGTGAGTGTTATTAAACGAATGCATATCGTGCAAAATATCTCCAGCTTGTCCAATTTGTAATTCTCCAATTGTACAATCAACAATGCATTAAAGTGATTGTATAGTCAATATATTGTCAAAATGTAGGCAATTTTACATAAGTATTCTACGACAAATGCGTAATAATTTTTTATGTTATTTTTAAAACAACTCGTGTTGACATATGGATATAACCGTCTCTGACCTGGGTGACGAGTACGCAGAATCTCAATTGGTTAAACGATCCCTAAGTTGTAAAATTTGCATTTGTGTGATTAAAGGGCAAAAATTAGTATAAAACATTGGGGGAGACATGATGCCTTTTGTAATTAATTAAGTCAGGTTTTCGACCACTACGTTATGTGTATATACTTCATGTTTGTTTATATTTAGGTCTTCTTCTTATCAATATACATTATTTTTTATAAAAGACACATAAAACTTAGGCCGGTTTCCAAAACCACGTCGTCAAAAAATAATAACTATTTTGCAAAAACGTGAAACCTATTATATGTATTACGTATATTCATAATGTATTAATTGCATTTTTCTTCTGTGTACGTGTTAAACGTGTCAAATTCGTAGTTAAATAATCCTATAAAATTGACAAATTTTGTAAAAATAACAATAGATGTTTAAAAGGGGAAACTCGGAGTAAACAAATGATATTATCTCGTGAAAGTAAGGGGAGGCGAGATGCAGCTCCTCACCGAATATCGATTATGAGGAAGAAATTTGCCGTCTCACCTGAGCGATGGGGTTCGGGCTTTCATTCATTTCCTCCAGTTTGACGACCTGATTGGCGCCTCCTCTTTTTGGTAGAGGCGATGCGACCACCAGTCCACCGTTATCAGACCGGTGATGCCCGGCGCCCTGGTACAGTGCCACTCTCGAAGATGTTATAAAACACTCGACACAAAATTACTCTACGTTCCTCTGAGTGAACTCAGGGAATGGAAAAAGCAGCAGGTTTTGTTTTGGAAGCGGTTCTGTCGGATGGGATCGCTTTCACTCCACGGCTGCTGGGATCAGACTGGCACGTCGCGCCCCCCGATAACTCGGCAAACCAGCACTACCAACGCGTTACTCGGAAATTTCCCCTCGACCACGTGTCGCCACCCTCTAGAAAATCACCACCCATTTGGCTTGTTAATTGGGTCGACATTGACTTTCGACCTCCAAAATAAGTCAATACTGACTAGACCTTTTTCATTCCTTAATTGACAATCTCAATTATTTAGACTTTAAAAATACGTTAAATAAAAGCTATACTAAACAACGAAAAACATTGCTTAAAGTGCACCAAACCTTTGTAAGGTCCTTACATCGAAAAGTGAGGTTGCCGGATGAGACATCAGCCTTTAATTGTGTCAAGCAATAATGAGTCCCTAATTTATTCTCGCTCAATTATTTCCGAAAAATCAACTGTTATAATTCTAACGGATTCCAAAAGTTCCTTGAAGGCGATCAAAGCAGTCAATCCACAATAATTAAACAATTACATAATACTGCAAATAAGGAACATAATTGTCAAAATGAAAAGAAGTAAAAGAATAAAACCAATCTTATTTTGGATTCCAGTTAACTTTTCTTGGTAATGAAAGAGCGTTGTAGTAAGAGAGAGAAGCAACGAGAGAACCAACATTATTAAATATCTGATTACCGTACCACGACTATTATCAAATGGCCAAGGTGAGAGGCATGAATAGTTGGCAGACTCAATACAGTGGCTGTGATAAGGGTGGTGCCATATAAAATGTTTCCTATCATTTCGACAACATCCTGATTTTCAAAGATCCCTCTTGAAAAATCGACACGCAGGATAGCGGTGAAGCTTACATCCAACCACGGTGTGTGTAATTTACTTTAAAAAAATACAAGATGAAACGTGTTGTAGCATACAAACATTGAACTCATAATCATGGCATGTCCACTCTGCGAACAGAATCGTAGGAAGGCTGTGTAATATTAAAAAAGTTATGGGAAATATGGTGGGATATGCGAATATCCACAAGCTCCTGTTTCAGCGAGATGTTCTCTGCAATAGAGGGCTTCTGGAATGGTACGAGCAGGAGAGTGTGTTAGGGTGAGGGTGAGTAGCTGAAGTTGTATTATTAATTGATAGCATTATTACGGTGATGGTTAATTTGTCGTAAAAAATATTATGTTGCGAGTGGCTTTAGCAACCAGGTCATGCAAAAGAAATCACATATCCAACAATGCTAATATCTCTGCCCATTATACATTAGTTATTAAAAAAAATTATTTTTGATTCTTTTTGGAACATCAACCGTAAATAAATTATCCCTTATCAACTGTATAAATTAATTTATTCAAATTAAGTTTTACAAATACAAAAAAGTGCCACAAGTGCGCAGGGTAATCAGAGTTATGCTCCACGACCCATTTTTTCTTAAACAATCAAAATATCTAAAAAACGAAAAACACATTTCTAATGCCTGTACTTTATTTTACTGTGCACAAGCTCACTTTTATGATATACAGGGTTCTACAATGAAGTTTTTTGAAATAGAAGGATGTATTTTTATCACTAGTGGAAAAGATAAGTGGTCATCAGAAAGAACGCCATAAACGTCTTGCTAAGCTTTCTATCTATTTAAATATGTGACATTTTATATAAATATATCGGTATTACATGACAACTATATACATAAATTGCCTATAAGATAAAACGGCATAAAGAAACCAACTCCTATAAATACCAAATTTAACTTTAATTAGATATGTCAGCCCTGAGGAAGATCTTAAATAGATCCAAAGCTAGGCAAGACGTTTATGTTTCTGTTGTTACGCTACTAATCGAATTTAGCTTATCGATACTTTCTTGATTACAGATGTATTTTTTATTACATATTTTTTCTTTTGAAAACAAGGAACAAAGAGATGTTTTTAAACGGTTTTATTAATCAGAAGTTATGGCCAAATTTTTAAACGTCATTGACTTTTTCATCATTATGATATTCAGGTGGTAATTCAAATTTAATCTCCTATTTATTTTTAACGTCAAAAAACTGTTCGAAATAGAACCACTCGTACAATAGACATAAAAAAACTCTGGGAATCTATTTTTCTGAACGTTGGTACAGTATTGTTATAAGTTATTTCAGTAAGAAGGTCTGTAAACATGCTATGTAGATTCCATCTTCCAAAAAACAACATGGCATAAAAGCAGGTAATGAAAAGTCTTTCAATGAAGAAACATATTTAAAAAGTTTCACGTTTTTTAAAGCCCCGAGGGTCTTGCGGAATGGACCTGACCTGAAGCCAATGTTTTTTTTGTTTTTTTCTTAGGGCTTTTTAAAAAATTCTGTGTGTGCTAATTTTAACCAACGAGTAAAAATTGTATAAAATAAAACAAAGCAGTAATCAATACAATGAAGCACTTAAATTTGGCCAAAAGATCTTAAAACTGGGATATCCCCGTATATAATTATTGTAAGGCAAGTTAAAGGCGATTTGGATGACTGATGGCAGTTAACACCCTGCTGTTGGGGAGAATGTCAAAGAAAGAAAACTATGTTTATGATTTTTTTTTTTTTAAGTGTGAAAATATTTTAATACATAAACTTACACTTTAATAAGGACAGTATTTAAGTACATGCCTGGGGTAAAGTAGTGAACATCAAGGTTGTCCTGTATAGGTTTATATAAATTAAATAAAGCCTTTTTTTGCAAAAAAGTAACGAATATTCAAAGCTAGATATAGTAAAACAAAAGGGTAAATGCATAGAATAACTGAGGCTTACCACAATTCAAAACAATCTAAGCATAATTAGGGTAAGTTTTAAGACTAACCAAAAAATTATCAATAATTTTTGTCAATAAACATTTTTATTATTACTGCAGACTTAGACGACTTATTTCTTGTGAGTTGGAAAATTTCAAATAGCATTTTGGTAGCAAAATTAAATAACGACTGGCTGTCCATCACAGAAAGATTTACGTCATTTCAGACAGTGGTAGACAATGGACAAACATACAATGGTAGTGCCCAGTTTGAATACTGTTTAAAATACGCTTTATTAGCTTTCAGATAGGCCGAACTCGATCTGGTAAGATTGGTTAACTTAGGATAAAAACGAAATCAGGCATGACCCAGTAAAGTATTAAAAATATAACAGTACCAAAATATAGCAAGTAAAGAAAAGTTTCTAAATGTCTATGGTTGCATGTCGAACTTACGTTCATCTATGTTTTTTTAATCTCTAAAGATTATTAAAAAAGTATAACTATAAGAACTAAACACCGGCACCCTGAGGGTTGATATGACCTCTGCTGTTTCAAACCCTCGTTAAAAAATGACCTAAGTATAAAGGAATCGTTAACGTTTACCATTTATTCAAAACAATATTGTCAGTCATATTCCTCGCAAATTGCTCCATCTTTCCAATATGGTTGAAATTAATAAATGTTCTTTAAAATAAAAGGACGAAAAACGCGGTTGATTTTCCATTCGTTTGGTTAACGATGGAAAGCGTGTAAGAAGAAAGTTTTTTAGTTCTCAATTACGCTTAATTAAATCCTTTTAATAAACCCTCTCATTTGTGTTTTTATTTCAGAAAAGAGCCGAACGGACTTTCTAAGAGCTTGTATAAATAAAGAATCACCCAACTGGTGAAGCAAGGCCGATTTACAGGTTTTAAAAAGTCAACAAAACCTTTGAACAAGATGTAATGAAATGTTGAAATTTAGAAAAAACCATATTTGTTTTAGTTTGAAAATCCTATTATTTATACTTAACTATAATTGTTTAAAGAACGCTCCTATTTAATTGTCAAAAACCTCACAAGTAATTAAGTGATAAGGATTATAAGATTTCTTATTGCTCAAGGGGTGCTACTTAAACGTAAATCCATTATGGGCATGAGAATAAGTAGAATTAAGTAGAAATAAGTTTAAGTCATTGCAACATGATCTTTAATGATGATTTGAAACAGCTTAATAGAAAAGTAATATACGCGTTACTGAAATTAAAAAGCGAACAAGGAAAGCTAAGAAAATAATTCATTAACAATATTATTTATTAATAAACTAATCGATTCCTATATTTATAGTCCGATAGGCAGTAATCACCAATAAAAATAAATTTATTTATTGCACTACGCCGTGAGTCAAGTTGCTACGTGAGGGGCAGACATCATCGATCTGGTCTTGAGTTTATTTTATAGAAGTGTGGATAAAATTTAGGACGAATTATTTTTTGTGGATTTACGTTGCAAAAGTTGATTTACTTGAGTCTTCAAAGAAAGGATGGCATTTTTTTGCACCAAGTTATTAGAGACAAGAGACAAGGTTTATCAAAATTATATTAGTAAAAATAGTCATCTAAATAGAGATTTTTTGTTAATGTAGATCAATAAACTTGTATTTACAAAGAATTTTTGTTTAAGTAACACAACAATTTAAATTTTTAAACCAATCATTCGCAAAATTGAAAAATGCGACGTAATCTTCAACATTTTACACTTCACTGTTTTCGACCGGCTGGACAATCGTGACCAAACAATTGGCAATTGACCGGGGAAATTGATCGAGGCAATAACGAAAAGGGGCGACACTTTGACCGAAAACACGAGCACGAAAAAACACCGTCTGATGATTAATCTATACGTGCCCGAAGATAGAAAAGCTCATTATTCCGAATGGTCGATAATTTAATAACAGGACTGAAAGGAAATTCGAGGGGCCCAGGGTGGATCCTACCGTATACACAACATCAATCAATGTTAAACGGGTGAATGAGAAAAATTGTCGGCCCCTCCGGCGCACAACGGGCTGATACTGAATCCAAAAACCATTCTCATTGCCATCTAGCCCGATTAGAATGTAAAAACGGATTAGCTATCGGGTTAAATGTAAATTAGGGGCAAAATACAAAAATCACACAATATAAAAAAATAGAGTTTTTCTGCTTGTACAAGGGAGGCGTCACACAAAACTCATACTGTTGCAAAAATAGCTAAAAGAAAACATTAATCATTTGTTTACCTTTACAGTGTTACTAATCGTTTTTCAATATTTAGATTAAAAAGATAAAAAATCAGTTCAATTTCATCCTTTCCAGAGCCAACTTTTCTTGTGAGTTAATTGGTCTTTGAAAGTGTACGACGAAACAATAAATTTGAGCAAAAAAAATTTTTTTTTTTAAAGCGTGGTTTTATGTCGACAAGTATCGCACGGGCAGATGGTTTAGCCAACGAGGGACCTAACTCAAGTCCTGGGTGTGCCGCGCTCTACCATTCACGATGTTCTACGGCGGTTAGGCCACCGAAAGTTTGGATCGAAGAGAAAATAGTGGTGGACCACGATGTCCGACGGGTAGCCAGAGACAATCGTTTTTTGTTCATACTTCTCTAAAGAACCGTCATTTAACGCCTTCCTTGAAGGGTAGTCAATTCCAAACGGTTCATAATGTAAGAGTGAGCTATGAAACAGTCATCAAAATGTTGGTGAGAATAGTCTCTAGACGTCCCGCATCAGGTTCTCTACTACTGAACAGGCATCGCAATTCAACATCTTACTCGGGCACTTGAACAATGTGGTGCTGTCTCTCTTCACAGATTGGTTTGTGGCAATCCGATTTGGGAGACCAGGGTTTCCTTCATGTGACATATCTAAGTCACAGTTTTTTCAAATACAGTTAGTTAAGGTATGGGTGGAATCAATCAATGGACCTTTGCCTGCACAAAGTACATTGAGGAAGTTCTTCTGTATGCTGTGTCCCATTCACTCCATTTATCCAACTTCGTGTTAATGAATGATTGAACTTATGGGACATGATAATACACGGGTTGACATCGCCTCCCACAAGCGTTGAACAACTTCAAACTGGTAATAAATTGTTAGTTGGATTTTAATTTATCACTAAATTATTTTCCGGTCCTTTGGTGAATTTTCTTCAAAACATAATAATTAAATAATGTTTATTAAAACTCATGAATTTCTGATCTCGTTTAATTTGGTTTAACATGTCTTTGAAATAGTAGCTCTGTGGTCCTGATCACTACTGCAGACTTTCTTACATCATTTGCTCAGCAAGGTTATTCGTTTTTTGGTTTACGTTCCTGCCACTCAAGTCAGTTCGTTAAGATGGGGAGTATCCTAGAGTACTGTTCAACCATTTCTGTAAATGAACATCTACATCACCGGAATATTCCTAAATAATTCAGGAGGGATTACGGGTGAGAGGGAGTTTTCAATCGCATGATTATTACATTCTTGTGGATAATGGATCATCAGCGCCATTTGAATACCATATCCAATTTTGTCTTTGAATCGACATATTCATCGCCAACCATCGGGGTGTCGTACGGTGTCACCGACGGTTCTATATTTCACGAAGAATAGACGACTTTTGACAGAATTTTAAGTTTCTTCTGGACTCTTTCGCACTGGCAGATCTAAACTAGACTGGGTACCAAAATAATCGTCAGTGTCTTGAGAAAATTAGGAAACGAACTTGCGTGCCCACTGAACCACGCCTGTAGAAATGGGCATTGCTGAATGACACGGATAAATAAAAGTTTAGTTCTGAGAGGCATCAAAACGAGTTCTTCATGACCTGGAAGTTTTACCAAAGTGCTGAACCTTGAAAAGTTTGTAAATTCTTATAGTAAAGTGCTTTATCATGTTCAAACATGAGGTAGGGCCAATCTGCTAGAGATCTAATTAGTTACTAACCAATAGCATAATTTAATTAGAGGGGTGTCGACACCATATTAAATTATACTAATTACAAAATAACACATACAATAATCACTGAAGACGACAATGCCTTAACACTGATAGACAAATCTAAAGTGAATAGTAGGTAGACCAGGAAGACGTGAAACGGCCAAGCTAAAGGATCGTCGTTATTTTAATTTAAGGTGTCACGCATTTAATATAATTTCAAGCAGACCGGATACATTTAATAAATATAAAACTTAATTTATTACTTTTAACAAACAAGGTCGTAGCGACACAATGAAACACTGATATGACGAGATTTCCTGTGGAAGATGTGTTAAATCAAAGTGTTGCCGTTACACACGAACCCGGAGATCTTGTCTCCCGAGGTCCTCCGACAGTACGTTAGGAGATTCAACAATCGATTAATTATTAGGAGGAGTCCCTCCCGTTCATGAGGACGATAGATCCCACCTCTCAAACCTGGTCCCATCGCTATTCCCTGAACAATCGATTTCCGCATCCATTCCTAATCAGGCCTGGGCTAATTACAACCGGTCACCCGGCCAATTTAATTTATTACGGAGTTCACCAATGTTCTAAAAACGGAAAATATTAATTAAAACAACCAGATGAAACAAATGTGGATTAGATTAAAATCCCGACCCCAATCCTTTTTCACACTTTGTTTTTAACTAAATGTGTTCCAAACATTTATAACTTTTTCTAACCCAACTACATTGTAACAGCTTTTTCCATATTTTCCATACGTACCATATTTTTAAACGACAATTAGTTCAAAAACTATCTAAGATTAAATTTGCATGTCATATCAATAAAGCGATATCAACATTAAATGGAACGTTTTATCATATCCTTATCAAAGCTCCAACCAAAACCGTGTATAACATTTTGTAATATTAATAAAATATATTATTTTCAAGGGTTAAAATAAGAAAATGTGATTATATCAAGAAAACTCGTAAAAAAATGAAAGGTCAACACATAAAGAATCTCAAGATTTTCTATTACAAGTCTATTTCTACCAATGGATGTTTTTCTTCTATAAACTTTTGCAAATGTGTTCACATACAGTAATTTTGTAAGTTTAGAACAATCTGTTTCCAAGTTTACAACAACAACAACAACAAAAAAAAACATATAAGGCAAAAGTGAGCATGTCGAAATTAATATTTCTTTCAATTAAATAATATTTATGTAAGGTATTGGTTGAGATACAAATTCAGTGTCACGTGCGGGATTCGAACCCATGATGTTCGGCCAAATACGCCGCTGCTCTACCACTTGAACTATCGTGACTTCCCATCTCATCAGGGTGGGGTTGAGATAGGAAGTTGGTGTCCAAGTAGATCGAATCGAGTAGATCGTGGGTTCGAATCCCGCTCGTTACATTGACTTTTTTATCTCAACCAATACCTTACATAAAGATTAATTAATTGAAAGATGTTATTTGGTCAATCGGACCACGAAATCTGATGGATTTAATAAGTAAAACGAAGTATATCTTCACTAAAGCTCTCCGTGGTAGCAAAGCTCAAATGAGATCATTTGCCGCCGAGAATCAAATAGATTACACAACATTTGAAAAATGGTAAAAAGGAGGAAAAATTCGAAAGGTTGGGTTGAGATGGAATGTCCGAGTGGATCGAAGACACGATAGCTCAAGTGGTAGAGCAGCGGCGTATTTAGCCAAAGGTCATGGGTTCGAATCCCGCTCGTGACACTGATTTTTTTATCTCCACCAATACCTTACATAAAGATTAATTAGTTGAAAGATGTTATTTGGTCAATCGGACCACGAAATCTAATGAAATTAATATTTCTCTTGGTGCAAAACGTTTTAATTTTCACCTCGACATGATGAAGAAATGAATCTAAAACCCAGGCAATAAAAAAACTGGAAAATTTCGCCAAATTGGATTTCACCGCACAGCTCTTTTGTTTACAGATTGGCTTTGCTGATAGCGATGACGTCAAGAAGGGAGCCCCCCATTCAAAGTAGTTCCTGCTCGCTAGCCACGTCTTCCTCGGCGCTAAACAAAATTAGAATTAAGTTTATGAAATCCTAGCTAGAGTGTGGAACACTCAGGGCGTTATATTTACAAATAATCTGATATAAGGAAGGAAAATTTATTCCCTGAATATCTTTAGTTTAAAAAAAAGGAGATGAATAAATGTTATAAAATGAATAAACAGTTATATAAAACTTTCAACCCAATTTCAATAAGGAAACTCCGAGATTGTCTAAATTTACGGAGTCGAATCCTGCCGAAATGGGGATGAGAGAGAGAGAGAGAGAGAGAGAAATTAAATGAAGTTACTTTTAAGTCGACTCTGCAGCTGAATGAATTTGTTACTAATCAATACTGTAAAGAATTATACGCTATAAAGAAGTAATTGGCAAAAATATGGAGAAACTATTATATACATTTAAAACAAAACCATGTACATTAACTATTATTTCATAGAACGTTGACCATTGTAAACTTTATGTAATACCATTTTACAAATAAATGTTGCAACATTTTTTTTTAAATTAATAAATTATTTTTAAACCATTAGAACATACATTTTATAGGCAATATTTATGTAATTACTAGTGAAAAATCTTACTAAATCCCTTCTTTCTCAAACTTTTTAAAACGTTTTTACTCGTTACCCAACAACTGTAAACTTTTTCCGGGCCTTGCAAAAGTTAATTATACCTCACTGAAAGGTTGAAACGAAAGCAAACTGTACTTAATGTCCCGGTAAACGTTAACTATTCGTACCTGTTTGTTGGAAGATTAAACTGTAATCAATAACTGTTTGTTTCTTGCTTTTTTAAGGGGAAAAAGGACGATTAATGATTATTTTTTATTCTACTGACTTTAATTTATTATTAAATTGGACAATAAATAAATAACCCAGTAGTTACTACCAGTTTTCAGTTAATTTATATTTAGGCATATCTTTTATTGTTTAAAGTCAAAAGAAAAAATTCAATAAAATAAACATTGTTAAAGAAAAAGGAAATAACAAAAAAAATAATAATTTTATGATATTAATACCAATTACAAATTGAACTTGACATTTTAACGCCGTGGTCACGCAGAGATACTAACCCGCTACACAAGACTGTACAACGGACCAGCCTAGTTTAGTCCCTTTGGCGGAAACAACAGACGTATGTTAAATTCAATTTTATTGTTAAAGCAGCATTACCAGCAACATTAATTATTCAAATTAACCTGTTTGTGCTATATAAGATAATAAATTAACATAATAATGAATTACGCAGTGATAAATATTATTTTATAATAAATGTAAGTTACAGGAGGTTACAGAGCACGATTAGAACGATAATTACAGTTTGAGAGAAAAGCATTTATTTGGAGCATTACCTTTGCTTCTGATTTATTTAAATCCTCCTTACTCTATTTTTGCTCCGGTCCGTTGTATATTTGCAACACATCAAAAATAAATCGCCCTTTGGGCGTTGACGTAAGGCAACATCCTATATTTAATTTATAACTTCCGTCTTTTTACTCTCTTTCCGTTACTGTAGAAAAAGGGGCTAAAAGCATACCGTGGAGCACTAAAAGGCACACAAAAGGAACGTAAGACAATGTACAAAAACGTATACCGACCTAAATCGTTATATATAACTGGAGACGGTTCCTAATTAAATGAAAACTGTGATTTTAATCGTCCGGGGTGATCCTTCTTGATTTCAGAATCAGGCGAATCAAACCGAAGAAACAATATTTTACAACAGTTTCAACTATTTTCTTCATAAAATAGTAAGGAAAGCAAATAATAGTGCAAACCTTTTGGAATTTTTTAGTTATCTTATATTTTACTTGAAGAATTTACGAACTCACTAATACCACCCTTATCTTATATGCAAACCTTTGCCATTATAAATCAAGCAGATACCCCTACTCGTCTTTAATCTTGGGATCCGATTTTCTTATCACTATCAATATATTTATCAGGTGTGTCGATAGATAAAGCCGCTGGAGAACTCCGTTGGGATTTAAGGGCAAAAGAGTCTCCTTTTTCCGATTCTGCAACCTGCCCCTTTTGCCATCTAATGCATTTTTACAACCCTCTACCATATTTAGGGGCTTAAATCGAAAGCGGCTGATAGGGGGAGGTCATCTTTTATAAATAAACGCGAGCCAGATGGCTACATTTTTTGGCAGGATATGTGAATGGGAAAAATGTTTCCGAAACAGGTCACATCGTCCAATATACATACGAAAATAAAAATTAATATCGAATCAAACATATACGTGTTTAACATATTCAATAAGTTCCTATACTTTTTAAAAGTAAGTTTTAAAAAAATAAACTTAAAAATTATATATATAATTTTATTTTATTATTAACATTCTGTTTTGTAGCATTACCGATGGTATGTCGAATGGCCTTGATATTTTCTAATGATTGTGATGGAGAGCTCTCGTTGAAAATTTGAATCAATGAAATTGTGTTAACTACCTCTCATATTAGGCCGCATTCGCATACTGAAATGTATTCACATGCTAATTAAAGATTTTCTATATGGGAAGGTCAAAGGGTCAGTCGTAGATGCCCCATAAGTACTTTCTCAGCCCGACAAAATCGTGGAAACAGATTTTAAAACAAAACCAGCTCTCCCCAGAGTGGAAACGACAGCTAATAGAAGGATTTAATAGAGAATTGAATTGAACCGTCAACCGGATTAATCGCAACGGGCTCGGCCGGCATCCTACCACAATCCGAGCGTACCAGTTTTTCTCTGTACGGTTCATTACGCTTTACTTGTCCCTTCAATGGTGCACCGAAATTTCATTTGTCGGTTCAATTTACTCCATAACTTTACCCAGACTTATTCCGACTATGAAAGGAAATAACACAACTTGTGCGGATTATAATTATTTCTTACAAAAAAAATTGTTTTTTGCTGGTTTTTTGACAAGATTAAAAAGATTAAAAACTTAATCAAAGTTCAGGTTTTCTTGAGAAAGAGACTGTTACAATTAAATACAAAAGAGATTAAGATGTTCATCAATACTGACGGAAATTTCAAATATTTTGTACAATCATATAAGTATAAGCAGTGGATGGAAATGGTAGATGAGTGGAAAGATAGAGGAACGAGAAAGATAGAGGAATGAGAGAGAGAAAAGAGAGCGAGAGAGAGAGAGAGAGAGAGAGAGAGAGAGAGAGAGAGAAAGAGACAAAGGGAGAGACTAAAAATGTAAGAAAGTAGAAAGATGGAGTGAGAGATTTAGAGAGGATGAAAGAAGGGCGAAGAAGGATGTAGATAGATAGGTAGATATGGTTGGGTGTATGGGTGTAAAGATATATATATATATATANTATATATATATATATATATAGAGAGAGAGAGAGAGAGAGAGAGAGAGAGAGAAATGAAGAGATATAAAGAGAGAGATAAAGAGAGAACTAACGAAAGTGAGAGAAAGAGAGACGAAAGAGATAAGGAAGTAGAAAGATAGAATGAGAGGGAAGATGAATGTGGATCGAAGAAGGGTGTAGGTAGATAGGTAGACAGAGAAAAAGAAAGAGAGAGAGAAATAAGAAGAGGAAGAGAAAGGACGAGAAGAAAACGGGAAGAAAAGAGAAAGCGAGCGTGAGAGAGGAGAGAGAGAGAAATAAGAGACTGAGAGGGAGGCAGTAAAAAGATAGAGTGAGAGGCTGAAAGAGTATGGGTGGAAAAACAGATAGATATATAGATGAATAGATAAACAGATAGATAGATAGATAGATAGATAGATAGAGAGAAAGAGTGTGAGAGAGAATGAGAGAGGTATAAAGAGAGAGATAAAGAGACTACTAACGAAAGTAAGAGAAAGAGATAAGTAAGTAGAAAGATAGAGTGAGAGAATTTTAGGGAGGATGAATGTGGGTGGAAGAAGAGTACAGATAGATTTGTAGATAGGGAAAGAGAAAAAGAAAGAGAGAGACAGAGAGAGAGAGAGAGAGAGAGTGAGAGAGAGAGAGAGAGAGAAGTAGGAAGAGAAGAAAAGAGAAAGCGAGCGAGCAAGAGAAAGGGGGGAGGGAGGGAGAGAATAAAAAGCAGAAAAAGAGAAGGAAGGAGAAAAATAGAGTGAGTGGGATATAGTAAGGATGAAAAGAGGACGAAGAATGATTACAGGAGGTTAGAGACCCAACCCCCAAGATTACGAATGCTGACGCTTCAAACATACTCACATAGCAAGAATAGGCTGACCAAAATGATCGGTAACGCACAAATTACAATGATCGCAACAAAATTTTAAACAGACGACAAAAGGGATTTGATGGAACTCCAAACGTTTAAGGCAAAATTAGGTTTCAAAAACAAACAATTAAATTTAAAAATGAACTCAGTCAAATATTACAAATCAACTAACAACCGATGTTCAAAAAAAATTCATTTTCACTGATTAAATATATATTGAGTTGATAAGTTAGGAGAAAAGTAATTAGCAAAAACGAGAAGTTAGATTTGAAAAAAGGTTCGTTTGGCCAAATTTTTTTCTCTGTATTCAATGCTTATTATGTAAATGGTAAATATTTTATGTAAAAGAAGAAAAAATGAAAAATATAAAATGTGTGAACAATGGAGCTTAGATTGAAGAATATCTGTAGAAACGAGGATTAAAAACACAGCTAAAACAAGTTTTAATTAAAAGATTTAAATTAAGTTTAGTTGTGAGACAGATGTAAAAAATGCGCTTTAGAAAATATCCATAGCTTTCCTGACATCTGAATTACAAGCAAAGAGAAAAAAAAAACAATCTGTCTATATACAACAGTATGATATTTAAAATGCTGAAAATAGTTTAGTTTACATGTTGTTGTTTTTTGTTTGTTTTTAAATAAAATAATAATTTTAATCTTCAAGAAGGAGTTGAAGCACGCGTCGATTAAAAGGTAGGTATTATTTATTGGATAAACAGAACATTATTACCATTACATACGGTTACGAGCCATTAAACATCTCATTAATAAACGTTCGATACAGTTGTACTATATAGTTAATAATACAGCCATAGACATAAGGGATCACGAAAGCCCGATCGCCATGTGCGCGTTAGTGTGCTACGACTCAGGGCATTAATTGTTATACATTTGGAACATAACTCATGCCATACGGCGACGGAAATCAATGTCTCAGTTTGAAAATAATTAACATTTAAAAGAGTTTTATTAAGGCGGTTCACTGGCAAATATCAAATCTCGGTTGGAGAGCTGGCAGAAGGAAGAAACTCCGCTTCAATTTGGATAATTAGAAAACTTTTCCGCCTCTGGTAATAAGAGGATTAAGAAAACATTCTGTATTATTCAATTCACTAAATGAACTTATGTTGTGGTAGCAGAAGTTACATTTTCATTACCTCAGAAATATTTATTTTCATCAGTGATGTTTTCGACGAAAATTGAAATTAATCAATTGGCTGTTTGAATTGTAATAAAATTGTCGCTGAACTTCAATTGTATTCATATCATTACCTAAGTCAAATAACATAGTTCAACATAAATTAACTATCAGATCGGAAGATAATTACGAAAGGTATATCCAATTTAAAAAATTTAGTAGTTCATCTGTGAGTAGTTTGCGAGTTGTGCCCTTTATCCTGGTATCAAACTCGTCAATTCCACTTACACGAGATGAAGGGCTTGGAACTAGGAACATATAGGAACACTACACACAATAGTGAATCTGGCGAGCACAAGCAGACCAGTTTGATCGGAAATGACCGAACAACAGAACCCTGATTAATGATGAAGGAGAAATCACTGAAGCTAAAAGTTACTTTTTTACGAAATTGTACGATAAATTGATCCCTTGTTTTAGCTTAAGCTGGATAAAAAGAAGATTGGGAGATGGTACATATACAAGGAAGTCGATTTGTTGTCGAGCTTTCAGTGGTTGTACTATTTTCCTCAGCAAAATTTAACAAACAATATTTACGTAATAATTTAAGTTTTTAAACTTAACATGATTAATATGATCTCTTTCAAATATGAGCTGAATTAAACAGAGCAGTTAAATATTAAAAATAATATAAACAATTTTTGATGAAGATATATATATATAGTGTATCGAGAGAGAGTTAGAAAGGGAGTGAGAGTGGATGTGCGTGCGTGCGTGCGTGCGTGTGCGTGTGTGTGTGTGTGTGTGTGTGTGCGCGCGCGCGCGCGCGTGTGTGTGTGTGTGTGTGAGAGAGAGAGAGAGAGAGATAGAGGGAGACGTGAGAGTAGTTTGATGGGAATATTTGCTGTTATGGAGTACTTGCTAATGGACAGCATAAATGAATGTATCCTAAGACTGAATGTACGCAATATGAGCTCATTTTGTAATGTGCATGCGTTGGGGGGGGGAGTATAAATGAACTTAATTTTGATGAGGTGGAAGGACAAGACCAATGACTTACCTCAAACTACAAACTAGGTGATTCTCACTGGTTAACGGGACAAGTTTAACCCTTGCCATCCTATAAATGTATTTTTCTGTTTTCGGATGGCGAGGATGTATCTCTCGTACAATCCTGATTGGGAAAGGTGCTAACGTGCCCGGAGAGGGGATTTCGCCAATATGAGTAAGCATTGAAGTCTGCCGTCATTGATTCAAGTCAACACCATGTATTTACTCCCAGACTCCTTTATAAATCCGTTTAGGGCTCTGCTCCCCTGCCTGGGACACACCGCTGAATGGATTTACCCCGCCTCTCTACCCACCTCTTTAAACTTTCCCTTTTATTCAATAAAGCCGGGGCAAAATTCAAAGCTAATTCTCGTTACGTGTTATGAAACATTTCCGATTGTGTTAAAGTAGTTTATTATTTTTTCCTTCTTTTAAGGAAACTTTTAATGAACTTCGTTTCTCCGACCGGCAGAGCAAAACACGGGTAAAGTCTTGGGCTTTTCTTGTAGCTAAACTTATCGGATTCTTAAATTTATCATCATTTATAAGAATATAGAAGGTTTTGAAGTTCATACTACTATATAATGAATACTTACAAGTAATAGTGTAAAATCCACTATAATCTTCTTATTTATAGTTTATTTACTACGTAGATACGTAATAACCTTGCGCGGTGGCGGTGTTATGTTCGGTGGGGTTCTGCTGAGGTGCGATTGTAGCTGACTGAAACTACTACTTAGATTCTAGCCAGGAATAAACCATATTCTGACGGGTAGAAATATCGACATGTATGGAGTACAAGAAGGAAAGGGCTACTTTATATTCACCCTTGATTCCCATCGTCTAATTTACACCACTTGTTGAACTGAGCAAAGGGAGGACAATCAATTATCTCTTCATTATTTCTGGATGATCAATATGATGTATATAACACCAAAACAAATAAATTGAGGATCTCTATAAAAATGTTTATTATTATAAGATCTAGGATGGTTATTCGGTCGAGTGCCGAATGGAATTTCCATGGAGCACTTGGGGTGGCGGTGCGGAATGACGGAAATGGCGTATATAGGGCACAACTACATATGCCCAATATTCTTGAAATAAAATCACCAAAAAGAGATCCCCCCCTGGAATAAAAAGTCCTAGCCGAAAAGGAAAACGTCGTGTCATATTCATAATCTGATTCGTCCGTTAATGTTATTATTCCAATAGGTTGGCATCACTGTTTACTATAGCTATAATATTAAACAAATGATGTTATTAAAATAAGCAACGGTAGATGGAAATGTAATAAGGTGTGAAGTTTATTGGACGTAATTTTGCAATGTTGTGAATATAGTACTACACCAATTATATGTTGTTTTTGTTAATATTTATATCACAAATTATAATAGCAGCCTGAACAAACTCAATAAAACCATAACCCTACACCTAGTATATAGTTTATGATATTCCGTTTAGATAATTCATAATCTAGTACGATTAAAGACCAAAGTATGATTACCACCTACATTGACGATGCGCTATGACTGGTTTACAATTTAATATATGCCATGGTAAAAAATAGTTTTTAAGTAAGAGTATACGCCAATAGTAAAAAGACGAAGTTAGCAACAAAACGGCTGATATTTAAACATTATCGAGTAGTTGATAGTGAAGGATAACTATCTGACTTCAAGAGCAAAGCATATGGCCAATCATCTGACTCCAGTCTCCAACAGCAAAACATCGTTGGTCAATCATCTGCTTCAACGGCAATCTATTGATGGTTAACCCTCTTACTCCAACAGCAAAATATCATCGATGGTCAATCATCTGCTTCAACGTCAATCCATTGATCATTAATCCTCTTATTCCAACAGCAAAACATCAATGATCGAACATCTTACTTGAACAGCAAAACATACGTGTTCTTTAGTATCAGCCAGTGTTATTGTTCTATGTCTAGCATTTGATGCTCCAACACTATAACATCGATGGACAACCATCTGACTTTTGTCAACGAAACTAGGACCGTAGTGTTATGGCGTCCGACTCATATTTTCGGGTTCGGAGCCAGGGATTTTTAATTGAGCATAGTATGAAAGAAGTATTGTAAAGTCATTTGACCCCGCGTCCGCGACACTCATAGTTGGACGGTAATGAGTCCTAGGGCAGGTCTGTGATTTAAAAGGCTGAGAAATTATGCATTTCCAAAGTTGGCTATCGTAATCAGTGTATTTTAGGCAGAAATCCAAACCAGTTCCGACAAAGTTTAAGAACCGACATAAGAAAAATTAAAATTAATAACAAACTAAGCAATACATTTGCTTCCCGTAAAATACAGTCTGTAAAAATATTTCACTTGGGAAAACAAAGGGAAATAGAAAAGCTTTTGAACTGTGTCAGTTAAAAATAGAAGACTGTATAAAAAAAGGAAAAAAGACAAGCTACAGAAGCGAGGATGGGGTTATGGAACCGTGAGATGGAAAGAGGAGCAACGCCTGATAAAAGAACGTTCTCGATCAACTGAGACAAGAGGTCAGAGAATACAGTGCTACCGACAACAAAGGATTTGCGAAGTATTATTGTTGTCCTGGAATACAATATATCTTACATAAGGCGGCAAGAAATCGTTCTTTGTACTGCGGAAAACATTCCAAAAGACTTGTATACTTCGTAAGCAGGGGTGGTGAGAAAGTTCGATTTTGTTGGTGCTCCTTTTTTTCCCTAATTAAACTTTGTCCGCATTCGGGGAATACAATTTTGTCTCATGGTAGAAAGACAAAAGTTAATGTACTCATATGAAATGAACTTGGTAATAATACTTTAAATATTATTATAACTTCAACTATTATTATTCTGAGGTCAGCGATGTATTGAACGTGTATCGTAATAGTCTCCAGTCATCCTTATCCGTATATTATCGCTAAATCCTGTCAATCGTAGCTATACATAGTCAATCTGGTTTCGAGTTCAGCCTGTCGCGTTGTGGCATTTCGCCAGCTTCAGTAGTGAGTCTGTCATTTTCTCTCATGTCCTAGTAAACGGTGTCAACACCTTACTTGTTTTATAAATTACAGTCATTTCGTACATATTTTCTCCTATGATAATGCAATCCATTCAATGGCTGTTTCTGAGGTGTTTTGTCTTTTTGTATGACTTAAACTACTGTAATACTACAAACAAAATCATACACAAAAACAAAACACATTCTTCAAAAGCAAACACTAAACAAACGACATACAAAAATCAGAACCTTCACCGACTCACGTATCAACTTTTATACGTCATATCTTAACAGTTAAGTACTTTTATTCAATATTATTAGTGTTAATAATTAATTAAGCACTAGTAAAATTATGAAAATGAAATTTTGTTCTCCGTTGTTATCACTCCAATACAGGAAATAGCCTGAAGTTCTTTTATATCTTCAAAAACAGAAGCTTAACTGACTTCCATATCAACTTATTTACGATCTCACTTAACATTCAAGTTTATGTGCTTTTATTCAATATTATTAAATTTTCCGTGACTAGGTAAATTATTTTGTTATGCAATGTTTTTACCGTGTGATTATTAATTTTATAGGCAGAAGATTTTTAAATATCAGAACCTAAACTGACTTTGATAACAGCTTAACTACGTATTACGTAACAACGTAATGGGTCGTAAAATTTATGTTCAATTCAACGTTATTAAATTTTCAATTTAGTTAAATTATTTATTTATGCCATGTTTGTATACTATTATTAATTCATCTCAACCAAGACTTTACATGAAAAGAATAATTAATTGAAAGAAGTAATTTGGTCAATTAGACCACTAAACATAAATTGATTATTATTATTAATAATACTCAACAGGGCACACAAGAATAACACAATTACGCAGAAAACAAAAACTTTGAGCACTGAAGATGATCTCAATAAAGATCGAAACGTTGGCACGATAAAGAAAATGTTTTTCTAAAACCTACGTCACACCAGACCGCATCTCACCAACTTCAAATAATTATTATTAATATTTATTACCCTTGTATAGGACATGAGATCTTGAGATCTTCAATAACTGAATGTTAACTGACTTTCTGCCGGGGGTATGCTTTTCAATATTTGTCAACTCGGCCACGAAAGGCACAATTTTGCCGAAATATCAATAGTTTTGTTTTTTAAATATGAATTTTTGTATACTCTCCTCAAACATGTTTCCAATTAAGCATTAACAGGTCCGCATTAATTAATATTTAAAAATTACTATAGTCGATATTCATTTTATTGAAAGTGAAAATTCTTGTCAAAAAGTTCCAAATTATCTTCATCTCCTTTAGGGTTTTTACTTTGCAGGCATGAACTCAGCAGAGGCCGGAACCAATGTAGGAAGTATTTCACACTTGGATGTTCCGTCACAGAATATTGGCCATGGCAGGGAAACCTTTAAGGATCAGGCCCGAAGGCCATTTTCCGGGCTCATCCAAACGGAAAAAACCTTTACAGACTTTTGAATAGACAAAGAGCCTATAAATACCCGTAGATAGATTGAAACGCTGTCGATAAGGTCAGAATGTAGAACTACGGGCGAAAGATTAATTCTCAAAACATTTTGAATACGCCAAATCCAGTTGGGGTTAGCGAGTTTCCCGTCTTCCCATCGGACCTTTTAACCTGTAACTACGAGAACGGAACCACCTGTTAGTACATTACCCTAATTCCGATTTCAAAGCAGAGTCGACTACCGAATTTCAAACCACATCATCCTGAAAGTGAGGCTTACTGCTAAGAGTACATGGTGTTTGAATTCATAATATAACCTTAACACATCCATTCCCGGGGTTTTTAACATAACGAATAGAAAATCCGCCGAAAGCAAGATCAGCACATATTCGGAAATTAAAAAAAAAAAGGATACTATTAGCCCTCGGATCACATAAAAACCACAAGAATATTAGGTCATCTAGTCATCGTATTATCTTTGTTTGATAAGAATTAAATTAGAAACTACTTAGTTTATTGAAAAACAAATTAGGAATTTGATGAGACTAGGTTTGTACAAAAACAAAAATAGACAGCCGATTCCCACTGAACAAGAATCGTCTTATTTCCATAAAGCTTGAATAAAGACTTCACCATGGACATCAGTGTTTTTTTACCCTTGATGTTATCCGAAGTGCAACGCTTTTGATGTTTAACAAAAGTCGGCCTGATCACGACCAACGATGATATCACGCTTCAATGATGTCATTCGCATGAAAAACGTGACTAGTGCAACTGTGCCGCTCTGTGTACACTTGCATTACTTTGTTGAGATTTAGACATACCGTTGAAGCAAATACTATTCCAAAAAAATAATGAGACTTTCTGGATAGAAGTATAGTACTGTCAGTTCTAAAGTATTCAATAACTGTGAAACTATTTTTACGAAAATGCAACGATTTTTACTGAGTTAAATCAACAGATTTCCACACATTATTATAATGCGAGGTTTCGTGTTGAGGTCTCGAGGAGAGTTTGGACGATTCCGATTCCGACTAAAATCGCTGGTTTGGTCTATCAGGCTCATTTGGCCTATTTTGGGTTTGTGTGTTTTTTATTTAGTCTGGTCTATTTTACTTGTAGAAGAAAAGGGGTAGGTTAAATTGAGTGACTTTTTCATTTATATGTTCATCACGTTCGTGGCTATGCTTCGATGTATTTTCAACTATGTTTTCATGTTCAAAATAATATGATGTTTTCTTATACTTCGACCTCAACAGTTTAACTTATGATTTTTCATTCTTGAAGGTGGGATAATAGGTCATCTCAAAAAAATCACAACGGTTTTTATCCGCAACTGTGACTTGACTGAGTCAGGTTCAAAATATTAAAACGTTTGTTCGGTGTCTGAAAGACTTAAATATGTACCACACTGGCTCATTTTTAAAATAAACTGTTATAAAATATTAATGACTGACGACCACTGTTTTAACCATTGCGTTAACTCACCTGAGGAAGGATTAAAATAAATCCGAAACGTTGTGGATAAAAACTGGTTGTGGTTTTTTTGAGATGACCTATTATCCCACCTTAAAGAAGGAAAAATCATGTCAAAATAATATGTGCCTGTAGCCTATAATGTGTTCTATTTTTTTAATGTTTGTTCATATGCTCATGTATTTTCATGCTGCCATTTTAAATCAGTTTGTATTGATTGGTTTTCTGTATATGACACAGTTCTGTAGTATGTCCTTAAATCTTGCACTTTTTCAACATTGTTAGATATATTTTCGTTGTTCTCATCAGATAGTCTGAAAGTTAAACTATCGAACAAATTATTATATCACACTTGTTGATTATTTGTTAATAACAAACTCTGTTCATAACTCAAACAGCAATTTTTATACCAGGTCCGTAAAACCGTGATGAATAAAGCCTTTTTGTATTAATGTGTGTAAAAAGAGAACCGCGCTTTGTTTATGTTGATTAAAACGTTAATGGAAATTGCAAAGCCCCCTTTTAAAGCGAGCTGACGTAGCGCTCCATCGCCGAGCAATAAGTTTATGTTGAGAGCGTGTTCGAGAACAATAACGGTTGTTGCAAACTGTTTCGAAAGAGCCAGGGGGAAAATGGACTAAAGGACATCACATGAGGAAATAGAGGTAGTTAGTCAAGTACTTGTCGCTATGCGACCTGTGGGCGGGCCAGGTCAGTCATAACGAGGATGGTGATATTTAAATCTACTGCCAATTATAAACGCACCACTCGGTACCTAAACTCCGACCAAGTCTCACTTAAACGTCTAAGTACATCTGTAGGATACCTTAGAAAACAAACCTTACTGTTTCTTTCAACATTAAAATTCTTTCTTCTATCAACATTATAAATATCTTTTTTTTATTAGATTTCGTGGTCCGCTTGACCAAATTAATTATTTTCAATTAATTAAGGTTTTGGTTGTTGAGATACAAAAGTCAGTGTCACAAGCGGGATTCGAACCCACGACCTTCGGCTAAATACGCCGCTGCTCTACCACTTGAGCTATGACTTCGATCCACTCGGACACTTCCCATCTCAACCCCACCTTTTAAATTTTCCCTCCTTTTTGCCATTTTTCAAATGTCGTGTAATCTATTTGATTCTCGGCGACAGATGAAGTGGCCACGGAGAACTTTCGTGAAGAATACTTCATTTTCCTTATTACATTTTATTAGGGTTCGCGGTCCGCTTGACCAAATAAATTCTTTTCAGTTAATTAAGGTTTTGGTTGAGATAAAAAAGTCGAGTGTCACAAGCGGGATTCGAACCTTCGGCTAAATACGCCGGATCGAAGTCACGATAGCTCAAGTGGTAGAGCAGCGGCGTATTTAGCCAAAGGTCATGGGTTCCAATCCCGCTTATGACACTGACTTTTTATCTCAACTAAAACCTTAATTAATTGAAAAGAAATTATAAATATCATGATATATTCATCAATACACTTTGATTTTCAGCAAGAATGGGCGAACGAGGGAAGAGTTTTAACTGCCCAATTCAACTCTTGTAAAACTTGATCACCTAACCGATAAAAAAATAATACCGCGAGAGATCACACACAGACATTCACTGAATATGCGAATTCGCTAGACCATTACGACATAAAGAGAGAATGGGCGGACCAGGAATTTTAACAATTCAATTCCACGTATGTACTAAGAAAAAGTTAAACTTGATCACCTAACATACAAAAGGGAATAACAAGAGAGAATACGCACAGCCAATCACTGAATATTGCGAATTGGTTGACTTTTTATTTTTTTATAATTTTAAAATACTTATAATTATAAATAATAAAGAGATTTATGCCCTTCAGGCGACTTCAAAAGTAGCAGGACGGGAATAAGTTGTAGCTCAAGGACTGAGGGTCGGAACTGTACTATGTACCGAATGAACCAATCCTTCTCCGGTACCACAATGAATCTTGAAAGGCGAAAATTTTTAATTAACTAGGATTTTTTTTCATTATTTTTTTCAACATTTTTTACCTAGGAAAAAGTGAGCAATGAGGCAATATGTGGTAACCCAAAGGAGGTCGGGACTGTATACATGATGATTCAATCCCTCTCCATTACCACAAGGAGTCTTTAGGTTTACACAGCTAGTATTCATTTCTACGTCAGTTATCCAGGAAAAAAGTGATTCGTAGACCAGGGTAATGAGTGAGGTCGGGACTATATATCACACTAGCTTTTACTCGCGACTTCGTCCACGCGGGACTCTGTTTTAATGTACCTTTCTGATGCGATTCATATTGTTAATATTGCTTTCTAATATGTCTCGTTTCTCAAATTATTCTATTCTTCAGTAAACTTCGGTCTATACATGGTAACAAGTGTACCCTATGATCCCCTACGGAAAGGAATTTCAAGAAACCCTTTGTTATAGCAGCCATCCATCCCTTTAGATCCAGCGATTTGGTCTGTGCGTCTATGCGCCAGTCAGTCACTGAAGTGTGTTTTATATATATATCNAGATATATATATATATATATAGATAGATAGATAGATAGATAGATAGATAGATAGATAGATAGATAGATAGATAGATAGATAGATAATTCAATCCCTCCCTAGTACCATGATGAACTTTGCACGGCCATGTTTACACAACCAGTTTTTATTTCTTCTTCAGGTGTTGTTTAGAGAGAAAAAGAGATGAGCAATAGAACGAAAATCGAAACCCAATGTTATAACTTTTACCAAAATTTGTGCATTTTTGACCAGAACATCATGCATTCTTCATCAAGAGCAAACATTAACTCCCTCCATTGAAATTCGGTCGAAACCCCTATTATTACCCAAAAGATGTTATTCGTTGAAATAAACCCACTTATTACAAGTTTAATTTGAAGAATGTTTTACACCCAACAACACGTCTAGTTTGACAGACGATTGTGCAGTTCTCGGGAGCCATTCCAGTGTTTGCAAGGACGGGTTAACTGTAGTGTGGGAAACTTCTAAATCAGCGGCAAGTTTCCTTGTGCTTGTTCGAGGGATCTGCAGACAGATGCTCTCAAAACTTCGCTATCAAAAGATCGTGGACGGTCTCTAACTTTACTTTCAACGCTCATGCCACTTTTCCGAAATTTTTTAATCCACTCTGGACAACGCGGGCTGACATATTCACCCTACACTTCACTTATCTCACGTGCCGAGGCTTAAAAACCTTTTCTGTTTAATAACCAGAATTTCGTGACATAAATAAATGATTTTTTAAATTGATATGATAATAAAATATCAATAAAAGGGGTAAAACGCGCTGACTTTTATAACAGCTAGCAATAATAAATGTTCTTTGAAAATGACTTTCGACTTCGTGAAGCAAATTATATACAATGATTTTAAGATTTCAAATCATCTGAATTCTGATATACACATAAGATAAACATCATAAGATAACACTAAAATAAAAATGTTGAAGAGAAAAACTGAAACTAACAAGGCAATGGAAAGTTAAAGTTTTATTGGCAAGATCACTTTTAAGTACTTTATCGCTTAAAAACGTTTAATAGAAAGTTAAAGTAGAAATGAAGCAATACAAAAAATATTGACGTTTGTTTTATAACATAATAAAATCTCGCAGTAAAACTAACTTTACTGTTTAAAGTAAAAAACAACCTTCACCGTTAACGTTTTTAGTACTTATCGACCTTATTAAAGAAGACATCGTTACTCAACTAGAGTAAATGAGTAAATTATTTTTGGCATTTTTCCTTTTAAGTTTTGATTTTTTTGAAACAACTGATGCCTTAAGAAATCTTCAAGCTATAAATGCATTGTTTATTAGCAAAACAAATTACGTTTAGTATGCATTTTTCTGGCCTAAATTTCTCTTACACAACGTACCGATTGCATCAAGTAACCCGAAAAAGGATTATTAAGCATTCCAGATTGAATAACAATAAAGATTGCGCAATGAATAATTATTTACATATTAATGTTTTCTTTAAGCATCATAAGAAAAATGATAAAGAATAAGCAGAAAATTGGATAGTGATAAATTTGGACTTTTCAAAGGCATTTCATTAAGTGTTAAGTGTGGGAACTATTCCAGTCCCAGCACGTTGTAAAGTGCTCATTTATCGCCTAAGCCTAGGTGAAACTTAATTTTAAAAAAGGAATTCAATTTCCTTGCACAATCGACATGATAAAGGGGGATTATTCTGGCAGATTTTGATTTTAAAAATTTGGATATGTATTTAACATTTTTAATACATTATTAGGCCTTTAAAGGATTTGTACAATGAAAAGAACATATTATTTGTTTTACAAACCGAAATTATTGCATTACAACGTTAATTTTAATAAATTTTTAATTTTGTTAATGAAATGAATTAAAATTAAATTAAATTTTCTCAGTATCAGAAAACTTTGTGACGGTTTCTATTTGATGTTTTAATTAAATTTCTAATACTTTACTCCCTGGGATTGAACTTCGTAAATTTACCATTGTCTCCATCTACCAAATAGACCATTTTGAAGAGCGTATCACAATTTATAAATCAGTGAGATAACGAAGCAAAACATTATTTAACGGGTCGAACCGGAGTCGAATCATTCTATACGAATTGGATTTTTATGATTAATCAAATATTCCAGTGACCATCTAGACAAGATTGGAGTAATTATGTACATGAGATAATTCAATTTCATGATTTCGTGCTGTGCAATTTGCCGATCGCAATCAGAATTTCAAATAGAATGTTAACAGTAGTTTTTCTTAAAATCACTAATTAATATTTCTTTCAATGGTAGGATGGTCGGATATCTACCTTGACAAACTTAAACCAAAATTATTGACTCAATTTGGACCTTTTTATAAAACGATTATATTAATAAATATGAAAATTATGTTAGGTTTGTCGTTTTTAATTAATTATCATCAAGGAACGTGTGAAAATGTGAAAAAGATCTTAACGATTCGTAAATGGTTGTTGTAGATTAACGGGGACGCTGTTAAATTACTCAACGGGTCCAAACGTCGAAATTGGGTCAGGGATAAATTTCCCAAGATTTCCAGGGAATTTCAGCTCGTTGGGTTGGCAGCGGGGCCCGATCGACCTGGACGCCGTCTTCGACGCGTGCGTAGGGCGAGCGTCCGCGGAGTTCTACCCCCGCTGAAAACCACCCCCGGCCGTCGCCGCCTCCCTCGACCCCTGTCCCGGCTTTTCCACTATCACCGGGAGTCTGAGTTAGACGCTAAACAATTATTGACTTTCAATTTTTCTTCGCCGACCTGTAAGGTCCGAAGTGCCCTCGACGGCCCTGGGAGAGAATGGAATAGAATGGATGGTTTCAAAGAAAATTGACTTTCGCGTAGGGACTGTGTACTTAAACAATTGAAAAAACATTTCTTTTCTTGCGACGAGAGCCCATTTTTGAACGATAACAAGAAAAATGCAAAAAATAATAATTAGATAACAATGAAAAATTCGTGGGCTTAGTAATCAAATGGTACAAAAATTGTTAAAACATTTCAACAGATTCACAGCAATTACGTCAAATAGTCAGACATTTAGAATTTAGGTAATAAATGATAACCTTGGTACAGAACTAGTGAAAATTGGGATTTCTTTAAGTATACAACTACACTCTTGTTTGCCTAAAATGAAAAATTCACAAAATTCATTTTCAAATGTATTGTTTGTTCAGTAGAAATTTTATTCTAGCCCACAAACCACAAGACATTTAACACGTAAAATTATTCGGAAATCGTGTGATGCGGTCTGGTGTGACGTAGGTTTCAGAAAAACATTGTCTGTATCGTGCCAACGTTCGATCCTTATTGAGATCATCTTCAGGGACTGGGATTTACAAACATTGTTTAAATTTAACAAATACATATAGGATGTTAAAAAAAGTGTATTCTACTCACTCAAAGTGTTTGTTTTTGCATAGGCAGATAGTATAAAAGCAAATACATAAAAAAATATTTTTACTCTTAAAAGACTGGAATCTGCAAATATCCTAACGTTGAGGTATGCCCTCGGTTATGAGCAAAACAGGGAGCCTCGGACATATAACCCCAAATCCATTTTGGCATAAACTATAGTCACATTTAAAAAGAACTTATGTAGGTAAAGAACACAATAATTCTGGGTATGTAAACATAACATAAAGCAAGCAAAAAGACAAAAACAGCCCACTTTGAGGTAGAGGAAATTCTAGTCAACAGAAAGGAATTAAAACCCACGATATGTTCCAGTTTAAAAAAAAATGAGACTGTTAACAGAACGGTAGACAACAAAACGTGTGCAACTTGCCCTGCAATAGCTTGAAAAAGACGGCATCTAAAAAAGTCATATCCCTGAGAAGAACTCTGTACGTTATTAGAGAAACGAAAATTGTATAGGAAAACTATGAGCAGAATCAGACAATAGACGAAAAATTAGAAGCAAAAGAGGACTCCAAATAGGAAAGAAATTAAACTAAAAATTTGACACTGTTTAGGACTATAAAAATAATAAATATGAATGGGTACAGTACTACACATCTTGTGCACGTTTGTCATGAAAAATTCACGAATTGATTCTAACATTTGAACACATTATAGTGTCTTAAATAGATATTGTATTATAGCACATAAAATGACGAGATTACATTTATTATTCATTTATTATATTGTCAAATGGCATTGTGAAGTTTGCGTTTTAAATATACCACGGTGTAGAAGGAATAAAACAGCGAACGAATAGTGAAGTGAGTTGTACAATTATTCAAACTGGAACAGGTTTTATTTATTACTTTACAATACAAACTCACCAGAGAAATTACTTATTTTGCATTTATTTCATTTTTCATGTTCAGTGTTCAGTGGTATGTTTTTCTCGAATAAAAATTACGAAATCACGGTAGGTGCAAATCTACTGAGAAGGTATTTTTGGGGTGAATTAAAATACAAATATATACATAAAAAATACGTTGATTTCGGGTAGTATAGTAGAAAAACCGAAAAGATATCCTACATAAATAAACTAATTCAATTCACCATTTCTGTTAGAGTTCAAAAATTATGTAAAAGTTGTTTTAAATTGGAAACTGCCGCTGTGTAGAACTAATGAAATAGTAAAATCATAGCAACTTAAAATTGCTCACAAACTTGGATATCTTCGCTAATAATTCAGAATTCACGAAATACAATTAATTTGAACTTCTTAATATATTGGAGTACAATGAAATATTTTGAACTAAAACTTAATTGGTGCACGTTTGAGTGAGAAAAAAAGTAGCTTACTACTTATTTCTAACTCAAACTTACACCAATTAAGTTTTAGTTAGAATAATATAACCCAAAAATTGACTACTGATTGTGGTTTTACTTTTATACAAACACGAAAAAAATATTTGTCTAGAGTAAAATTTACCGCAATTCTCGATACAATGAAAATCTTGAATCCCAGAAATTGCAAGATTACATTTAACAAATTAACAAATAAATAAATCACTGATGTGTTTCTTCATTACAAATTTTAGTATAGTTGCCAAAATAAAAACGTTTAATAAACATTTCGATACATTTTAATATTTGAAAATATTGATTTTGACGCCAGAATATTACATTGATTAAATTACAACGCAAGCAGGCAGAATTTGTAGGTTCATAATAAATAATTCGAAGGCAAACGACAACGAAATCAGACATGGGTGTTGTTCTATTAATCGACAAGTGAGTCTATGTGATGATAAATAGAATTAAATAAATTGTTTGTACAAATGTGCACTAATTACGGTTCAATTGAACATAATCCGAGGTAAACCACTCTAGAGCCAGCGAAATCACTGGCAAGTGTTGCATTCCATTTATAGAAACTTTGCTATTTAAAACGTCTCTCGATGATTCAGCACCACTCTCTTTAACCAACACGAATTTAACATTAATATACATAACGTGGGACTTTTTTGTTTTACCTCAAGCCATTTGAACGTCCCAATCTAGTTACCGACACTCTTTTTTTAATATGTCATAAATCTGTTAATAGATTAACAGTAAAACTAGTAAAATGATACTATACTTTCATTTACTCCTTGAGGACAATTTGTTAGAATACTTACAAATACTTAATAAGGTGACAAACTTAGTAAGGTTTTCTCATAATGAAATGTTCTGCTTGTGCAAAACTGCCCTGACGAGAAAGTAGACAATGATAAGTCCTTTTTAGTTTTCGTTTGTTTTTCCACGATTGTTATGATATGAAAGGAAGACAAAAAAACTATATTGCACATCAAATACTTCAAAGATAGACAATCTTTCCTACATGATGATACATCGAGTCATATTTTTATTGTGACGCGGCAATGACTGTTGCAGATTTAACGAGCCCATATCGCCAGTCTGTTTTCGTACGGGGAAATTAATTTAAAGGCATTCACGAAAACAAAAAATTGAAGGTATATCATAAAAAGCATAGAATACGGGAATGGCTTAAGTCGATACAAACTTACATAAAATTGCAGACTAAACCATGACCTAAAAGTAACCGAATAAAGGATTTCACCAAAAAATTTGACTATTAAATGTAATTCTAAAAGCAAGTATGTATACCAAAATAATAAAAAATCCAACAAGTAAATAAAATACAATGATTTTTTATATATATTTTTTTTTTAATATGCTGGCTGAACTATGAAGTTAACTTAAAAAAGAAAATCTTATAAATAAATCCACCCATGTAGCAACTATATAAATAAAATCAACGTCGGGATCTAAAGGATGAAGTTATCAAGAAATTGCTACTTTTCTTAAATGGGGGTCAGCTCCGGTTGTCGGGCTAAATAAAGAAGCCGGGGGAGGTCATTTGGCCTGAAACCTGGAACCAACCATAAACTGTAAACCAAACCTAGTCCCCTCTATTTCTACTATGGAGCTTCCTGAATTTTACAATATGTACAAATATAAAAAAAACCTGATAGTTCGACAAATAAAAATAAAATTTTACCAAATCAAACAATTTTTTTTTCAAATATTACTTGAATTTCTCAACAGTTTCCCACATATTGCGAATTCCAGCATACTAACTTAATTAAAACGAAGGTTCTGCTTGTTTGATAATGTTTTTTAATGTCAATTGGCCTTTAAATAAGAGTTTCCGTACAAAAACGTACCCTAGTACAAAACATATTGGGCAACTTAAATATTTTGTTTTTAAGTGAAAGTGTTACTTAGCACTATAGTATTAAAGATCATTATCACTAGTGCTATAACAAACGTAAATAATAAAAATAACAGAGATGGAAGAAAAGATACAGAGACAGATATAGAGAGAGGGTACGGAGAGAAAGAAAAAAGAGAGAGACAGACAGAAAGAGAGTTGTGTTCTCCTTGAATTTAAATCAGAAACCTAGCATGTAGTTCACCATTTTTATTATGTTCGTCCCTGAATGCAATTGCATCACTCAAACACACGTCTGCGTATGTATTGAATTTATTTTAGTGCGACATGTTTTAAGCACTTTCGCAAGCAAATATTCGCCCTAAAGGTCGGAATTATTGTACTGTGAATGGACCGCTGTTAACGTTAAATCTGCTGATTTACATTCAAGACAACAAACATTTCAAAC
The DNA here is from genome assembly GCF_000648675.2 of Cimex lectularius. Taxonomy (NCBI): domain Eukaryota; kingdom Metazoa; phylum Arthropoda; class Insecta; order Hemiptera; family Cimicidae; genus Cimex; species Cimex lectularius. Next base: position 644,490 of record NW_019392746.1, read on the forward strand.
GTGATTAGATTTTATCGATTGTCGTAAGGAAGTGAATTTAAAATTTCAACGCTTTCAAATACAAATTTATCCCATCGCTGTAGATTGGTAAAGGACCTAAATGACAATAAAACAACTAGTGTAGGTAGACAAGGGATTGCGTATTCCTCAACTGGTAGACTTTAACACAATATCTCAGAAAAATAAAATAAACAGAAAATTCATTAAGTTCAAATAGCGTCCGTAAGAAAGAACAATAAAGCAAGAAACGAAGTACAAAAATCGACTGATTTTTACGATCGCATACTAAAATCCTGTGTAACACTATTTCCTTATTGTTTGATGCATGAAAAATGCCAGTCTAATATCAAAAACTTGCCAGCCATTTTATGATAATGTGATTCATATCGCTATATCGCAGCAGACGTTACCCAACGTGATGACAAAAGTAGAACTTTACATTATAAAGTTATTTATATATAAAGTGAATTATGGTATCAACTGATTGTCTTATCTACAAATCCTTTACAAAAAAGGTACGATTGCCTCTATAAACAACGTACAATTAAAATATACTTTAAATTACAAGACTACGAATTAAACGATTTTTTTTAAATAAAAATATAAATAGCCTCGGCCCCATACTTGGGTAACAACAAAACACATTTTTAGTTTTTAATTTATATACAATTAACAAACAAGTGTAAGTAGGATAATATTGGACAAATATGATAAGAAATGTACCTTCTTTCTTTCTTCTTCGTAGTTTCGTATTTTAAAGACTACAATGGGTAGGGAGGGTCACTAATGAAAATACATTTTTTTAATCTATCTCGGGCAGCAGATGATTTTTTTTTTTTTAACGAGCGTTCGCAACAGCAGAGGTCGTATAAACCCTCAGAGTGCCGGTGTTTTGAAAAAATCCCATTTGTAAGTATGTCGGGTTCGAATGCAGGGCCGCTGGATTTGAACCCCAGACCATTAACTTACAGTGATTAGCACCGAGTCAACGCCTAAACCGTTGCGGCCACCGACACCCCCCAGGTGGTGAATATTAAAATAAGATATAAGGCAAAACAACTAAACCGTAAAAATTGTATGAGCATTAACAGAGAAATTAAGGTTCAATTTTTTTCTAGAAGGTAGGAAGGGGCTTAAAAAAAAGGCTTTTCGCTGTTTTTACAAAAGAATTCAAATTAGCAAATGGTTCTGAGGTTTTAAATGAAAAGATTGCGCGTTTTCAAAGAGCTAATCTTTCGATGAAATCCTGTGGTCACTCTCCTTTAGTACAGGCCTTAATAACAGGTGCGGAGTAAAAGGGAAAACAGCTTATATACTAAAGGGTGGGCCGTGATTGAAGGTGGTTTCAAATCGTGGTTCCCCGACGACCCCCTCCCCCAACAATGTGCAAATCAGTACAAGGCCCACTATGACGTCATTAAAGCTGTGATAGGGGGCAAAAGCTGTAAATTGCCTCACCAGAAGGGGTAAGTTCTGTTAATATATACCCCAGCTACAACAAGGCCGTTCTCCACACCCTTTTGTCCCAGTCGGTGTTTGTTCAATTGAGAGGACTGAATGCACACACAAAAAAATCATCGATCTTAGGGTAATCTCTCTTCCCTGTTAATCTGTTTTCAGACGAGTTTTGCCAACATCAATCATCATTGCCTGCGAAAGCAACAAAAACAGAACTGTATCTCTCCCCACCTAATAGCATAAAGAAGAATCCCAACGAAAAGTAGCAAAAACTGTTAACCCAAAATAGAAAATCAGATAACGTACTTGAAGCCATTTTTGGTAAATCAGATAAATAAGTAGACAACTAAAGTAAATTGTGAGATTTCCTCTTGGGGGCTGCGCAGTAGACCCTGTAGTTGGGTTGCTTCCGACTGACAGACTAAAGGCGGGTCCAGACGGGTGTAACGTGTAATGCAAGATTACGTGTAATTTAGAGTGAACAGTGTAGACGGCAAACGAATTCAACGCGAATCATGTAACGCGAATCTTGAAGAGGGGGCTGTTCCACTCAGTTGCTACGAACATGGTATAAACCAATAAGTTCAAGTGACTGTTCGTCACTCCACATCATGAACGTCCACACTACACAACTGCCACGAACGCCGTCCAAACGAGAACTGCGAGCGCCTTTGTGTTCGCACAAAAAACCGACACCCCGATGGATCCGGTCTAAAACAGCAAGCATAGACAAACAATCGGAAACGACTAGAAAACGTTTAATATTAGAATATATTTATGAGATTAGAAAGGTTTTTCATTTTCTTCGTGATGCTAATGCAAAATTTATAAGAACAGTTTATCATAAGTAAAAAGCGAATAGTCACAAAGTCACAGGAATACAAAGACAAGTGGAACTTTTACGTTGTTACAAGTCCTAGAGCATTATAATGTTCATCATCAGTCAAATATATCTCATTTGGATCTTTTTTTATATAATTTATCGGTCTCAATTCTAGCCTCAAATATGACTTTTCAGAGCGGCCCATCTTCAATGCGAATCTGAAGAAAGATGCTTACCTCAACCTGTACCCATGACATGATATTTTATTATGGATATTTGCACCAAAGCAATGTTGCTCAACGTGAGGAAAGATTTATGTTTTGATAGATATAATATGGTAGTAACCAGTTCTGTAATAACAATACGAAAGTGAAATTAGCTGAAATTAAAGAAGCTAAGAATTTTGTCTCGAGATGTTTATATTCCTGGCTTGGTATTTTCTGATGTATGTTCTGCAAACGTACAATAACCGTAACATTCCAATACTAAGGCAACATGGTTCAACCGGAAGTTTGACAAAACTGAATTTTTGGTGGAGCTATTTGGATGTTTTATTGTCACTACAACGCGAAGGTGAAATTCGCTGAAGTTAAATTAAAACTTTTGCCTCAGCCTACTTATATCCCAGAAGTGGAGTCATCTGTCTAAGGTTCTTTTTATATTCTATATCACACTATTTAAAATAAACTACGATAGTTTAGTTAAAAACTAAAATGTCGTCACCATTATAAGGCAGAAAATAAAAGATTACTTCTCACCGAGATGGGGTTGTTTATTCAATAAATCCAAAAGTATTGAATTTAAATATAATAAATTTAATAGCTCGTAAAACATTGAACTCGACAGAGAGAAACTTCCAAGGGACCCGTGAAACATTCGCGGATGCCACAACTTTTCTTTAAATTAAACCAATAGTAAACTTTCCGATCAGCTCCATGCACAGCCTACTCCAGGGGTCGAGAAAGAACAAACAACAAAGTCATTCTGCTTCCCATTCGTTTCTAGATCCAGGTTTTTAATTAAAGATAAGGCGTCGAAGCACTAAAAAAAAGTTTTCGCCTGATCCAAGTATGAAGTTTGCGTCATAGAGCGCAAAATCGACATAAAGTAGGTAAGAATTATAACTTAACTGCTAAGGATAGAAAAGAAAGTAGAAACTTGTTTTACCCGTCGAGATCTGCGACCAAACTATTCATTTAATTTATTTTAATGATTAACGAGTCGCAAGGCTATACACAATTTTTTTAAATGGACATTTTATCATTTTAAACGCAGTCGGAACAAATATTGAGAATAAATGTCATGAAATAAAATAGTAATGACCCCAAACTTTGAACTTTATTAAACTAACAAATAGTGTAAATATTTACCTTGAGTGGACGTGTTATAGTTATAGTCTCGATGGTTGTTGTAGGAGCCATCTTGTCTTCAGGAGGTCTCAACGAGCTAAAAACAAGTGAATTTTAAACAATGTTCATACAGTATATTGCAGATTATCATTAATTAATAACTAAATGTTTTTAAGCAAAAAAAAATGTATTGTGAGATTTCGCCTTTTCATTTTGGTCTGCATATCCTCGTCAGATGCGTTGCGTAATTGCCCGATTTTCAAACCATAGAAGCAATTACAAAAAAATAGACTTCCTTAAATTTTTATTTTTATTTCTTTAACTTAAGTTGTAATTGTACCAATACAAGGGTTTCAGACCTTTAGATATGGCGTGGGAAAGCCACAGCTTTTTGGTTAAAAAATACATCGTTTCACTTTTAAAAAAATCTAATTATAACCTAGCCAACTTGAAAAGCTCTGAAATTTATTAACGATTTGAAATTTTACAATTTTTTTGCTATTGCACTTTCTAAAAACTAGCCAAAGCTTTTAATCTTTAAGAATCTGTTTGATCAATTTACATTCAAAGGGTTATGAGAGGAACGTCTCATTATACTGAGAGGTTTTCAAAGTCCAGTTGAAATCCCGACCGGCCAATAAACAAAGTTAAGAACGTGATCCAATTGAGAAAATTTTTTTCTAAAGCTTTGTTAATCAGCAAGGTTGAAAAGCCAGTGGCTGGATACAGAAACCTGTTTACACGCGCTACTTAGGCTGAAAAATTGTTTGTTTTTTCGTAAGAAATGAATTTCCTTTAATCTAGGCATAATAATTTCTAACCGAACAGTACGTTTATGATAAAGACAATGTGTGCCCCTCTTAGATCCGAGTGTTCGAACAATACTTTATCACACAACCAATCTTTTCAACAACACATTAATTACAAGAACGCCAGTTCCTCCAAGAACCATTAGGACAGAAACTAGAATTATAACCGAGCCCCAAGTTGATATTGACATTGTCGAAGTTCTGGATCTCCCTGCCAAAGATGGCACATCCCAGATCACCCTTGCAATAAGACCAAGACCCTTGTTTAATTAACTGTGATTCAATTTGTTACTGAATAAACACGCTTTGCCCAGGTCACAAATGAGATTAAACGAAGCGAACACAATAATTGGTGAAAAATAAAACATGAATATATGTTTTTAAATTAATCATGAAATTAATGAGGTAATTAATACTATCTTTATTCTAAGTCTATGTAGTAGAGAAACATGTAGAATCTTTTTCATACAAATTATGTTGCTCACATTTATAAATAGTTTTTTCTTTATTTGTAAGACATCCCTTTAATATTGCTTACGTTGAATGTAAAATTTTAAATTTAAAGTATTAAAAAATCACATGAAATCTATAGTGTAATATACATTCAAATACTTTGCTCATATCAACTTGTTTACGTAGGTGTATCAACTTCTAAAATTCACCCATTTAATTCGGAAACTATTAACTTTAGCAAAAAAAATTGTCTTATACAAATCCCAAATTAATTTTTGCTAGGAATCACGTGATCGTAACATATTTAACATGACTTGACAACTTTGTTATTTTAAATGAGAATACCACATTTGTATTGTACAATTCGATTCTAGAGCTTATTTTATGCCACTTTTACTGAAAGAAAAATGTTGATAGGATCGATCATTTCTGAGTTATGCCCGTTACCCAAAGCCGAATTGCATCTCAAGAAGGATATGTGAATTTGGTCTGTGCTTTATTGTGAACTTCTTCCACCCAATCAAACCGTTTTTTCTTCTAGTGTACATTTCACACAATTGGGGCGATTAATGTCAGCGATTAAGTCAGCAATTGACCAAAACCCACCAGCATTGGTTAATCGAAAGTAGATTGCTTTCCAGAATAAAATGGCCCACGTGTCTTTAATTTACTTCAGGACTGCAGAAAACACATCGAAGAGTTTTCATCGATCAAAGTATTGAGAAGTGCTGAGAGTGATTATAAAATTACACGGAAGATGGCAAATAGTTGTGAAACAAAATAGTTCATATAATGTTGATCTATACCACGCCCAATTTTAACTCCCTAAAAAAGCAGTTTTCACGGCAGAGTTTGTTGCAATAAAAGAGGATTGCCACACAATACTATCACTTTAAGCAGTGATAAATTCAGTAGGATCCGCCGCGATTATACGGACTAATGGACATGCCGGGGTTTAGGGGAACGAAAAAGATGATTACCTAGCAAAAGCAGGGACAAATATCGATCGCCTATTAACGGCATCGGATATCATATCCCAAATTAAAAAAGGTTCATTAAAGGAGGTTCACTACTCCTGGAAGGAAATCTATGAAGTAATGAAGTATTACGGTAAAAAGGAAAATTCTATGGAAGCATCCAACCCCATAAGAGCGTGGTATAACTCTTACAAAGAAAAAATAATACTATATGACCATACCGCCTAAGATGTAACCATCATCGCTTAGGACCTCACCGAAGCAGACTTAGGATCGAGTACTTTTACCATCGATGTGAGACAGGAGCTACTGAGGACTCTAATCATTTCGTCTTTTTGGAACGCCCCTTGCTGAAAAACGGTCGTCTGGATATTTGGAAAGCTGCGGAGGATGACAACGTGGTGCTACCTGCCAACATTCAGGGTATCCTTCAACACCCGTCAACATATGGGCAAATACATAAATTTACTGTAATAAATTCCTTAGACATATAACGTAACTATAATTTTGTAATTTCTTAAGTGGTATTGTTTTATGAGGATACTATTGATGTCTAAAGAGTTTAAGGGGTAACAACAATAATGGGCCTCTTAAAAACGCATTCTAAAATAAGTACCAATGGGGAAGTACGATGAAAGAATCATTTTTCGGACGGGAAAACGATGATAGTCCAATAATAATGCAATATATTGGTTTGTAAAGTGCGACGGGAATATCAATTTCATCAGCCAATATTAAACTGACTGAAGAGTGGAGAGACGTAATAAGAAATAACAGACTACGCCAATTGCGATCAGACTTTATTCCATTTGTATATCTTCCTTGATCGAACAGTAGCTATGCAATGCCTAAAAATTCTGCGAGACAATGTTGTGTGACAACTTCCAAAACAAGGTAAGAAAAAACGGAAGCCACCACCAAGATGACACTTTACAAACCCTAATTAAGTTCACGTCTACAAAGTACAAAGACGTAAGCACATGTATTAACTTGATTCCAATCCGAACCTATCCGAATCTCCAACCAATCCGAAGACTGTCAATACCTCACTCCACACAACGGCTAGTACTTCTGCACATCCTCCACAAGCCATTTCCTTGCATTATGATGTGGATAATTTTTTATTCTTAGCCTTTTAAATACAAACAAAAGACTTAATTTTGTATCAACTCCCACCATTTATTTTAATACCCTTATACTGCATTATCATTTTTTCAATAATACCGTACATATCCTCATCTGTGCTACCATTTTTACCACTATGAAACATGTGGGACCTAATAGTTACCATGAAATGGTACAAGACTAAAAAATTTGATTTCTGTGACCCGACTTCATTTGGAAGTTAAATGTTTTCGTAAGTTAAGTAATTTCTGTCAAGACAGGAGGGCTTAACGTCGAACTGTGCCCGATGGGTATTTCGAACGAGGAGTCAAACCACTATGCGCCATTCAAACTGAACCACCAGCTTGGCAAATACGAGTCTGACGCCCTGATTTTCTTCTATTTGCTTTACTGATATTCTTTATTTGCAAAACGTTTTAGTTACAATTAATAAACCCCAAGTTGAGAGGAAATGTTTCACTTTTTTTTAACAATCATACGAATCTTATATACGTATATACTGTTCTTATTATTATTTTTTTTTTTTTTTTTTTTTTAGTTTAAGTTATTCATTTTACAACAAAAAATGACGAACGACATATAATAAATATGTTAAATTTTCAAATTTTCCTTAATCCATTGGCTTATCACAGCGGAGGCTCTATTGTAAACCTTTAATGAAAACAACGTTAAGCTGGGGTGATAAAGATCATAATTAAATGGATATTTTTTGTTAAATAAATATCAATACTATCAACATATTAAACATACACAATGGTATTTTTAAAAATGCGTCAATCAGAAAGCAATGTTTTTTCCTTAAGTTATACTTGTAATTTACAACCTCTAATTCCCTACGTATTTACCTAGTAATGGTTTTCTTTGGAATTATGTTTACTTGTAAAATCCGACGTGAAATGTGACCGCAATTGAAACAAACTCCTTCTGTAAAGTTTATTTTTCACTAATGAGTGCAGCTTTAAGTTTGCAAAGTTGGAAAATTTTTAGTCAGGAACTAAGAAAAATATGCGGTATTAAGTACGCTAGTGAGTGGGTGTGCCAGAGGTGGCTTGCCAACTTTACAATATGAGATTTTTGTCGGAAGGCAAAGAAAAAAAGGAACTCCTTCAACCGGATTAAAAGATTTAAACGAAAATAATCCTAGTTAAAGGGTTAAAAAAACAACGAACAATTTGAACCTTCAGTAGTACAGCAGTTAAGCGACAGAAATTTTAAAACTAACATGTTTATTCCAAATAGACTTACAAGGAAGACTTCTACAATTTCAAGTTTGATTTAGACTTAAGACTATTAACCATCCCTAACATTGACTTAGACTTAAGACTACTACCGAAAAACAATTTTACACTTCCTCGTGACAACAAATTGACTTTTCCATACTGTCTATGCCCCTACGAATATCCTAATCCCATCTATCTTCATCTATTCATTACATTATATTACATGCATCATTACATTATATACATACATACGAAACATTCATTTCGTGCAAACATACAATATTTGTACACTATTTGGACTTGTTGATTAATGTTAATTATATTCTGTATTATTATCCTGTCAGAATGCCACCATAGGCCTAACCAAATTCAATTAAAAACCTATAAAAATCAATGTATATTACGTATTTAACGAAAGTCGAAGATACCCTCGTTGAAGGGTAATCAAGGAAAATTCTGACTTGTTCTTTCCCGTATTAAATCATGTAAGACCCCTCTTTTATGTCCAATTGTGATTCTCCATTTAGTACAAATTATTCAGTATTATATAGGTGGGCGGTATGTTCGATACTTTAGCATAAGATATGTCAGTCATACATTGTGCCGTACACTTGAAAAATAAAACTATAAAATGAAAGTTCCTTTATAAGTATGAAATGCCTAATAATATAGGTAAAGAGTTCATAGGAAATTAATTTTTCCCATTAACACAAATATCATTTCAAATTGGAATAAATATCCTAATCAGTTATTGACGAGAGATGACAACTCCCTTTATTATAATATATTTTCAATGTAATGATAAATAGACGGAATCAACCCAAATTAACCACTTTAAAAATAAATTCATGCTGCCTATTTAGCGAAATAAAAATAATAATTCTTACCGCATTGGAAATTCCATCGTGTAATGTTTCCAACACAAAGAACAAACAGCAACTATCCGAGAAAAAGCGGACTGCATTAGCAAAACGAAATGGAGTTTTATTCCCCTACATGGTAACACAATTTATTTGGTTGGTGACTCGGCAAACGTTTGTCTTGGACGTGATAGCTCTTAAAATCCCAATATCTTCAATTAAACTAAAACACTTATCATAATAAAAACATTCACTGAATAAAATGTCTGGAGTTATAAAGGTCAAAGATTTATCAAGAAAAACATTTTAGACTATACTTTCTGATTAGCGCAATTTGTTAAAGGTTAACACTCACATATAAAAATTACCTGTTACAAATTTTAAAAAACTATTTTTTTTTAATAATAAAAATACATGTACAGAAGGCTTAAAATTAAATAAGATTAATAAAGTTAAAAAATACAACTCACCAAAATTGATTATATATGGAAAATGGACGTCGTTAGACGCTCTTGTCACAGCAATGTTCTCCTCGGTTCAAAACTCTCTTATTTTACTGGTCATGCACACACAAAGAAAATGTTATAATTAATATTGATTAGTAATAGGAAAGTAATAAAAGTAATATATTATGGAATTTTTGAAGGAATGTTATATAATATTATAAACAACAGATAGACTGGTAATTATCGAGTTCGCCTTGATAAAATTATTTTAAATTTATTTTTTTCTTACAATCAGTTCGACTCAGTTATTCCTTAGAACTGGTTGTATCAGAGATTGATAAAGAAAATGGCGAACTCAATAATTAGTAAGTGATTCAACAATTATCTAGTTTTTAAACAAAACTCACCGAATAAACATAGATTCATTATATGTAGTTCACTACATAGAAAGTTATAAGGTTACATATTTTCTACTTTTTACCAAAACGCATTACGTGTGCAAAATACAAATTAGTTAATAACGATTATTAAAGTAATAAGTCAAATTGACCTTAGTGGTCAAACATAGGTCAAAATGACTTATAGTTGGCCCATGTGAGCAAAACTTGTTTAGAACAAATTGTAAAGACAAAAACAAACATTTGTAGTACATATTAATAATTGTTGTTGCTATAAGAATATATTATAGCATAATAGGGAATCGAGATGCTCCATAACACAGTTTTAAACAGTTGTTCAGTCTCATTTTGTTTACTTTCAAAATGTTTAAACTATGTTTCTTCAGGAGAAAGCAAGGTCAAGTTAGTTTATTTAGTTTAGTTAATTTTACAACACTGCTTAAACAATCTATTCTGAACAATTGCCGGCTTCGATTATTCCAAGAATAACAAAACGAAGAACGTGCGGATAGTGTTGTGACCCAGTTTAAAAACGTTAGCAAGATCTGGTTTGAAATAGGGCTGTTATGAGTATCTCCGGAGTTTCTATTCCTGTGCAGCCTGTGTTACTGTAATCCTAAAATGAACGCACGCTTCAACGATTCTCGATCAAGGCTGAAAAACAAGCTAAAACCGATTTTTCATAAGACGTCCGTTTCAAGCGAAAAAAACTATTTCTCCCCGAGACAGGGAAAACAATATATTCTTTTTTTGTTATTTTCCGTGTAAAATAATGTAGAGTATACTGCAATGCTCTGAAATCGGATTTTTGTCTCTAGGGTGGTAGCAAGCTTGGAAATATCTATGTGCTCATATTATTTCCAGATATAAATTCTTATCGCGAAGACGAGTAGCAGGTGTTTGTGCTCCCTACAATAAACCGAACGTTGCTCTGCTTTACCCGTATGTAAACTTAATAATAAACGTCTCTTTGTTTTCTGATTTATGTTTGAATAAGGCGGAAAGCGTTTTCTGATTTTTGCCCTCTACCCACGAGTAGAACGTTATATTTTCTTCTTGTCTACGGCAAACAAATCGGAGAAATCCTAAAAAGGGTGCAAACAGCAGAACCGACATCAGCGCATTTCGAACGAATGAGTAATCATCACCCAGTTAGGAAACGATGCCCCGCATTCCATCCATACCTTGTTAATAATTACAAAACGAAAAATAGAATTTTTTATTTAAAAAGAAGAATACATCATCTTTCTTGAGTTGTACTTAATAAACGATAAAACCCTGAACATGTTATATTTGTTGATATCTTAAGCCTGAAATATTTTTTTTTTAAATCCATGCTTACCCATAAGTAATCAACAGTTAGTCAATTAGTAATTGCATGGCTGCAGAATAATGAATAATATAAAATGATATAAAAATAATTGATACATGCCGTACTCAATGCTTCCCAGGTTCTTTTCCCGGGGACTACCATAATATGGATTTTTTTTACTTTTAAAATTAAAATAAAAGATAAATTTAGACCTTGTGTCAAATTTGGTGACATTTTTGTTCAGAAACACAACTTTTAAAAAATAATTACATGTAATAACCTCATGAATTTTGCTACAGTAAAAGTCGTTGTCGATAGGTGGTCCTCGGAGGATCTGACTTGTAGAAAAGGATCCATCCTCACACGATTAAGAATAAGTCATGGGTGGTATTGGCGGACATTTACTTTTGGGCCTAAGCTCTCGTATGTGCCCCGCACGTAGAGAAAGGGTGCATCCTTGGCTCCATATAGAAAGCGTGCAGGAATGCTACCGTATTTTAGATTACGGATTGAACAAGTTTCTATTCATCAGTCGATTCTATATTTTACATAGGATAAGAAACTAATATGTAAAGATGAAATTTAAAAAATATTTTAATCTACCTAAAACATGAAAATAATCTGCGGGCGAACAAATTTAAGGTGTAAAAATAAAATACATAATTATAATGTGAGCAAGCAACGAAGAAAAGTAGGTTAAATTTTTTTTTAGTTTATACGTACAACTATTTTGGGAAAATAAATAAAAAAATTGTCAATTCTGGGAGACCTTCCAATCCAAAGGCTACCGATGATTTTTTTTGTTTTTCTAAAATCGCAAAAACTGTGATAATTTCTTAAGGCTCGACCGATCCACATGAAACTTTAGAGGGATTTAAAACCTTATAAAAATTGGGCTTTCATAAATAAATTATAACTGGACACATAAAATAAAACATTTGAGAAGTTTTAGCTGCTTTCACCCTTATTTTCTCTTTATTTTATAATGGCATAAAATCAAAGCCTTGTCGACAAAGACTCGAAGAAGAGAAGTTAAGATTTCTAACGGTTTTAATTACAATTTAGATTAAATCCAGCGGTGTTATGAATTTTTAAGTGGAACACGAAACATCGACGAGAAAAAAAATTGCCCCCCCCCCACCCGTGAAAATTCGTATTTAAGGGTTTTAAATTGGGCTTAAAACGAATCCGAAGAGTTTTTGTTAACCAAAATTTTTTGCCTACTTTACTGGAAGCTTATTTTGGTTTTTGTAACTTTTATAATCGGATCTAATGCAATACCGTTTTACATATTATTTTCTTATCTTAAGCAAAAAAAAATCAACTGATATTTAATAATGTCAAATATCAAGACCTCCCCATTGTCAGTATGTCTGTCTGATAAAAACGCAAATATATATTTTTTTAATTCAATTTTTTATAATGAGCAGCATACGAGAGGGTGCAGGGCGGTTTAAAGCGTCTAAAAGCCTTATATTAATTATTATGGATTTGTGAGGTCGTGAAATGACCTTAAGCGTTGAAATGACCTTTAAATATAACAATAGTACTTTATTCCGCCAAAGTTCAACCCAACTTACCTATAGAATTTTAAACTTAAGACAGTACAAACGATTTGTCCTTCTTTTTCTCTTTTTATCTAAGTTTAGAGAATGTAACAAAAGAAAATGTAACTGCAATATGTCAGGATATATCATTTATTTGCTACGCCAGAAAAATAATTTATCAGTATTTACTTGTGTATAGGTGATACGTACTTTTCCTCAAAATATATTTACATTTTTTTTAACCAGCAAGTTAAATATTTTGACTAGGTACCTTTTGGTCATACACGGTACATTTTTGGCTGGCTATCGAGATATGTCATCATTTTCATGTCATCGTACAACAAAATATCCAACTGAAATATTCATTTTAATACTGACATCAATAAAGTCATAGAATTTCATAATTTTGGTACCATGTAAATATAATTTACATCCTCCTATAATTAATTGTTGAAAAAAGTTTATATTTTTACAAACAGCGGCCATAAAATTATAAATACTACAATGTTTCTCGTTTTAATACTCTATTATTTTTTGAATTAACAATAAATAGACAACCACAATAAAAACAAATTGTTTAAAGAAGAATGAATGTGAAGATACGGTGGAAAACAGTTAGCCAGATTATGTGTGCCATGGGAAAAGGAAGTACTAGCCTGAGCGCATTAGAGTCGAGACTCATCAGAGATGCATTTTCTCACAGCTACTAATGTGTTTTGTTAGTTTTCGCTTCTTCCGTTTCATTTGACCCAGTTTCATCGGTTGAATATCCCACAGACTTTATACATAACTGTAGTAACCCCCCGAGGGAAGGTCCAGGCGATGAGTTGGTGCCTCTGGAGACTGAACGTCCGAACTTCTCCCCGGACATCCGAGGAATTCAATTCCACCACCTTTGTCGTCGGATGAATAAACGCAAAACGAATACGGTTTTTTCATACTGACTCAATGAATCACTATTTATACCAACGATTTCATAAACTCATAAATAATTTATGATATTTCTTCATGTTTTTATATTTATATATATCGGCCTTAATCAGCATAGTCCTTTTTTAATGCGGACGTCTTTTAAAATTATTTCCTTAATTTTTCCTTATCGTTTTGCACATTACAAAAAACATTTTATACATATTATCCATCCCGATATTTCTTCAATATTGATCCAACAATAAATTCAGATAATCCCTCTTTTTCAAAATATTTGTTTTTTTTATAAATCTACCTACGAAAAATTCTTGAGGCCATCGTCATTTAAGGATTTAAGGATATCATCGTAGAGTAAATATAGATCGAGAAGTAATTAGATTGAAGATTATTTGGAGGTGGGATATCACTTCGTTCGACAATTCGTCACAGGACTTTTGATTGGAAAGATTGTATTTTGCGGATATTGGATGGTTTGTCGCAGCCCATCAGTTCCACTCCAAAGTGGTCCCAATAATGTCTGGAATAGAGCTAGTTGAGTTTTGAGGATGAAAACAGATTTCAGTCCTATGTTTTCGCTGTTTTTCAAGTATTTTGTTAAGTCGTTGCCTCTTAATTATGTCTGAAGATTCGACGTCCTTCTATATATAGCAGTCGATAGTTCCTTGTTGTTGGTGTACAGTGAAGGGCAAGACTGATTTTTCAGTGTAAATGTACACTTGGTACATTTTTCTCAATTTCACTTCTTCCACTTTTTCATTAATCCCTAACTAAAACCTACGTCACACCAGACCGCATCTCACGATCTCCGACTAATCCTAAATTACCTCAAGGCGTACTTGGATGTTCGAGGTCGCTCGGCTAAGATTCGGAGGTATCATCAGCAGTTGGGATGTATAGGAAAGTCAGCAGTATAAATAGGAGAGGGCCCAAAACGCTCCCTTGTGAAACTCCTGCTTGTATCGGTCTAATCGGTCTAACTTGGTTGCAGTATTTAACCGATCATAATGCTTCGTAAATGTGTCGAATTGTGCTTGAATAATAAAATGATTGATGCTCCAGATATCGCTTAATTTCAATTTTTCATATGGCCGTGAATTAAGCTGTAAGCTTGTATGTGTTCATGTGGTTCTTACAATAAGAAAAAGCTTATAAGGCCAAAAAATAGTACGATATACCTGTTGAAACAGAGGCCTTGGTAGTTACTATAAATAACTGGCTGCGATTTTCACCAGATTGTCTCTTTGAATTGAGTTATATCGGGAAAATATAGAACTTTTAACAATTTATGATCTAAACACCATAAAATATTCAAAACAATACACTAATTTATTTTTTGTGACGGAGAACATCAGATGTTTTCATTGAAACGATCAAATGTAAAATTTATTACTAAGCGAAAATAGTAAACATTTATTTTACTAGAAGGAGGATGGGCCACTGCAAGAGGAGGAAAATTACAAATCTACTTTTATTAGTCACGGCCGAGCCTATAAGAAGATTTTTGAAATCGTACATATCTTCTAGTCTCAATTTTTGAAACATGCTCACTCTCGAATTGGCTGCGCAGAGTTTTGTCGGTGTGCCCACTGCGACAAACGAGCCGTTGCATATCAGTGGGACTCCTTGGTCGCCGTAACAAAGAAATCCAGCTTGTATGTCGATCTGTAGGCCACCGGCACAAACGGCATCACTATTGTCCGTGTCGAACGGGACATAGCTCAAATCCGAATCCAGCAACAGTCTATCGATGCAGTTGAACAGGTCTATAAACCTCAAAGGCTTTTTTAATAAAGTTTTTGAATTCGGCGCCCCACTGCCGGGTTTGGAAGCCCCCCAGCCGTACGTCCAACACCAGTTCCTCTCGCCCAACATATAAGCCCGGTAAATTTCCCTGAAAGCGAGTTCGTATTCTTTTTGCGACTTCGGAAGATTTGGTATCACGTTCAAATTCGGCATAACTGTCAACGCATTTTTCAGTTCCATATAGCCGAGATTGTGAATCCAGATGTCCAATTTCTCGACGTACTCGCATTTCTTGTCTCGCAACAATTTCTTGACATCCGCCATAATCGATTGTTTCTTATTGCCGACTTCTTTAACACCGGCCACGATGACGTAGTCTTGAGGTCGGTTCAGCGGATATTCGAGGGTGTCCGGTACGTAGAGGACGCAACTGCAAGTGGTGAGTACTGTCTTCAGAGTGATGAAATTGACAGTGCACAGGTGAAAACTATCCTTCCTCCTCTGAAAACTGGCGACGTAATTTCTTTCGCCGGCTACTGAATCCTCCCGGCCCTCCACCAATCTTTTAATCCTCCGCTTTGGCGAATTTGACAATTCCAAGTGGTTGTTATACGAGTCGGGACCAAAACTACCTACGCCTCGTACAGCACCACTTATCGCAAATAAACCAAAATGACACAAAACTATGTTACATAAATTCATCTTGACCGGAAACGTATGTCTCTCATTTTTAAATATATACATATATTTAAATATTCATAAAAATCATCTGCATAATTCCATTTTAAAAAAGATAAAGTGTAATAGTTACGTATTTTATGACATGTTAGTGTAAATTTTTGATAGAATTTTTTTCGCAGACTCGTAATTTTTATTTATTTTATTTTATTTAGTTCATTTTACCAAGTTTTTAAAAGGTTTAAGATAGTTGACCATGAGTCGTTTCAGGGTAACATTCCCTGTATTGTTATATTATGTATGATTAGGAAATTCATCTTTTTTTTGTGCTTTTACTTATTGTATTTATTTTATTTTTATTTGTGTATTAATGCCAATGCCAGCTTCTATTGTACAGATCATTTCTAAAACAATAAATAATAATAATAATAATCCGTATATGTTTAGCGGTCATAATTGACCATATTAATTATTTCAATTAATTATTCTTTTTATCAAAGGTTTTGAGTGAGATGAAAAAGAGTGTGATTCGAACCCACGACCTTTGCTTAATACGCCGCTGCTGTAACCATTTGTCACGATAGCTCAAGTGGTTAGAACAGCGGCGTATTGAGTCGAAGGTCGTGGGTTCGAATCCCGCTCGTGGCACTAACTTTTTCATCTCAATGAAGACCTTACATAAAAAGAATAATTAATTGAAATAACAGTAACAGTGGTTCCAGATCAGAGATTCTCTTTCACATTACTTACACTTAAAAGTACTTTAATCTGGTTAAGCTTGAGCAAGTTTAAAAAACACTAAATAAAACAATATCATCTACAAATGTTAATAATTTGATTTGTGCTTGAGAGTTTTATTATTGGATAAGGCCCATTTCGACAAAGCCCTCTCCCGTTTAATTCCACTTTTGCTTTTATATATCTAACTCTTGCATATGTTGCTATTTCATCTGTCCATCTTGTAACGGTCTTCCTACTACTTATACAAGTTTTTTGCTGGTGTATGGTGAAAGAGTTTTAGTGTTTTTATGACATTTCCATTTCAGTCTGAGCTATATGCTACACAGTGCTTAATTGGGTCATAGACAGAGGTTACATCCCTTTGTACGTTTTGTGATAGATTTTGTCATTAGCTTAATCTTTTATTGGTTTACCTTCCTTTACTTCTGTTCTATTATTTTTCTTAATATGTCTGCTAGATCTTCAGGAGCTCATTTTCGTGACATTGTCCTTGAATAAAAAACATTCCTCGCATGTGAGTTTGATACATAAAATATTGATATTAAATACATATAAGACAAGGATTATCAAAAACTTCAGAAAATCTCGGCATCATTAAAAATAAATTAAATACATATATATAGAAAAAAATTCTCAGCGATAAGTTTAATATGAAAAACTTCGGCTGTTTTCTCTTGACGTCTGACATTTTTTTGAAAGGTTCAACACAAGTTTTAACATTAAATACAGTCAAAACAAGCGAAAATTATCTGTTCAAGAATAAAAATATTACGGAAATAAATAAATCGAGGAAAATAACTGTAGATACTCCACTGATTAAGAATAGGACATGCGTGGTACACGCGGACATTTACTTTTGGACCTAAGCTCGTCCGCCATGTAGAGAAAGGTTGCTTGATGGAGCCCACCTAGTTGAACAGTGCAATTCCTTGGCTCTATATAGAAAGCATGCAAGAATGGCACCGATTTTTGGAGGAAACGAGGTTGTCCTGTTGACAACCCCTGGAGGTCAACCTTGGACTGTTAAAACCGAAGTCTGACTCCGGACAGCCCACACCCGGGGTGGGGCGAGTCCTGCCGATAATTTATCGTAAACTACACAAAAGCAATTGGTGGATTGCAAGAAGTGTTAGGCTCAACTCTATACACACGTGTGTATTGTATATACATGCACATGCAGATTTGAGCTTACATAAATCAGTAGGAATGCCAGCCGATATTAGAATTTGCTTGAGCACGGAAGCTGCCCCTGTTTCGATTTTTAGAGAAAACAGGGCTTTTTTATTGGATATAATACTTTATAGAAATCTCGTTTCGTGTTTCTTTGTGTATGATGAGACTGAATGTATTTATTAGCGTGCATTAAACTGTGACTGGCCGATGGCGGAATATTGAGTACCTCAACGACCCTCAATTAGATTAGTTATATAATACATAAAGGGTGATGGAGGAATATCGAATACTCCAGCACTCACAGTGAATGTTTGTACGTAAGAAAGAATGTATTTAAGATTGAGTAAGAGTGTGAATGGGAGGTTGCATTGATGGTTGAAATGACTTAGCTGTTGATAGTCCGTGGAGCTTGATAGTCGTTGGCTGGACGTATAAGAACGAGTTCTGAACCCCAGGACTGCCAACACCCGATGATTCTCGAGTCCTGCCGGTAATTTATTGTAAACTACAAAAGCCTGAATTTGCGGCGGACTGCGGAAAGTGATAGGCTCAGCTCTTCACCCGTATCTATGTGCACCCGTGTGAAAAGGTGGGTTTATAATGTAATAACAATGTTTATGGGCCGACAAACAGCTGAGATCATTGCCGCCCCTCTGCGTGTTTTACTTTTTTTTCTGATCTTCCACGCTACTTGTTTTAAACTGCAAACATCTCAAGGTGATCATTGACTCTTTGCTTGGGCTGATATAAATGATCTATTGATACTAAAATATATAACTATATTGCATAAATGATAAAATAACAACTTCGTTTTAATATTTTTAGTTTTGTTCTATATTCAAGGAAATTAAACATCGACATCACGATTGTTTATCTTTCTGCCATTGTTTGTAAAAAAGCAATCAAGTTGTGCTTATAATTGCAATTTCGGATCAAATTAAATATTAACGATCCTTTGACCCATTTTTTTATTATATGCAGAGGATATTCAATAGAAACCCAGGACAAAATTACATAGCTGCTCTTCAATTTATTCATCGGGTTCATGAGCGGACAGTTTTATATATTTTGTCATCCATATTTTAGCACCTACTTAACTTAATTACTATTGTGAAAATATTATGTTTTGCTATTGTTCCACCTGGTCTAAGTACCTTATATTTTCTGTTGGGTACTACAGACCCTGCGTGTAGCATAGTATACTATTACATAATGCAATTAAAACCTGGTCCTTCATTAGCGTTTTTGAATAGGCAGTTTTATTTCTACGCTAAACTTTAGCGTTTACTCAAGAGAAAATTGTACAAAATATTGTATATTTACGATATCTTAACTAGTCTACATATTATATTCAGGATATTCTAAAACCGCAATGTAAAATTTAAATAAATATAAGTTTAACACCAAATGAATAATAAAATAGCTTTAATTTTTTACAAATACAATGAAAAACAAAAGCTAGAAGCAAGAAGTATAGTGACGCCGATTAGATTTAAAAAATCTTCCATTATAATCGTAAGATTTGTATCGTCTGTAAAAAGGATGGAGGGGCGGCGCGGGGAAAAAATTGAAACGCCAAAATGTTTTATGTAGCTGAATGCGGAATGCGAAAGATGAAAACATGACTAATCTCAGCATTAAAAGAAGCGGCCTTCATCAAATCTATACCGCTAGTAAAATACTGCTGGTGGAATCATAAGTATACAATTGAGGCTATCATAAAAGAGCAGCTTGGCATAAATATAACATAAAACATAATTAAAGAGGATCAGGAAATACCTTACCTCTACCATTAGAAAACACCCAAGTCGATTGATGATCATACGACGATAAATTGCCTTCTTGCTCCTAGCACTGCTGACATCAACGGATTTTCCGGCCAGTTTCTTTGCTATTGATCCGGAAGACTTACTGTATATAATATTAAAGAAGTATGTCTCAAAGTGATTTTCAGGAACTTTTTTGGATTCAATAGCCTTTTCTCTTCTGATTTTGATAAAGGTAATAAACAAACTCGACCAAAATGGATGTATTTTTATCTTGCAGAGAGATGGCTGTTGAGGGTATCTTGAGAACGGTCGTTCCAGAGGAGTGAAATGTGAGAAATTTTACAATGGTTCTTCCATCAGCTAAATCTCCTAGATTTTATTTTCACGTTTACCCGTCTTCTTATTTATTTTGCACCGGATGTTACAACACCGGTTCTCCAACATCTTCTGCCGCACTTGAAACTTCTTTTGAGGTACAGTGACAATAGGGTGAAAACTGATATTGTTCTGCAATTGATCTAGATACATCTTCACTACCACTTGTACGCAGATTTAGCATTTGACCCGCCACCTTAATACATACAATCCCTCGAGTAGTAGTGAAATAGGGAAAGTGATGTGAAACCCGTTACTATTGTTCTACTATTGATCTAGGTATCTCATCACTTCCGATTTGTACATATAACGTTCGACACGTCACTTTATAAAAAGGATATTACAAAGATCTGCAGAGGAAAATTTATGACAATCTTTTCAATAAATGTCATTCATTATACACTGAAGGTTAGAGCACCGATTCTCGAACATCTTTTGCTGTTCTTGAGTACTGTCCTTTGGGTGATAGTGAAAATGGTAGCAAAGCTCTGACTGTCGTTCTACTATTGATCTAGGGATATCTTCATCCGACCTGAACACAGATTTAACTTTTCACCCGTCACATAATTATTCACAGGATACAGCACAAATTCTCGAACATCTTCCTACTTGGATACCGTCCATTAAGAAAATAGTGATAAAGGTGTGACAATTGTTGGTATCGTTGTTCGATGTATCTAGTTTATCTTTATTTCCAACTTTTAGATTTACTTTTGACCCGTCATCTTATTATATACAGGATATTACACATCTTCCGTAGTTTTTGACCATCTTCTTCCAAACTTGAGTCCTTTAAGTAAAATGAAAGAGTGAAAGCTGTATGAAAACTGTTACTATTGTTCTACTATTGGTCTAGGTATCTCATCACTTCCGAATTGTACATATAACGTTCGATACGTCACCTTATATAAAAGGTATTACCCAGATCTGCAGAGGATAATTTATGAGAATCTTTTCAATCAATTTATGACCCGTCTCATGTTACAGCACCGGTTCTCGAACATCGCCGTACTTGAGTACCTTCCTTTGAGTGATAGTGAAAATGGTGTCAAAACTCTTACTGTTGTTCTACTATTGATCTAGGTATATCTTCATCCGACCTGAACACAGATTTAACTGTTGACCCGTCTCCTAATTATTCAGAAAATACAATAACAGTTCTCGAACATCATCTGCTTACTTGGGTACCATCCTTGGATTAACAGTGATAATGATGTTGTTATTTCTCCCATTTATCTAGGTATATCTATATTTCCGAATTTTACGTAGATTTACCGTCTGACCCATCACCTTATTATATACAGGGTATTACTCATCTTCGATAGTTTTTGACAGTCTCCTGCCGTGCTTGTGTCTTTTGAAAATACCATTGATCTAGGTACATCTTCGTTTCAATATTGCTCGTTGAATTATCATAAGTCTCGTGTATTTATTATAAAAGGTTTTTATAGATGTGCTCAAGAAGGTTTAGACCGATTTTCGACTATGTTTGTACCATCTTTAGTGAAACATGAAAAAAAAAATTGACCCTTGGTGTAAGAATGTAAAGAGTGCACCGTACGGAATATTACTATAGTTTAAAATCTATTGCGTGAATTGTATTATAGCGATTATTCTATCATTCGTGTGAAAAGAAATAAAATGACGTTGCGCAATGCAATTTCACTTCCGGCTCATCCGTAGTGTCTATGACTGCTCCGATTCCTTATATGGATGGTGTTCCAGTTGATCCTGGATATCTATATTTCTTCTCTTTCGAATTTTAACATTCCGTTTTAGAGCTAATCGTGGAAACTGTAATCTAAGCTGATTAATACTGCTCGATTGTCGCTATTGTTCCATAACGGGTTGTAATAAAATATCAACCCCCTTTTGTATTCTGCCGGCTGAATCCACCCCCATCTCGCTGCTGCCATCTATTTGAGCACAATTTAAACCCTGTTCAAAACAGAGGGTCATGCTTAAATTCTTCGCCCTTAGCAACAATTGTTCAAAACAGACGAACGCCTAGTACAGAGGTGGTATTTGATTTTTTTTACCGAGAGACTTTTTAAATAAGAAAAAGTATTTGTGTTTTAAGTTGAAATTTTGATCCGGAGTAAGCGTTGACCCCGTTAAATCCCTCAGGACGTTCTATTTCTATGGCATAAATAATGAATTGGGGTCAACTGATGGGTCCAGTTTCAATTTAACTTTTCATTGAAGTGACATTTTAGAAATACTTGGGTTCGCTTACCTCTCCCTGTGGTATTCTTCTACGATAGAGTCATCGTCAAATTCGCTGAAATCTGGAAGAGAATCACCCTTGAAACTCGTATTGCCTAAGCTGTTGTGTAAATCAGAGTTCATGATTTTCGCTCTATGCACTGTATTAATAAAGGGGTTTCCCGCACTGGGTACGCTCGTCGTCCTCAGTGGCGATCGGGTTTTCACTGGTCAGAAAGCAGAAGCGGAGGATCAAAACGCGTCAAGCCTTTAAACTTACAAAACGTAAATAAAGCATTCGTTAAGCCGAGAGAGAGACAGAGAATAACAAGACGGAGCTTCGGACTGACCAGTGAACATCGACTTGGATCGATTCTTCCAACTCGACTTGGGATCGATCAACCCAACAGAACATTGGCAATGAGGAGCTCAACGATAAACTTTCGAAAAACTACACATACGGCAGTTTAAGAAAACATTTAACATGGATATGTTTTTGGGTTGGATTAAAAAAACAACCCCCTCAACATTTTGTTAGTATAAAAAAAGGATCAATAAATGAATTGTAAATTCAACAAATATCTTGAAGTTACTCTTATATTCAAGCAGGTCTCATCTACAGCTAAGATGAGGATTTAACAAAATTTGGGCTGGCTTAATGTTAAATTACAACATCCCATTAAAAGCTAAACTCGATATATTTAATGATGTCTCTAGGTTTATTCTGTTCTATGCATGCCAAATTTGAACATAACAACAGTATGACTTAGTTGAGAAATTTCTGAATTTTTTTTATCAAACAGCTTTTTGGCTTCCCATTCTTACTCCCAGAATCCTAGCTAAATATTGTATTTACAGTGATCCACGAACCTATTGATGGTATCTACACTGAGGCTTCACTTTAAGTATGTCCTGAAAATTCTTAATCTTCCTAGTTCCCATCTTCTAAAAATTACTGCTCTTGAGATTATAAAACAACACGTTCTAGTTCTCCCACAGGATACTCTATTTTCTAAATATTCCACCCCACATTACTTAAATGTTTATAATATTTCCGAATGGAAACGGATTCTTTTTTTTTTTTTTTTTTGCAAAGATCAGTGTACTTCTTCAGGAAGAGTCTGTGATGCTCCGACACTCGTGTTTTGCCCTTTTTAAAAAAAGGATGGAACTCCACAATCACTCCATCATTCATAATTTCTCGTGTTTTGCTTTATAGAGATCTCGATCATACAGTTTCCCACTGCCATTTATTGTCTGACTCTAATCAGCATGTGATTCTGGGTGATTTGCGGTGGGTTTTTAAAATTAGGTGCAATCTAATTTGGTTAAATTACACCCCTGGATGGAAGCGCCTTTTGCCCTATGATCTCTATGTAACTCATAATGTTAGAAAGTATATGTTGCATTTCTTAGTAGAATGCACAATTTTAAAAGAAATTAGTAGCAGTTCCCTAACTAGAGATTAACTAATTACTAAGCTAAATTCTGACTCAGACCGCATTTGTAAAACATTACAGACATGCATGGTAATACAGATATATTTATGTTAAAGAACTAAATTTTGTTTTTTGATTAGTGAGGTACAATTTAATTTCAATTTTTTATTATCTGTTTTATTTTACTTTTGGCTTTACTTTCATGTTTTTTTATTTTTTTCTTCTTCTTTCACTTTTTGTATTATTCTGTTCTTTTGTGTTTTATTTCTTTTCATACACTTCTGGCAGACAGAATTTTCTATGCTGTACTGTGCTTACTGTGTAGTTATTTTATGTTACTGGATTATAACAAATAAAGTACTATAATATATTATGTATTGCAAGTGATAATGTACTATTATTATTATATTGCAATACAGGTTCATGATTTCACGATGTAGAATAGGAGAAGAATATTTATTTTTATTTATTTATTTTTTAAAATAAAAACTAATTAAAAGGTGGAAAGTTTTGTTAATAGAATGTAATTTTACAATTCCTGATTGGAGAGTTTTTCAAATATCAATGTTTTAACCTCTAGGCAGTGCAATACAATGCATCAATATGTTTATTGGTAATAGACCTGAGTGTGGACTGTGGGTTCAGAAAAGACTTAATTCTGATCAGCACCAACCTGTGCTTGGTTAACGTAGTTTATTGTTGCTTAAAGGATTCTTGACTTGAACTTAACTTCAAGATATTTGCGGTAGTCATCCCCAAACATATTTGTCAGTTAATTCTAACTGTTTTAGCCAAGCTCACTAATGAAGATGATAGGATGCCTGCTATCTGACATACCAAAGAAGGGAAGATAGATCAGGGTGATGGGAAAGGACCAAACTATAGGTTCATCATCTCACTGACCTCATAATTTGAAAATACACTTGATCGTCACTGATCATTGTATATTGTTCACTAAGAATTAAATAGTAATAAATTCTACACATGCCAGGTAAACAAGCACACAACTGCAAAGGCCTAGACATAAAAAATACCTGAATTTTACAGAATCTATAAAAAGATGAAATTATTAAAAACTTACACAGTTCCTTTGCCTAGCTTTCATGAAATATATCTCCTTCATTAGTACTATGAACATACAATTAATAATTTAAAAGATTAACAAACTATGTAGTTATTTTATTTTATATTATTGTATTATAACAAATAAAGTACTATTATATATTATATGGCGCAAGTGACAAAGCATTATTATTGCAATACTGGTTTATAATTTCATGGTGTAAAACAGGGTAGGATTTTTTTTTAACGCCGTTAAAAGTCGGAAAGTTTTGTCAAAAAGAGAATGTAATTTTAAAATTCACAATTGGAGGGTTTTTCAAATATCGATGTTTTAACCTCTTGGTAATGCAATGTATTGCATCGATACTTTAGAAAGACAAATTGTTGGAAGTGTCCATTTTTGGCTGTTGTCTGCTTACAAAGTAACACCAAAGTATAAACAAAATGAAATAATTTCTAGATAAATGATCTGAATGTATAAAAACTGGAACGACAAGATGATTATACATAGGCAAATTCCCCTTGTATATTATCAATATGGCCGGTGGATCAGTCTTAAAATCAATATGGATGCCTGATGTTTAGGATATAAAATGAACTTGTAGTTGGAAAGTTTTTTTTTAAATGATTTTATTACACATTTTCGAGTTCAGGTGAGCCCGGTTTCGAGGAAGTCGCAGTTGTAAACAAAACTAGAAAGGAAAGGGTAAATCAAGTGATAAATTCCAGTACGGAAAATGAAATGGGCTGTTCAGATATTCATCGTCTCGGCCTTGTGTCTAGTTATAAAGAGTTTGGACGATCCGTACAAAGTTCTCGGCATACACAGGTCCTCCAGCGTTCCCGAGATCAGAAAAGCGTACAAGCAGCTGGCTAAAGAATGGTGAGTCCCTTAGTCTTACGGTCCGGGTGATGTCTTGTTTTCCCTTCGATGTCATTGATAATGAGTCATGAGGATGTCAGTGATAACGTTGGGAGGTAAAAACGTTCAGAAAAAAATATAGTGATAACGTCCTCCCATTCATAAACTTGCTTTTCTCCTGGGCCACGTGCTCTACGGCCGGGGTATCCGGGCCGATTTTATTCTCACCTCCTTTAGGGTTTTATTTGTACTTTTCTAGGTTAAATACAAAAATAAACGCTTAATCCATTTTTTCTGTCCTTGATTGCGGCTTTTATGAATGTTTGCTTGTACAGTTTCAAATTTTAACATTCAACGGGATAAAGGATCTTTTTTTTAAATAAATTTTCAGATTGCAATAAAAGCTTGAAAGACTAAAAACGAAAAAGAGAACAATTCCAAAAAATCAAGCTGAACCATCCCACTTGCATGTACCCCTGATAATAAATATTTACATTATACTGAATAAACATACATTAATAGGTAGAACTTATCAATGCATAGGCATGTTATATTACTCTGAAACCCTATAAATTATTTTCAAGTTCTCAGAGAACAATAAGCTTTATGTGCTAAGAAAAACAATCATAAAATAAGTTTAATTTGTAACATCTATTTATTGCTAAAGACTAGGGTGCACAGACTGTCTGCAATGGAGCTATGGTGCTTGTCTGCTTAAAAAAAATTCTGCTCACAGAATTTGTCAATGTTATCCATGGCATTTGTTTATCAGGTGACATATGAAAGGAAATAAATTATTCTCCATAATCAGGAGACTGAGTAGTTAGGGCATCCCACTCGTATCTGCGACACTAACAGTTGAACTATTCTTAAATAATCTTAAGCAAAATGGTGTTCGGATTGCACTAAGAAGAATGGCCTTACAATAGACATGCTTGTTGGTAGTAGACCAGAGTGTATGGATTCAAAAAAGACTTTTCTCATGAGCATCGGCTTGTGCTTGGTTAACAAAATTACTTGTTTTTACTGAGAGTATTCTTACTCTCTAATTGCATAAAATACAACAAGGCGATGTTGAATATGCTGTGTACTAAGGAGAACAATCATAGGTTTAATTTGTCTTATCTTGAATCACTATTTATTGGTAAAGACTAGGGTGCATAGATTCTCTGCAATGGAGCCATGGTGCTCGTCTGGTTAAAAGAAATAGTGTCTCACAGAACATGTCAAAGTTCTCCATAACGTTCGTTTATCGGGCAACATATGAAAGGAAATAAATTGTTCTCTATAATCAGGAGACAATGATAGCTGAGTAGTTAGGGCATCCTACTCCTATTTGCCACACTAATGGTTGTTCTATTCTTCATAAACTTCAGCAAAATATGTTTGGCATGCTTGTATTGCACTAAGAAGAATTGTCATATAATAGACATGCTTATTGGTAGTAGACTAGAGTGTGCGAATTCAAAAAAGACTTATTTCTCACCAGCATTGGCCAGTGCTCGGTTAACAAGATTACTTGTTTTTACTGAAAGGATTCTTGACTCTCAAATTGCATAAAATACAACAAGGCGATGTTGAATATGCTATATACTGAGAAGGACAATCATAAAATAGGTTTAATTTGTTAACTTACTATTCATTGCTAAAGATTAGGGTGCACAGACTCTCTACGATGGTCCAGCCTACAATGGAGCCATGGTGCTCGTCTGGTTAAAAAAAAATGTGTCTCACAGAACTTGTTAAAGTTTTCCATGACGTTTGTTTATCAGGCGACATATGACAGGAAATAAATTATTCTCGATAATCAGAGACAATGGTATCTGAGTAGTTAGGGCATCTCACTCGTATTTACCACACTAATGGTTCTGCGTTCGAATCCCAGCACAGCACATGTAATCTTATTTGGTAATAATTTGTAAAAAATATGTATAGCGATTTGACCCCTTGTCTGTGACACGTGTCAGGAATTTGGACATTAGGCCTTCAGTATGGCAGGAATTACTTTATTTTACTATTCTTCATAATATTCAGCAAAATGGCGTTTGTATTACATTGAGAAGAATGGCGATGCAATAGACATGCTTGTTGGTAGTGGACCAGAGTGTGCAAATTCATAAAAGTCTTATTTCTGATCAGCAGGCCGATGCTTGGTTAACAAAATTACATGGTTTTTGTTGATAGGATTTTTGACCCTCACATTGCATAAAATGCAACAAGGCAATGGTGAACATGCTTCATGCACTGAGAAGATCAATCCTACAAATGTTTTAAGTTCTAAAATGTCTACTTATAATTTGATCCTCACCGATCATCTGGTCAGCCTATCCTCGCTGGGTTGTACTGTCACCCATCATCATTTCAACATTTCACTGCCTTCAAAGTGCCTGTCTGAATTAAGGCCATGAAACTTATGACAAACATGTTATGAATAGACAGTAAAGACACACTGAAGATGGCAAAATGCCGAAACTGATATGACATACCAACTCTGCAGGAATAGGCAGAGCAAGAGGATTGGTAATGATCAATTTAGGGATTAGGTTCATCACCATGTAGACCAAAGGAGGAAATCTCATGATTGCCTAAACTTAATATTTGTTGCTAGAAGACCAGGGTGCATGGATTCTCTAAAAAAGCTTACATTTGTTCAGCCATGGTGTTTCTCTTAAAAATATCTCATATCACACAGAAGTTGTTTTTGTTCTCCATGGCACTTGTTCATTAGCCAACATACGAATGGAATTGTTCTCCATAATCAGAGGACCATGGTGACTGAGTGGTTAGGTTGTCCAACTCATATTTAACACTTAACGGTTCTGAGTTGGAATACTAGCAAATCAGCAAATGTAAATTTAATTGATAATAAAGGTTAAGTGGTTTAACCACTAGTCTACAACACTCAACTGGTAGGTGGACAATAAGCCCTCTTGTATGAGAGGAATTGCTTTATTTTACTATTATCCATAATCTCCAGCAAAATAGTGTTTAACCTGCTTATCATGCACCAAGATTGGTCATACAATAGAAATACTGTTTATTGGTGTACTGTGTGTGTGGTTTCAGAAAAGACTTAATTCTGATCAGCACCAGCCTGTGCGTGGTTAACATAATCACTTGTTGCTTAGAGGCTTCTTGACTTGAACTTAACTTGAAGATATTTATGGTTTGGTCATTCCCAAACATCTTGGTCGGCCAATTTTTACTGTTTTAGTCAAGCCCACTTCCTAAGTTGGTAAGATACCTGGCATCTGGAGATCTGGCATACCAAAGAAGTTTAGATAGATCAGGGTGATGGGAAAGGACCAAACTATAGGTTCATCACCTCACTGTCTCACAATTTGAAGATACTTGATTTTCACTGATCATTGTGTAATCACCTGAATTTTACAGAATCTGTAAAACGATCAAATTATTAAAAAAATTACTCAGTTCCTTTGCCTAGCTTTCATGAAATATATCTCCTTCATTAGAATTATGAAATTATAATTATAGTTTAAAAGTTTAACATATTGGCCATCTATTTATCATGTTTAAACCTATGGTTTTTAAGCTCATTGAAATTAAGTTAGTATTCTGTTGAACCAAATCGAATATGATCAGTACATTATATAACAAAAATATTATTTGGTGTAATTTTTACAGGCATCCTGACAAAAATGATGATCCAGCTGCCGCTGATAAATTTGTCGAAATCACACAAGCATACGAACTTCTTTCCGATCCAGAAAGAAGAAGGCTTTTTGATACTTTTGGCCGAGTGGAGGAATCCCGGCCACGCCCCGAACCCCAGTATAGGCAGTATGATCCTTTCGACGACATATTCGCTGGTTCAGGATTTAGATTTAGGTTCTCCGATAGAGATATCACACTCTTCCACAAACTTTCTATAACGTCTAGGTAAATTTTTTTGAAAATGATTTTTGTTATAATTATTTCATTTTGTAAAACTAATTTGACCAAATTGTTTTAGGGCTTATGAAAATATCCTTGTACCAAAAAGTTATAGGACTCCGCATTTGCTTCTTTTCTACTCCGACTGGTGTTTCCCATGTCTCCAAGTAGAGCCAGTATGGAAAAGGATAATGGAAGAGCTCGAGCCAATCGGTGTCGGTATCGCGACGGTTCATGCGGAAAATGAAAAAGGGCTGGCTAGAAAAGTTGGTGTACCTTCCCTACCTTGTCTCATCCTCCTTTCTGATGGGAGGTCAAGCGTTTACAAAGAATCATTGTTCAGTATACAGAAAGTTGTTGGTTAGTATTAAAAAAAAAATAGTATTTTACTCTCAGATATAGGCCATCTTAAGATTTTTTATGAATTAGAGATGGTTATCTTTATATTATTAAAAATTAATATCTTTTTCAGAATTTGTACGAAACAAAATGCCTTATAAGATGGTGCCTCAGATAAATGATGAAAATGTGGATGTT
Organism: Cimex lectularius; assembly: GCF_000648675.2. Lineage (NCBI taxonomy): Eukaryota > Metazoa > Arthropoda > Insecta > Hemiptera > Cimicidae > Cimex > Cimex lectularius. The sequence goes on from NW_019392746.1 coordinate 674,675, forward strand.
TTTCTTTCCGGGTGGGTTGACAATAAAGTCCGCGCTCTTGTTTTTCAAAGGTCAGATCCTTTACGTCTCCGCTACCTTCTGACAGCCTTTTACCACAGGGATCGAGTCGCTTTTGGGTAATATAAACATATATTTTTTTGTTTAAAATCTCCATTAATAAATAATACGTTTTTTTTTTTATAATTGTATTTCAGTTATGTTCCATTGGGGCCAAATATGTTAAAAGTCAGAGAAAAATATCAAGTATCGAGCGAGCAAGATGCGCTGCTCGTCTTCAATGAAATCACAGAAAGACCGGTTGCTTCTGTCAGTATGGCTGACATACCAGTTCATACAATGCACGATGTCATAAACAATAACAATTATCTACTACTACCCAGGCTCTCATCCCAGGTACGGTAAATCAGACTTTTCGCAGTGACATTTAATAATCATTTTTATTTTTAATTAATTATTTTTTTGATTTTTTTAGGCTTTATTGGATGCATTATGTCCAGCTGGTATGTCTTCTACAAGAAAGAGATTGTGTGTAGTTTTGGTATGTCAAGATACCCCCAGTCATGACCCTCACCGCCAATCATTAAGACGATTTGCCCTCGAGTCTCATTATTCAAAAGAGCGAGTAAGATTTATGTACATTTATCAAGAGCGGCAACCCCAATTCATCAGCGCTTTGACATCTGGTACGTACATTTAAAATTTCCGCCTTGAATAAATAAATAATCTATTGTTATTGCAGGGAAAAATAGCCCTGACGAGCCACTTCTACACGTGGCTATACTTTGTAGAAGGGATTCGTCACATGTCAAGTATGAATGGATCAGCAGTCAGGAAACTTGGGAAAGTTATAACAACACAAAACAACACTTGGAATCAGCGATTGATAGAGTTCTGCACACTACGCAAGTATGTTTTCTTAAAATCTCATTATATTATATACGAATTGTAGAAATATAAATTTACATTTTATACAGCAATCATTACTGAATGAAGCTGTTATCGGAGAGCTGATTGATGAACACACGCAGGGTATTATGTCCAAACTCTTAACAAGGTTCCTCCAGACGATTGATGCACTTCAAGAGTCATTAGGAAAGGAGCATATCCTTCCAGCTTTATCCGTACTAGCGACAATTATGATCATAATAGGAGCAGGGTATTGCATGAACTACCTAATGTGAGTAACATTAGAATTTAATTCCTTTATTCTAACTTCTGTATCATTGTAAAAATGCAATGCGACTAATCGATTTTGGGTTTTTTTGTTAAATAATAAATCTTGTTTACAGGAAAGAAATGCTAGAAAGCATAGAGAACTCTTTCAAAGTGGATAACAGACAATTACAAAAATTCAAAAAATAAATCAAATACAATTTTTTAAATTGATCGCTGGTTATTATTTGTTTTAAATTTAGTGCAGTCGGCATATTACTAGAGTATAGTTTTCTTCAAAATAAAATACCTCTTTAAAAATTATATTATCATCTAAAACTATTTTCAAGTCAAAGATTATATTATACGAAGGAATATATGAGAAAATATTAGGATTACTTTACAATTAATTAAGGTTTTTAGTTGAGATGAAAAAAAGTTAATGGTACGAGAGGGATTCGAACCCTATTATAAAGTATGGTCAAGCAGACCACGAAAATAGTGAATTTAATGAATTAAAATGAAGTACACTTCACTAAAGCTCTCCATCGCCATTTCAATTGTCGTCGAGAATCCAAACCGATTACACGACATTTGAAAAATGGCAAAAGGAGGGAAAACTCATAAGGTGGGGTTGAGATGGGGAGTTGATGTCCGAGTGGATCGAGGTCATGATAGCTCAGATGGTAGAGTAGAGGCGTATCTAGCCGAAGGTCGTGGGTTCGAATCCCTCTCGTGCCATTAACTTTTTTTCATCTCAACTAAAAACCTTAATTAATTGTAAAGTATTAATTGGTCAAGCGGACCACGGAAATAGTGAATTTAGGGAATTAGGAATACTATAAAGTATATGTAATTCTCAGGTATAATTGATTTGAACTTTGAAATATATTACAGGCAAAAAGTTCACACTGTTTTACTTTAATAATCGCTATGTGTGACTACTCAAGATTGTAGAGGCCACCTTTACATAATCATGGAGGCAGCATGAGTGAAATAAAGGTTAAGGGCTTTCAAATTCAATTTATTGATTATTCGGAGATCATGAGATGCGTTTTGGTGTGATGTAGGTTTCAGAAAAATATTTTCTTTATCAATGCCAACGTTTCGATCTTTATTAAGAACATCATCAGGGCCTAGGATTTACAAACTTCGTTTAAATTTAACAAATACATGCAGGATGTGGAAAAAAGTGAATTTATTATACAATGCAAAAAAATATTTTGTATATTCAATCAAAGTATTTCTACTCACTCAAGGTGTTTGTTTTCTGCGTAATTGTGCCATTCTTGTGTGTCACCTCACGATCTCCAAATAATCATCGACTAACGGTCACTAATCACTACACAATTCTATTTATTGTTGTATCGCATACAATGAAAAAATCAATTTTTCCTAAAAACATTAATTTATAGTATTGCAATACACAATAATATACAATATGGTTTACATAGAAAACTTATATAAAAAAAAATCCATTTCTCTCTGCATGCGGTTCTCTCACGCTGCCTGCACGATTATGGATATCCGGCCACAACAATTAAATAGTCTTACGTACTGATTATTATAGCAAAACCAATACTTATAAAGGTTGACTGGTATATTGTTTAATTAATTTAGCCAATATATCTTCAACAGAAAGTTTTAATTAAGGGATTTGTTTAAATAGTGTGTGGGTGTGTGCTTTTTTTAAATAATAAAAATAGAGATTGTTACTCAAATAGGATATTCACAAGTTTCTTTTTTAATTATCCCGATTCAACACTTTTTTAAGGACGTGTGAATCATGTAGTATATCATACAATTATTTTTATTCTTCCTTATAAAAACTTATTTATGTACTTATTGTGATTTTTAGGAAATTGGAGGAAGCTAGAGTACAAGGCGAGTGTGGCGGTATGACAAATGGCATCAAGACAAATGGCTACCAGCCGCAGCTCAAAATTCATGAAATGCGGGCAGAAACGTACAACGGTTTAGTAAGGCTACTCAGGCCTGGCTGTAGGACCATTCTTCTGCTCGTCGATTCTCAGTCGAAACCGAAGCTCGTGCCGAAATTCCACTCGCACGTTTGGCCATATCGAAAGTAATAAAAGTTATTAAATATATTGAAGAACTGTTTTTATTGGTTTGTTTTTATTAGGAATAAAACGTTGATGTTTGCCATACTGAACTTGGAAAGAGGGTTGAGCTGGTATACAGAAATTTTAAGCCAGAGTCTCCCCGAGCCGAGAGACCTGAGCATCAATCCCAAAAACTGTATCGGAACGGTCTTAGCTCTCAACGGATTAAGGAAATATTTTTGCATATACCATGCTAAACACCCTGAAGGCAGCTATTGGGGAAAATCGGTAAGCCATTTTCGTTTATTTGAAAAACTTCCCAATCCATTGAAATTAAAAAAATTCATTTTTCAGCGAATGAAGAGAATAATGAATAACCAGTTGGGTGTAAAAACATCAGGAGGATTTATAGGATTTGACGATACTACATCAGAGAGTGATCTTTCAGATGTAGAACAAGGACTTCACCCAGAGCCAGTATGTAATAAATTGCTTGAAAATATTTATATAAACAAGTCAGGAACTTTTTTATACTTATCTTTAATATTCAGAATATTTTTTCCCTTGCTTTGATACATACATGGCCAACTGAAGTCATTGGTTAGAAGAGACCGAGAGCTCTCTCTTATAGACTTTTCATTTTTTAACATTTGGTTCCTCTTTTACATTGGGAGGATGTGGATAAAAACCACTTATATCGCTTTAAAGCCCTGTGGAAAAATTCGCACTAAGCACACCCTCTCCTCCACCCAATGCCTTGTGGGCAGGCTTCCTGGTACATTAATTACTGTTTAAACAGTACCAATCTACAAATCCACTCTGCTATGTTGTAAAAAAAATTATAATAAAAAGGCATTTACATATACCACCATTGCTTGATGCCAATAAGCTCTCATAGCTAAAATGTTTAAAAGGTTCTCTTTTTGTCTTATATTCAGGACAGGAAAAAAAACAGTTTCATGTTCTGTGACTCATCACATATGGAACAATTAGGAACAAAATTAGGCAACGATCTAAGTAAGGTCCACAAATATCGTGATTTGCTTAGGCGTATTTAGGCTGAAAAAAATTGTTTACTATTGCCACTATTGTACCAAATGCCTCAGACTTTTACCCATTATTATTATTATTTAAGGACGTTTGTCATCAGATTTTTGCAATTTGAAATCAATAAAACTTCTGCCCTTTGTTACTCATTTATTTAAACAGTCAGTGATTTTGTTGCTTTTTATGCCACTGTCACACCCAAAATTAAAGCAGATTGGGGTTGACTCTCGAGGGGAAATGGCTCAGCTAGGGGCGGGAGTGACCCCTCCCCGGGCTGGATTCCTTGATTGTGGAAGTGACGGGAGAGGTGCTGGGCTTTCAGATGTTCCCGAGATGCTGATTAGAAGAGAAGAGCTACAAAAGAATCTATTAAGGTCAAATAGATAAATTCATATTGGTGTGATCTTTTGTTTAATTGAGTTGGAATAATATTTAACTTTTATTTAATGTTTTTTGGTTCTAATTGAATTTTGGTGAAGGGCGATTCTGGGCTTTATAGTGTACCAGTTTTTAAAGGTGTTGGGGGTTTGTTTCTTGGGGTATAAAATATACAAACAATTACAAATTCCCTAGGATAATTTGGGACTTGTTTTCTTTTGCTTATTTTAATGTGGGGATAGGTCAATCCACATAAGCAATCCCTCTCTGACCATATCGGTCCAGATCATCACACCACAATGCCTTCTACACCAGCAAAAAATAAAGTTTTTTCTGTCAGAGAAAGGGTCAAAGTCATACAAGAAAAGAAAATTGGTGTCTCTGCACATTCAAATTCAATTCACTTTTTATTCACTTATACATGCTAAATATTTTTTCTGTAATTTCATCATTACCAATCATATTGGTACATCCTCACTGGGTTTGTCTGCCAGAAGTGTTTTAACATTTTGCTATCTTCAGTTTGCCTGTCCACAGAAGGAAACCTCACTATTTAATATTTTTTCTAAAGGCACATACACACGAAAGACAACCAACGCTTTGTTGACTTTTATTTGCATAGTATGTACATTGTGTTCCCGAGTACTCATCGTCAACAAGACAAGCGGATCTTTAACGTCCGCACCTGGCACATGGCCTTATCAGACGTTTTGATTCTCAAGATGAGAGCTGACGCACTTCTGCATACAACGGAATGGTGTTACCGCCGCAGCATTGGTGTAGAGGTTTCCCAGCCCCTAAGGGCCAGTACAACCACGCTCTCCGCTTGCCCACTCCGAATGGTCGGGCCCGCATTGTGCATCGGGTCGTATGACGCACGCGAGGGGCTAACAGGCCGAAATATATCGCCCCTCCCCCTGCATACTCCCTAGATAGAGAAGGCCACTATATCTCTCTGAGTATAGAGGCTCCCCCAGCGTAGAAACTTCCAGGAACGCCCCCAGCAGCGGTTTAGTTTAAAGTGGAATTGCTAACCACCCCCTACTTGAGCACCGCCTACGGTAAGGTCTCTTATCGAGCTCAGCCTACACCTGTCACGCGCATTCGAGGGACGCCATAGGCTCAGCCTAGGTGGTCCGATCCTTCGCTTCCCCAAGGGTACCACGCCGGTCATACACACAACAATGCAAAGCATACTCGAGTCAAAGAAACCGACTCACTACCCGCTTCCATTCGCTTACTTACGCATTCGAGGGACTATAGCATGATCATTGCGTCCTCAACGCTTACATGCTGTCGTCCGGTCGCAACGTCTCCCGTGAGGCCGGGGGGTTTTATGTTGGCCATACGCAAGCTTCACGAAGTCACAAATAGAAGACAGCCTCTGTCTAAGTTCCAGCCAGGGGCGTCACCACCACGAATCCATTCCCAGTGTAACTAGGGCTGAATTTGAAACTTTTCAGTTACCCCGTGGTACAGATGGTCATACACCCTCCCCCGTCTTTGCAGACAGGATCTAGTGCACTGGCCCTCATGTGACTCTGCTAAGGCACCTGCCGCCCATGCCGACCCTTAGGCCGACACGAGTACAGCCTTGTGCTTTAGAGAGGTTGCCATGCCCTCTGGGCTGCACCTTTATTTTGTGCCCGGATACCCCCCTTGTAACCAAGGGTTAGGAGGGGGTCACAGGATAGAATGAGGAGCTCGGATTGAGAAAAAGGGCCGTGGATGAGAACACGAGTTGAGCCGTTTCGGGGTCTCGAGTCTCAAACCACACTATACCACCCGTTGTCGCCGTAGTTCCACATAAAATGGGCCACGACTCCCAGGGTGGGTACATAGTGTGTACAGGAGGCGAATCAGAGCCAATGAAACTGTTGGCCTTGGTTGAGATTCAGACTTCTAGTGGTAACATCACAAGGGTTGATATTGGTGGCTGTGATTTCACATGGCCGAACCCCCTGGTTTGATGAGGATGAACCAAGGATGGCCAATTTGTTGGCAACCAACATTTTTCGTTCGTCGAGGTTTACCTGGTGTGTATGTGCCTTAATAAGCAAGCAAAATCCATTCCTGAGTTGTTTCCGCTTGTGGGGAGTTCGACTGTATTTTGTTTATTCGTACATGTATTCTAAAATGACATGGAACTTTACAGCAATAAAACATAATCAAATCAAAAATCAGTTAATAGTGGATGAAATGTAAACCATTGCACATATTTACTCACCTTGTCTTTTTCGAGTGTGTAAAATGTGCTCTAATACCATTTATATTTCCATGATTTATAGTTTTTGTGGTCAACATTTTTCATGACACCTTGATATAAAAAGTGCAGATCGTATTCAGTATATTGTACGAGTGGAATAATTGATTTTGAGCGTCTTGTCCACCCTACCACAAAAAGAGGGTGTATTTTTACTTCTTAGAGTTACCAAAATTGAAGATAGATTTTGTTTACACGCTTGAAAAATTAATATTTTCAATTTTTTTAGCCTAGCAAATATGGAGATGTGTTGTTTGTTGAAAATCTCTTGGACGGCTTACCAAACTGGCTCGACAGGCTGTTTGAAGGGACTACTCATCGGTACTACCTCAATTATTGGCCGGATTTTGGGGCGAAGTGAATTAACTTTTTTTTCTACAAAGAAAAAAAAACAACATTGTGATGATGTCAGCGTTTGGAGTCAACCCTCCTTAGTCCGCCCCTTCCCTTCCTTCTGATCCATAAAAATTCCTGATTAAAGATCTCGCTCAAAAAATGAATCTTAACAAACAAGTAAAGGAACATCCTCTCGGATAAAAAGCCTTAATGAGTGATAATGAAAGTATATTTAATCGACGAGAGAACTTTTGGCTGTTTTAGACACTAAAGAAAAAGATACTTCCATTTTTGTTTTTGCTTTGCAGTAATTTAAAATGTACTGTTGACAGATAATTTTAATAAGATAAATTTTTAGTGATTTAGTAAATCAAAAGCACTATAAGATTAGAAGCATTAAAATAAATTTTTAGCACCGATGAATAGGGCTTTAAACTTTTTTGAAGTAAGATTTTTGACTAAACAGATTATCCATTATTAAAAAAAAGTTACAAGAAAATTGTGATTGTTCATAAATAGACATTTGAATTTTTTTCTTTCTAAACACGAACTTTTCAGCATTCCTAAATAAAATATGAAATAATCTTTCTTTTTTTAATTATATTTAGTCAATATGTAATCAACTGTTTAATTTTTTTATTATCGTTGTGTATTAAAATAGTCAAGTAGTTATACAATTTTAGCCAAATTTTCGGTGGGTTTTTTCGAGGTTGGTAATTTTTGTACTATTTGTAAATAATCATTGTCTTTTTATAAAATAATAATTTATGAATATATTAATTTATCTCCCTTGATGATTTCCATCACATATCAAATCAATGAAAAATCGTAAATTCGTTCTAGCATTTTCTCTGGGTTGGGAAGAAATTGTTGGCCAAAACAAAAACAAAAAAAGCAACAAGTAAGAAAGACATTTTTCTAGGTTATTTTTCCTCTCTGGTTGAGTAAATCCTTTATTTTTAATTAATTGTGGAATTAGTTATTTGGTTTGAAAAAACATTTTATTTTTTACTTATGAATACTTTTAGATGGTATGTTATACATAGAACTCCCTCCCCCATTATAAAATGCAGAAATGAAAGTTCTGTCATCACAATTTAATCTACCTCCTTTCTTTTTCTCTTCCTTTTATTTCTTTTATACCTAGGTGAATTAAAACTTGGGGAATTTGATGTTTTTGTGTTTTAAAAATTTAAAAAAGGACCTTCCTTTTATTATTTATTTATTTATTTAAATTATAATTTTTTAAATTAAGTTAAAAGTGTAATAAGGGCAAACTGAACTTTAGTTTGCAATTTCTCGATTGTTTGCAATCTTCAATCAGAATTTTAAACGCTGTTATGTATATCATAAATGAAATTATTAAATTTTAACACTGCAGTAAAATTAACTCAATAAAATACTGACATGTAATGATCCAATATAAAAATTTGTTACATGTTTTATGCAATTTTCATTTTAAGAAACAAATAATTTTATCAATTAAAAATACAGAACCATTGCATAATTTGTACTAAAACAGAAATTGCCCAAAGAATGTTATAACGATTATTATAAAACTGGTCAATTTTCTGTGATAAATTAGTGATTTCTCTCATAATTGCCTACATTTTTGTTTTAAGTTTGTTACTTATTTTTATTACAAAAAATCATTTTGTGAAATCACAGCATTTCTTCACGATTATAGAGAAAAATATAAAAAAGTAATCTTGCACTAAAAGCTAGTCATTAGCAAAATAAATTCATATTTCTATAATGAATTTTAAAAAAAGCTACTGTATCAATGCTGTCTATTATGCAGTTTTAATTATTTATCCTAGTCATTATTGATATGAAAGACGATTGTTTAATTATTAGATTTTTCTAATTGTGTTGTGCCATATTTTGTTGATTTGTTATGCTTTTGAGTGTACAGAAAACCAAACAAGCTTATATTTTCAAAAATAAAAATGGATTTTGTACATCCAAAACAAATATGTTATATTTCTTGGTCGAAACAAAAATGTTAAAAGAGTTGTGCTTCTTAGTGAGGATACAGCTGGAAATTTTATTTATTATTCATTAAATGAATTAATTGATAGCATTTTCTTTAATCATTCCAACCCTAAAATTCCTTTACTCTGACTTTTTTATGCACCTGACCAACCGTTGAACTGGTTAGAGCTAACCACCACATTTCACCAAAAGAAAAACATTTCTCTGTGTTAGCAGTGTTACATTTTCTGTCAGTTGAAAATAAGAGAATTTTGTATGGAGAAAATAAAATACTTTTTTACAACGTTTAATTTATTTTGTAATGAATCAAGGATCTTCAGAACAGGTACAAACGGTATCATCTTCTGGTGGGGGAACAGGGCATGTACAAGTACCTTGTTTGACTTGAGTGAAAGTGAGAAGCGGTGGCCATGTGAATCGGTTTGGACTGGAAGAACATTTCTGAGGTGAAGGCATTGTATTGTTATTGTATTCTGTTTTTGGACAAGTGCAGATTCCTTCAGAGATAGGAGGTGGACATACGCAGATTATTGGAGGTTGACTGGTCGGTGGTTTACACGTACATCTGTCATCTGGAATAGGAGCTTTTTCTGGAACGGGACACTGAGGCAATGGCGCAGCTGGGGTGATACATTCAGTACCTTTTTCTATTTTCGGTACAACCGGTGGAGGTGGAGGCGGCGGTGGTGGTTCACATATTTTCGGTTCAGCAGGTATGCATGGAGGACATTCACATTTTGGTGGTGGGGGTGGCGGAGGTGGTGGTTCACAGAGAGGCAATTTAGGTTCTTCTACAGGTGGAGGTGGCGGTGGTGGAGGAGGTGGTGGTGCAACCTCTTGAGGTTTTTGTTCAGGAGGTGGCGGCGGCGGTGGCGGTGCTGGTGGGGGTTCAATGCAAGGGTCATATATTTCCGCCGGTATTTCCTTAATTTCAGGAAGGCATTCTATAGGCGGTGGGGTTTCTTCTTCTAAATAAATGCATTCCACCTCTGTCTGAAATTATATGACTGATGATTATTGAGCAAAAACATAATCTTATTAAGAAGAAATTCACATTATCTATTAATAATAAAATTATATAAGTGTAAAGTACATGCATATACCCAATTTAACTTGTATAAACAGTGAAAAATCTAAATTTAAAAAAGAAATGTAATAGTACAATGTTTTGACTTTTTTTTCTAAATAGACAAATTATAGGCTTAGATGCTTGATCTTTATAACTAAGTTCTTATGTTCTGCTGACTTTTAGAGAAATTATTATAAAAAGGACAAACGAGTAAAACAAATACAAAGAAACAACCACAGAATGGTAAAATTCTATCCGACAAATATAGCTCGGAAACTAGGATAATCACAGATTATTGTGATATGAATATTCTGAATCAGTTTGCAACTTTTTTCTTAAACATGAAATGTTACATATATTTTGTGTAATTTCGTAGTTATAAAATGTGTTTTTTATTTATAATAGTGCAAAATAAAAAATGAATAAATTATAAATAATTGACAATAAACATTAGATTTTAAGGAACTTACTTTCTTTTTTTCTCGGTCACGGAAAAGCCCTCTGCATCTTTTAAGCGACCATGTTATTCCGAGGCCAGTTCCAAGTAAAATCGGTGTCTCTTTAAACAAAAAAAATTATAGTTAATAACAAATTTAGACCTGATCGAAAAACATTCACCTGTTCCAAGAACCACTGTACCAATCGCTCCGACTATAGTGCCCAAACCTACAAATTATAATGATTATAAATTCTTTGATTTTTCGTTAAACAGCTTACATGGTTGATAATCTCCTTACCTATGGTCCAAGAGCTCGCCCTCACACAACTATCCCATGCTTCGTCAGGAGACCCAGTAGGGGCACAAGATGGTGGTTTACTCATTTTTTACGTACACTTCTCCTACATAAAAAAAACATTAGTAACAAATTAGCAAGGGCAGCATCAATTAACTAAAATTTTAAAATTAAAATTGAGGATCCTAAATAAAGTAAAATCTTAATATAAACTAATAGGATTACAATTTCTTGAGTGAAGTAGGAATGGTACCACCATAATTTAATAGACAAACTAACCAATGTCAGAATTTGGCCAGGGTTAAAAAAATTCACTATTATTTCATAAATTTCTCTTGCTTGAGCATCATATGTATATGTAAAATAATACAAAGAAAAAAACCAAATCATGAATGCTTGACCTTATCAGCCAAAATTAAAATTACATTATAATACAACATTAAAATTTAACTACTAGACTCTTTTGTTTGACCTACACATCTTGCTCAACAAACAACAGTTTGCAGAGAGAGTGCAAAATGTAAAATAAAGTTTTTACATATAGGACCAACCTATGTTATACATTCCAAAGTAATAATTTTCATCATGCTGGCCTAATTTATTCATTCATCCTTCAATTTGTGGCCGATTCTGAAGTGTCCTTGATGTTGTCATGGCTTGAAAGTGTTGAAACTTAATAAATTAGTTATAAGAAATCAATTTTAAAGTATAGAAAATAAAAGATATGAAGAAATGTTTAATATCATCATATGTTTTCACATTGGCAAGTATCCATTAAACCATTTATATCTTCATGGTGTTGCTTGTTGGAAAATTTTGCAAACTTGTCTAAAAACTTTTTAAAAACAGAGATAATTGAGTGTATTAAAGTTTAAAACAAATCTATTGTTTTAAAATTGATTTTCTGATTACAAGCAATGCAACTATTCATCAAATATGTGCAATGTGTTACAAATTTATAAAAACTAGAACTGGTTGTTCTATTTCTTGAAGATTTATATTTATTATTGTTTAAAATAAAATTTATAATTGGTGATGTATACAATAATTGAATTTGAAGTTCAGTGTACACAAAATCAGTATGAAGTTTTGCAAGTTCTGGCCATTTTTTCCAAATTTAAGCTAATTTGGAAAAGCTATTGTTAAACGCTTTGAATCTGCGAATTTATGAGTCTGCAGCTTGATCACCTCTAATCATGCTGATCTGGTGTATTTCACTTTCTTCTTTATTTTCTTATAGGGACATTTCAGCATTTCAATAACTTCAGTGGCTTGTTTATTTTATTGTTAGCAGTGTTTTTTTGTGAGGTGTTGAAACCTCAGAAATTGTTAAATAAACTATATTCCCCAATACATCACTTCTGGAGTCCCTCAAGAGTCCCACTTCCGTATTTTGCTGTTACATTAATGACTTCCCTAAATCTAAAATATTGTTCCCATCATCGATCACATCAGGTTGCTATTGTAAGAATTCAGGAGGACTTAATGTCAATTAGATCCTGGGTTGCTGAAAATGGGTTTAACTTGAACGTTGAAAGACCCAGGATATTTTGTTTGGATCCAGCTCCTTCTTTTATTCCTTACCTTATTTCCCTATATTTACAATTAACAATCACCCTATTTCCTCCTGACCTACCATCCAGAACCTTGGAATTGTTCTTGATCAGACCTTGTCCTATAAGCCCCATATCTTCCAGTTGTTGCTTTTCCGCTCTCCATCAGTTCTGGCATACCCACCTCCCTTTTAGCATGCTTAAATTTAGTTTCCTCCCTCACTCACCCTCAATTTGATTACAGATGTGTTGGGTAAAAGGGACTCACTGAGGACCTAAACGACTAACGAACTGTTTGTATGTTTTTTCCTTGGCTCCCTATTGAGATCCTACTTGACTTCCTCGGCTCCATCCACCATGATATTTTCTCATTCTCCTTCCCACATAATGATCTCCTCATCTTCATTTCTTCTGTATACTCCCATCAAACTCGCACTCATCATTCCTCATCATCACTAACCACCTCCTGTCCAAGTGGCTCTTTTATTGTCCTTACAACTTAGCACCAATTCTTAGTTATCTTTTTTTTTTAGTTTAATTTCCATTGAAGAAGATTTTGATTTTGTATGTATATATTTTTGTAAATAGAACACAAAAGAAAGAAAAAATATTATACAATGATCATTTTTTGTATGAGTGTAAAATAAACATGACAGCAAACATAGCTGTCTGCTGTAAGTTCAATTCTTAAGAAATCTTTATACAAAGAAATAAAATCAAAAATACATAAATATCAAATTACAATTGTGAAAAGAATATCAAACCATAAAACAAAGGATTTAAATTAAAATAAAACAAACTCCTTGCAAGTATCAAATAAATTAAAAATACTTTTGGACTAAAACAGAAAATTAAAACTGGAATTCTACAACAATGTTTTCTTATATTTCGACCTCAACAGTTTAACTTATGATTTTTCCTTCTCGATGGTGGGATAATAGGTCATCTGAAAAAAACAACTAGTTTTTCTTTCAATCCACAACATTTCGGATTTATTTTAATCCTTCCTTAGGTGAGTTTTGGGCATTAATCACTGCGTTAACTCATCTGAGGAAGGATTAAAATAAATCCGAACGTTGTGGATTGAAAGAAAACTGGTTGTTGTTTTTTTGAGATGACCTATTATCCCACCTTCGAGAAGGAAAAATCATAAGAATATTACAACCAAAAATCTCCAGTATCTCCAGGCTGCTTTGCAAAATTCTTAGTTTTTTCCAGCCACTACTACTTAACCGCGTTTTCCCGTCCTGCCTTTTTAAATTCATCAAGGACCAGGCACATGCAAAGATTGGAGCCTGTCCTCCTCATTCATGTTGTACATCGTGAATATTGCCGGCTTGCCTCTAACTTCATCATAAAGTTTATGATGCCAATTATAATAAATAACAAATTGAACATCTATATTCCAAGCTAACATTAATTATTATCTAAAAGGTAATAACAGGCATAAATATAAAAGACATTACAGTTATTAACATGTTTATTTTTAAACAGCATTTGTAGAAATTACAATAAACGAATTCTTGTTTTTAACTTTCAATAGGAAAGGCAGTTTTTCTTTTGTAAACCATTTTTTTAATTAGCTATGTACAGAAAAACAATACGTATCTACAACCCAATCTTGACGTCTAAAATTATAACATGAGGATTTATTATGGCCTGAGGCGAAATTATGAACGCAATGTCATAACACTGTTCAGTTCCCTTTCGCAATTACCATAGGCTAGACCGAAACCAAAGCCAGCACCCATTATAACTGGCCACTTTTTTCCTGAAAAATACATTTAAAAAACAAATGTCAGTGAAATCAACTTAAATTATCTACACAAGTATTGTAAATGTAAGTTGGTACATATGTGATATTGAAAACTTTCCTTTTAAGCCCAGTCCAGCATGGCTCTCATATAACTTATATTCAACCCATGTTTACTTGTAATAGTCTCATAAACTAATTCTTGTCATAGTAAAACTAAGAATGAAGAAGTTTTTTGGCTAAATACTGTTCAATTTTTTTACTGGAAAATAGTGAAAACCAAATACTGGGACTAATCCCATACTCTAGGAAATCTTCACCTGTCGACAATTAGTCAGTTGAACACGAATTCCAGGGGATTATCTAGCCTTAGGCCAACTGAAAAATTGCCAAGCTAAAACCTTAAATAAAAATTAAGCTGAAAAATCCAACTATCCCACAGGCAGGGCATGTCCTTCTAATGAGCTTTATTAGGATTAATAATCGCTCTTTGTTATCTTATTAAGCAGCAGCAAAATCCATGTTTTCAGATAACTTCATTCATAATGGATTCGGATATTGCTTGTGGTATCTGAGTTGGGAGATGTAAGGAAGAAGATGAGTGCAAACCTTTGGAGATCACTGAAAACCTAGTCAGGCTGTGCTAAACCTAATCAGACAATTTTTAAACTTTTGAAACCTTTTTAAATATATTCAGACAATCAAACAGCTATAAAGGCACTAAATTGCCCTAGAAAAACCCAACAAGGTTATAGTGGGTTCTGGGACATGAAGGAATTGGCAAGGAATGAACATGGTCTAGTATGGGGAATATCTTATTCGTTGTGTCCTTTTTAAACAATATAAATTTCAGCATCTCTTTCCTTGACAGAAAATACCAATAATACTACGTATTTATGCTATTTCCAGAAAGTGTTCTACCGACTGCACCAGTTATAAACTACCACTATTGGAGTTTTTAAATGTTTATTTTAGATCAATTAAAACTATTGCTGATAGGTGCTTGACTACAGCTCATAACTGAATCATGGCTGTTGAGGAGAAGGAAAACAAGCATTATTCTAGAAAGGGAGAATGCAGCTTTGCATATTTATCTATAACTCATTAAATTGTTATATATAAGATAATTTTTAATTTAGTACAGACACATTGAAGATGGTGAAAAGATGAAACATATCTGACAGACCAACCTTGTGAGGATAGACAGACCAAAAATGATCGGTAATGGTCAAATTAAAGAAAAAATACATATTTGCGTTATTAATTTTCTTTTACTCATAGACTTGAATAACGTCAACTTTTTTCTTTCCGCGCTCATCTTCAAATCTGTTTGTTACAATCAAAATTTGAGAAGCGGAAACTAGCTGACTAAGCTGAAAAGTGAAAACTGACAAAGAAAAAAAACCAAAGCATTCACTGTCCACTTTGACTTTTAAAATTTTTCCATATGATTTTTTGAAATAATTTTTTGTTGTTTTATTATTACAATTTGTACATTTTGGAGATGTACACTTATCAAGATAATCTACATTTAACTTTTAAATTTAAAAAAATAAATATAGCAGAAAGAAGGAAAATTTGAAAAAAGTAGGTTGAGACGAGGAATCCAACTGGATCAAAGTTGTTAGCTCAAGTGGTTCAAGCATTAGCATATTTAGCCAAAGGTTGTCGGTTCGAATCCTGCTTGTGACACTAACTTTTTCGTCTTAACCAACACCTTAAATAATTAAATATAAAACAAATTAAATGCTGAAGAATATTCTTGCCCATGCGGTTTGTCGATGCAAAATGGTCATATATTTTTTGAAAACAGCTATATATATAATGAAAAATTAAAAAATAAATAAATGTAGATGATGATGATGGGTGTAAATTCCCGAAATGTCTACAAATGTAATGTAGAAACAAAACAACAAAAAATTATTAAAAAATAAATAAATGTAGATAATGATGATGGGTGTAAATTCCCGAAATGTCTACAAATGTAATGTAAAAACAAAACAACAAAAACCATATAAATGCGCCCGAACCCAAAGAAAGCGGATGTCAATGTTTTTCGTTTGTTTAATTTCCCATAGATTTTGGGCTACCCATATTACTAAATGATTTATATCAAATTTTAAATTAAGGTTCCCTAAGCTTTGTAATGTATTTGTTGAATCTGACAAAATTAGTATGTTCTCACCATTGACTTCATTAGCGCCTACATATTCTACTGCTTTAAAAATTGCAAAAAGGTCAGCTGAATATATGCTAAACCCTGGAGGAAGCCTAATCATAGCTTTTTTTCTGTGGGTCAAACCAGCCACATCCCATACTGTCTCTGGTCTTTGAACCATCAGTAAAAATAAAATAGGGTCTTGAAGGACATATAGCATGGATGTCACTAAGGAAGACAGAATTCACTGCCATCAGAGGAATTTTGGAATAATCCTTAAGTGATGCCAAGAACAATTTGGTGTAGGGAACCTCATATTCCAATAGAAAACTTGGCCAGATATTATTTTTGTATAGGGACAAATTTAACAGTCTCAAGGTACGACTGTGTTGGGGGGGGGGTCTTTACCCAGAATGTTTTAGTCAAGACATTTATACTCAGGAATGCTATTTTGTTAAACAATGTGCTATATGTTGCCAACAATTTTACCACAAAGTTTGCTGTAAGCTTTTTGATCCGAATTTCAAGAGGATTCACAACTTGCTATGTCTAAAACCTTTATTGGGTGTCAGATAAACAGCCCAAACATTTCCGCAGACACTTATTTCTAAACGCTTTTACTTTATTGATATGGACGTTACTTGCACTACCATAAAAGATAGACCAAAATCCAACGTGCTCTGGAAACACACCCTAAAGAACATCAAAGATATGTTGGGGTCTGCCCCCATCTTGTTACTGAAAAACACCATGACCTTATCATATATTACATTTTAGGTATAACTATTTGTATATATTTAATAAATGGTTTTCATACATTCATACAAAATAAATAAAGTAGGGCAGTCTGAATTATTTATGATTTATTGAAAAGCACAAGTACTCCATTACTATACTTACTCTTGAAAAGCATTAGAGAAGAAACACCACCTACTACGACCCCGGCAGCTAAAAATTTAATAAAATTATATTAAAATTTATAAGAATACATAAAAAATCATAAAAGTGTGGAAAAAATTAATTATTTACCAAATTTAATAAGGCCGTCGGCCAGACACCTGTCCCACCTTCTTCCCAATTCGTTTTCTGTGTAAACCGGCTTGGCCATCTTCTGTCGGAAAGAAGATTGGACTTAGGAGGAAAATTCAAGAGAAAATAAACTCCTCAGAGCCACTGTAAGGTTACAAAGAAGGTTCTTAAGACCGTGTTGATAAAAGATCAATATTGTTTTTAAAAAGACAAGATTTCCTGTATTGTAAAAGTTTATAATTTAAAAAAAAATATTAAAACTTAGGTGATATTTTAGTTAGTGGGAGGATATTTTTTTTACAAGTATTCAGTTGGAAAATATAAGGTTACGCACTGGTTAAAACATAGCAAAACAGAAGGAAGAAGGTTGGAGTTGTTGACATTTTGACAATGGGCAGTACTAAAAGAAGCCGTACCGAGGATGAAGAAAGAAAGCGTAAGAAGAAGAAGAAGCACGAGAAGAAAAAGAAGTCGAAGAAGAAACGCTCCCGGTCGTCTTCTTCTGACCGCCAAGAACGTAAAAAGAAAAAGGACAAGAAAAAAAATCGAGACGAGCCGGTCGGACCTTTACCTCCGGCCGAGCTGGCCCTCGAGGTGAAAAAATCCTTCGCACCTATGACGAAAGAAGACTGGGAGAAGAAGCAGAGCGTCGTAAGGAAGGTGTACGACGAACAATCCGGGAGGTACCGACTTGTCAAAGGTGACGGTGAAATCATAGAAGAAATCGTCAGCAAAGACAGACACAAAGAAATAAACAAGCAGGCGACACAAGGAGATGGAGAGTATTTTCAGTCTGTCATTTCAAAGGGTGCCAACAAGTGATTGCTTAAATATAAATAATACAGCAAAAAAGTATAAATCATTTAGACTATTTGTTATAAATATAACGCAAATTCGTTAAACAATTTATGCCAAAAAAAACTGTACTTGACAAGGTGGCAAACAAGTGTCATTGATTCATAATTAAAGTACATTATATTGGTAAAAATTCTAACAATTTTTTTTTTAATTGTATTATAAATAACCATTTACAACTTTTGAATTGAATTAATTAATTATACTTTTTATCTAAGGTCTTGTTTAAGATGAAAAAGTTAGTGTCATGAGCGGTATTGATTCCATGACCTTTGGCTGGTAGCCTGGTAGCAGTCATGGGTTCAGTCCCACTCGTAACACTAATTTTTCATCTTGACCAAGACCTTATATAAAAATTCTAATTAATTTAAATAATTAATATGGTCAATTATGATTGCAAAACGTATATGGATTAATTAAATCCATTATGTTTAATTTAATGGTCTGATTGACCGAATTATTTCTTTTGATTAATTGTTCTTTTTATGTAAGGTCTTGGTTGAAATGGATTAATATTGAATTAAAGTAGGGTGATTCCTTAAAAAATACCATTTTTCTTGCTAATTTCAAAATAGTTTATTTTGACATAAATCGTTCTTTAAACATTTCAAAGTTGTGTTTTAATGTTTGTTGCCGCCTTGAGGCCAGTTGTTGGATTCCTTCACAATTTGGGAAATGGTGAATGATGGAGTGAGTGTGGTGTTCAATCTTTTTTTTTTTTTTTACTTATTAAAAAAACCTTATTTGGGTGTAGAACGGAAGAATTCTACACTTTGGACCTCATCCAGAGAATTAATTTTTCCCTTGAAGATAATGGGCCATGGAAGGTAGGTAGGTAGAGGTGGTAGTCAGAAGGTGCTAAGTCAGGACAATCAGATAGAGGGAAAAGCTCGATTCCAACCAATTCTGTAATTTTTCTTTTGTGCAACGATAAGTGTGTGGTCGGGCGATATCTCATTGAAACAAAACTCAATTTCTATTTTAAGATCGTTTTTAAAGTGTTTTTCAGGAACATACAACTATTTCAAAATATCATTTTATTACAGCGATATCGATTTCAGGGGCACCGGCCTCCCCTTTCAGTCTACAGGACTACAGGCCTTCCTGTAGACTAAAGAGGGGAGGCTGGTGCCCCCGAAATTGATTCGCTGTAATAAAATGATATTTTGAAATGATTGTATGTTCCTGAAAAACATTTCAAAAACGATCTTAAAATAAGCGACAACCACAAAGGAAGAAGAGAATAATCAATTTCTATTTAGTAATCCTGGGTAATGCTGGGTCAAAACATCATATGTTTTTATGATACGTAGTACTCTATTTCCTCCTTCAACCTTTTCATCTATTATACAATAACCTAATTGAGGGTTGATGGGGTAGTCAATATTGTGACCCTTTCATGCTAATAAATACATTCTCTCCCAACACAAACTAGGTGACAAAAAATATCAGTACTATATGCATGAAACAACCCTGTTAATTCCATGAATCCGATCAGGGGACCCAGTTATCACTGTGCTCTAGCACTATTCTCATATCGGATGGCTATATGTTCCCTATATGGAACCAAGGGATTGCACCCTTCAATTAGGTTGGACACATCAATCAACCTTTCTCTACAGGCTGAACCAGGCTTTGACCCAAAAGTGTCTGTGTGTCAACCTCGCATGGCCCATTCTTAATCTGACCTGGTTATATATCCAGAGGTGATTGTACTAGTAATATATAGTAAAAAAAATCCCTATAAAATGTGGTTCAATTTTTGACCATTTTATATATATTTATGGAAAACAACTGTGACTAAACATAATCATTTTGTTGTATTATTAATTATTCATGATTATGAGGCTGAAGTACTAAACAATCCTCATTCTTAAAAATAATATTGTATATTCAACATATATAGTCTTCTTAAAATAATATTATTACACGCCAATTTGATTTTTTCACTTTTTCCACTACCCTAAAGTTTTTTAATTTCATCAAAACCCATAATTGAATAAGTTGGGAAAGCCACTTATTAATAATTAATATATTAGGTAGAACTAATAAAAACAAAACTAAAGGATTACTGGCAACTGTGGCATGAAACGGAAATAAGTATAATACAAATAAAAAAATAAGAATAATTTAAAAGTCCTCCATAAATAAAATACGTTTAAATAAGCGATAATATTTATTGTTATAACAATAGTAAATTTATACTAAACCAATATTAGAACATTATAGTAATCTAATTTAATATAATAAGAAACAAGTTTCATTAGCACGGAGCGTATGCCCACTATTCTATATATTATGAATATAAACCACAAAGTTTAATTTAAGAATAAGAAAAAGTTTAAGCCAAATTCTGTAAAAATAAAATAAATATGCAAATGAACACTCAAAATATTAAATAAAATAATGGTTTAATTCATTGTGCAAAAAAAAGGCTTTTTCATAATATATTTATTTTAAATGGTACAAATTGGGCTTTAAGCCCCCTTACATGTACATAAATTAGAAATAAATCAAGTTTTAAACATAAAATGTAATAAAATATACAAAACAATAGGGAACATTAATATATTCTTTAAAATATTAATTAATTATAATTGAATGATGAAACTACATTACGAAAGAAAAGCAGAAAGAGAAAAAAAGGAAATGGGGAAAAAGAAATGATTCATGTCATTTTTAAAAACTCAGATGTCATGGACCTGAAACAAGCCCACAAGAAAGCAGAACGTACTTCGCGGAGAAGCAAATCCCATAGTTTTGAGACCCTGCAATTTTGAAGGATAAGGCTAAAGGTTTAGAGGAGTGTTGAAGGCTTGGGATATGATTGGTGCATTTGGATAAGGAATGAGTGAGAAAAAGTTTATAGATATTGAGGACATTTATTTTATTTAATTTTACATATATATATATTAAAGGTATGTGTTTAGAATGTTATGGTTGCTAAAACCATTAATAGGACATTATTAAGAGGAAATATTATCCCTTTAAAATGTGTACTTTTGCCACTTTTGAAGATTTAGAGAAATAATAATATAATATTATAAAATTAGAAGTTTTTTTTTTTTTTAAACTGCCTTTATGTGACTTTTAATGAGCCCTCTATTATTTCATCACTTATTTTGTTTTGTTTGTTGAGTTCTGAGTTCTAACAGTGGCGCTACTTTCAAGCATTGATAAGGCTCGAAACCTTTTCTGTTTTCTATTCTGATTCCTCTGTAACAGTTTTGCACTACCTGAGTAACCCGTATTGGAAATTCCTTAAGTTTTTGGATGCCAGAACTTGAAAGTACTTAGCAAAATGTTTTCCTCTATTTGCCGGACGATAAAGCACGATTACAAACTTTACTGCAGCACACGTGGGTTTTCATACTTTTCAATATAACATTTGTGTTATAATTATTATAATTTAATTAGTAATAATACACTCAAAGATTTAAAAAAAAATACCGAACACTTGTATTTATTTGTTTATTTAACATAATAACTAGGTTTAAAGATTAATAGTTGATTTAAAACTTAAGCACAACCTTTATAATTTGTTAGTAATTAGGAAGGAGCTGGAGTTTTCGGAATGAACCCAAAGACTAAACTGGCGGTAAACTTAGGTAAATATGCTACAGTTTTCCAGTCTGAAATCATAGCAACTGCGCCAGGGAAATAAAAATGCTAGGAATACATTCCCGGAAAATAGCCATCTTCTCTGACAGTCAGACAGCATTAAAGGCCCTAGCCTCATGAAGATGAAGGCAAAGAATGTTTGGAACTGCATTGAGGCCCTGACGGATATCAGCGACAAAAATTACCTGGTTAAAAGGTTGACATGTTGGCCAAAAAGCGAGCCAACATGGACTCTCTGGGACCTGAACCCTACTATGGCTTAGCATCCTGCCACAAAAGACGATACATCTTAAAATGGTTCCTTAATGAGTTCAAAACCTGGTGGAACAGCACCACAGGAATGAGTCACGTGAAGAGATTCATAGAAGGACCATCCACAAAACCTACATAAGAATTACTGGAAGGCAACCGAACTAGGATTCTGATTGGACTCCTGACAGGATATTGGCACTTAAGAAAGCGGATAGGAGTGAAGAGAGAAGAAACACTGTGCAGATACTTCCAGGAAGAGTAAGAGACCGCAGAATGCAATTTATGTTTCTTTGAAGGTCTAAGTAGGTTCGAGTTATTGCACCTAGGACAAGAAAACCGCAAAGCAAGATCGTGTACTAAGGAGCTGCTGGCATAGCTATGGAGGCTGATTAACAATATGAAGCTGACCAGTGAGTTAGAAAAATCAGGGGAGCACAATAGATCTAGCGAATACGATAGCGAAGTTCATCATTTATAATTCAGTTTTGAGTTTTGCCAAAACATTTTTTAAAAAAATTATAACCTTGTGATTTATCTGATTTTAACTTGAAACATTTCAAACATTCAGACTGTAACTACATCTTGTCAAATTGTTTTTAGTGAGGGTGTGCTCCTCATTGGCTGTGGAAAATCAACATTACAAAACCAGTGATCCCGATAGTTCAGTGAACCTCAACCAGAGATTCCTGTATCCGGAATTCCTCCCCGATCCAACTGTCAAATGGAGGAATTCGATAAGGGAAAAGTTAGAAAGGACGGATATGTTGAAGCGAAGGATGCATATAGACATACCAGAATTTTATGTAGGTCTGTATAATCCATATTTTTTCTTTTATTAATTAATTTTATTTTTTATATTAATGTGTGGTGATTGGTGACCGTTAATCGATATTTATTTAGAAATCGTGAGATGCGGTCTGGTGTGATGTAGGTTTCAGAAAAACATTTTCTTTATCTTTGAGAGTGAGAGAGGGCACTGTCGACACGACACGTAAGAATGGCACAATTACACAGAAGACAAACACTTTGAGCCCTGAAGATGATCTCAATAAAGATTGAAACGTTGGCACGATAAAGAAAATGTTTTTCTGAAACCTACATCACACCAGACCGCATCTCACGATTTCTAAATAAATTTTATATTAATTTTGTACGTATATGTGATTAATGATATTGTTCTATAATGTATACATGTTAAATTTAGTCTTAATAACACAAAAATGAAGTTGTGAAAACAGCAAATGAAAAATCCTTGTTTCTTGTATTCATTAAACTACAAGAACCAGATTTTCTCCCTTAGATGACTTAATTTCAAAAATAAAACTAATTTTTCCATAAATTCAGAATTTTTCCTCATTTATCAATATTTTATGTGGGTAAAAAGATACAGGACAATTTGAAATATATTTAGGAAATTATTCTTTAAATAAATATTTTTTATGTGAACAGTTTGTATAGTAAATAAACTTTTTGTTGTTTTAAATGTTTATTTTTTTGTGTGTATTACTGGTATTGTTTGTTATTACGGTTTACTTCAAATAAATGTTGTTGTGGTAAATATTGAACTTTTGAAAGAGCCAAGTGCTATAGTGAGCAATAAACTTATTACATTTATTTATTTTGTCAAATTAAATATAATAAAGTTCAAATTCAGTTTTATCCTATGCCATAGTACTTAAAATTACATTAATTGTTAGTCGTACTTGTACTTCCACAAAACCCTTATCTATTAGTGGAAGTATATTTTGTTATAAAACCTGCATATTTTCTCATTGTCAGATAAAAGAAATTATTTATTAAAAATGCATTATTTCAAAATATTCACTTCAGTGGTATTCTTTTTTATATTTATGTATTACTCAACTATAATTTTAGGCACCATTATGTCTGTGACTTCTTCGAACCCTCATTCATCATCAAAAATGACTACATTCATGGGCATCTGCATTCAGAGGCGAGGATGCGGACTTAGAGCAGAGTTCACTGTTAGGAATGTAATCGACCATCTTGGTACCGAAATATGTTACCAATTATATGATCCAAAAATTAGAAAAATTGAAGTGATCAAGTTGGAAAAAAGGCTCGACAGCGAGCTTTTATACTTGAGGGATGCTTTGCCGGAATATAGCACTTTCCCTGTCGATATGGAACCCGAAATATTGCCGGAAGGCAGTCCAGTTCCTGTTAACACTACAAAGGTGAGTTTAAAGTATAATTGAGTGTTTTGTTATTTATTTTGTATACTTATATTTATTTTTTGTTATTAAAGGTGATAATGAAACCAAGACCTTGGTGTGGAAGATGGGAAAGAACGGATTTCGAAGGGATTGATCGAGAACATTTAATGACTTTGATCTCCGACAAAATGAAAATGCAAATTCCAAAACATAAAACACCTTGGGAAAAATACGATTTGATGAAAATATACAGGTAAAATTTGATCGTTACTTTTTTTTTCTCTTCAAAAATGGAAACATTAATTTTCATTTTTTAAAGAAATACAATACCCGAGGAAGAACAGAAAGAAATCTTCGCAGAGGTCAATTCTTCACTTCATCAAGTAGAACTTACAAAGAGGAAAGAAAAAAGGAAGAGAATGTTTACTAGACCTGTTAAATCAGCGTAAAACATTTTAGTAAACATTACGTTTGTATATAATAGTATGTAGTATGATTGCATTAAATCACAAAACATGTTTGAATTGTAAAAAGTTTTTAATAAAATTTTGCTAATCTTATTTCTCTCTTTGTTTCTTAGTTTACTGTAAACACCATTCAAGTTTCAATTGTCAAATTCAAGCTGGTTTTTGTTTGTCAGATGTTTTTGGTTTTTCTTTCTTCATTTTAGTTCTATGTGTTTATTTTGTATTTTCTTTAATATCTACATATTGTTTGTTGACATGCAATAATAGGAAAGGAATGTAAAAATAACACAGAAGCAAAAATGTGGAGAGAAAAATGCTGAAACATGTATGGTAGGCAAGACAGCTAAACTAGGCAATATAAGATGATCAAAGATAATCATGAGGTAAAACACATAGATCATCATTTACTCGATTGTTTGCAACACAGCACTTTGCAGCTTAATCATCTATGATCATTTTTGTCTGCCTATTCTCACTATTCTCACTGGTTTTGTCTATCAAATAGGTTTTGCATGACGAAAGACTTTCCCTCCATCATAATTGCTCATATTTTTGTGGGTTGTTAATAGTATTGATGTGTATGTTCATTTTGTCTGTTAATTCTTGACGGCTGTGATTAGAAGTTGTTTGTGGTGGAATTTTGTGGAGTGCTGTTACATAAGATACTAAAAGTGCAAATGCAAAGATAAATTTAAAAAAATAATAGCTTATATTTTTAATTGTGATTTAATTAATTTAGTTTAAATTAAAATGAGAATCTCAATGACTTACAAGTGTAAATATTTAAGAAATGTTATTTGAAGGCCAAAAGGAAAGTTTTTCAAAATTACAGTGAACGTCTCATAATTGGAGGGAGTCAGAGACCTGTGAGTGGCCTTGAAATCTTTTCAACCTCCCACTCCCAACTTATGATCAGACATCATTCCCTTTCCCTCACTTGTCCCTACTCCCTCACAAGAGGCAGGTCTCCCTCCGGCTTCATTCATTCTTTCTACTTCGGCATATTTGAATGATAAGACTTCACTCGCTGTCAAATTGGAAAGTAAGTCTCCTTGAAACTTTGAAAGCACGTGGCAAGAAGTTCCGTGATCCGATCAATCATTAATCTAAGAAGGTGAATCTCATCAATTTATTTATTTCACGTTTTAATAATTTTCTTCGTCTTACTTCTTTCTTTTATCAAGTGGTATTCCGTTTTCTTTTTTATGTTCAAATAATTAGCACGTGATCATTTCTTAAAGATGGGACTTGCGGATTATAAAGAACTTGTTGGCTCTGCTGCTGGGTTTTGCACCGTAGCTCAAATTTTTGCACCAGTGTAAGTATACTTAACAATCATTTCATCTCCCTTGTGCCTAATTCTTGTAAAATTATTTTATTACTAATTTATACATTTCAGCAAATTAAACAAAAAAAGAATTCTGTAACAGTTAAATTTCAAAATTAAAATTGACTTTTAGATATATTTTAATTATTTCAGGCACTACTGTCAAATTTTTTTAAATGGATTTATAATTGCAACAAAATCCAATTATTATTTATCATTGAGTACATTACAGAAAAATTCCCAAGTAGTACAGTCTTACATAATAGTTAACAACATTTATATATCAATAATAAGAAATATGTATACAATTTATAACAAACAACATGCCAAGTACAAAGTAAAAAGAAAATCTGATACATAACACAATACATACAAAATATAAATCAATTGGTCGATCAGACCAAGAAATCTAATATAAACTTAACAGAAACACAATTATAGCAATAAATGACAATTTTAATTCAAATTTTTCTTAAAGGTATCAAATTTACAGCATAGAAACTCTATGCTGTCAAATTTACCATCAAAAGCCTGATAAAAAGAGATTGACCCACACTGACCCGAGTTTGATTAAATTCAGTATAAAACATATTAACATTTCTATTTCTTCTACTAGGAACCAGGAATTTTATTATTTTACTTAATTACTTTGGACAATAATAAATCCCATTCACCAAACATATGCCAAGGACCAAACTACGATTGTCAAGGGTCATGAGCCAGAACTCCTGAGCCCTTTTTCTTCCATCTGAGACCCATTTTAAAAACCATGTATTTTACGAAAAAAATTTTTTACCTTTTCCCATTTGATTGAATAAATCTGCAAATTCCAAGGAAATCAAACAGAAGTTTTTTTTACAGGCGATCTCAAATTTTCTTGAAGACCGACTCAGTCCCAACATTGCCAAGAACTGTGACACAAACTTCACAATTTCTTGACTTCACAGTTCTTGACAATGTTGGGACAGAGAAGGTTTTCAAGGAAATTTGACCTTGCCTGTAAAAAAACCTTAAATATATCAAAACGTTGACATATTTAAGTTTTTCCCTGATGATGATCTTAAAAAAGGTTGAAAGCTTGGCAATAACAACTGAATTTGCTATCTTCTTCAAGACCATACCTTGATCCAGAGTATTCGCGAGTGACAAAGTGGTCGATATTTCTAATACTAAAAAGATAAAATTAAAGTTGTGTAGAGAAAATGGTTTAAATCTTTGATGTGGCGTTTCAATTTTAAAAATGCTAAGATTTCCCTGAATCTATTAAAAAAATTTAAAAAAACTATTGTGAAATATGTAGCCATAATTGCCATAATTTTTTTACACAAATAAATGTTATTAATTTATTTTGCCAAGCTAGGTTCTAGGTTTGAATCCTGCAGATCGCATGGCTTTTTAATTGATGATAGAATGAAAAACGCATTGTCAAGTAGATTGACCCCTCCATGACCCCCAATGCATGTATGAATATATGACAGGAATTACTTAATAATAATAATAATTCATAACTTCCAGCATAATCAGTATAATTATGTAGTAGGTGGGATAATTTTTTTCTTAATATTGAGGGATTTTATTACCACAGACTTTATCAAGACCATAACTATGTATGTCCATTCATCAATTGGACTTAAATAGTCAAAAAAAGCACATATTTTATATGATAAGGATTTGAAATCAAACACTAGTAAGTAAGAAAGTTTGTTATGTCACTTAATAACCAATTTGAATGAAGAGATACCTTGGTAGCCGAGTGGTGCGCATTGACTTTTGGCTTGTAGGCTCCACGGTTGTGGGTTTGTTTCTCACCGTCATCCCAGGAATTTTCTATCATGCTTCCCAAACTATATATTATCAATCAATAAAAATACTATGGCTAGTATCAAAGACATAAAAGTCCATAGTAAAAAAAGTCTTATTAGTCTTAGACAAGAATATCTTTCTATTGGCATAAACAACATTGACTGATTAGAAAAAATGGCAGTACATGCAGTACCACTTGAGCTATCACAACTTCAAGTGGTTAGAGCAGCGGCGTATTGAGCCGAAGGTCGTGGGTTCGAAGCCTGTTTGCGACACTAATTTTTCCTCTCAACCAAAAACCTTAGATGAAAAGAATAATTAATTGGAATAATTAATATGGTCAATTAAGATCATTAAACAAATATGGACTGACACTTTTGTTTTCCAGTCTGACTGTCACAAAGTGATACTTTCTGCAATCAGCACTCATGGCCATTTCAGATATTTGCCTCTAATAGTATAAATATTATTATGAGGTCTGCGATGTGACTCGGACTAACATGTAGATTGATCATTTCTGATTGCCCTGGTCTGTCTATGTATGGTGCCAATGTTTCAGTATTTTGCCATCTTCATTGATTATTCTGTGTGTTATTTTGTCAGTGGCCTTTTATGTCAACATAGTAGCACACTAAATTGACAGGAAAAGAAATGTGTAAGCAAATTTATTTAATTGAGTTTATATTGAATACCTGAGACAATAACAAAAGGACATAATTGAAAAAAATAACACTAAGAATCAGCTACTGAAAATTAGGAAAACTTAGTCTAACCGATGAAGCCAGCAAGAATAGACCAGGAAGATCAAGAATGATTAAGCTACAAGTTCTTCATCCAACCCTCAAGCCACAATGTTTCACAGTAAATGCTTTTGCCCATCTTCCTGAGTTTATGGGTAAGCTCCATTTTTGAAAATAATGTTGTTGCTTGTCCAGCTTATGTTTTAGACTTTAACTCATTGACTGCGTTCTATGCCTGGCCATTTTCATTGTCCATGACAGAACCCAATTTATTATGTAAAATAACTTATATTTAAAAATATTGTAAATGATTTTTAAAATTTTATTACATTTGTCTAAATGATATACATTATATGACGCAACAGTTCCATCCCCCATGTAAATGATGTGGGTGACCCACAGGATGTTTGTTCAATTTGGGTGTGCAGTTGAATAAAAGTCATTTCAAATTTCTACAATATTTTTTTCTTACATAATCATACAAAAAGTTGAATAATTAATTAAAATAACAAAACACATGCACAGAAAAGCAAATTGTGTATTTTTCACAGGTTTTAAATATAAAAAAATCACTTCCAGTTGAAAAAAATTGAAAAAACCGTAGCGGTGACACTTTTGCTCTTTATGAGGCGAAGTGGAGGGAGAGTTTAAAAAGAATAAATGGAAGGATGCAGGCCATATCTCTATTACAACCAAAAGGACAGCTGGCATGGTGCCCATGCTGCGTCTTATGCAGTCAACGTGTTTGTCAAGTTCTTAATATGTGCATTGGTAAAAGACTCTTATATCATCGAAGAAAGTATGCAATATTTTCCATTTCTAGAAATCAACCATCGCGTCTTGTAGAAGAAACATTTTGCCCAATTTTATTAATAGCCTTGTCATGTCTAAAAATAGTATTATTTAAAAAAAATTATCATCCTGCTATAATACGTAAAAATACAGTTTGATAAATCATTAGGGTGGGTATCTTGAATCTAATTTTTACAGTGGCTCATAATTTTTTGCATTCCTTACCTATAGACCGTAAGGAGTTCATACAAATTGAATTAATGCAAACATAGTATATGATATATTGCTTCTATCCTTTGTCTTATCTTTAAGTGATATTATATAAGACAAACTATTAAACAATGCTATGACGTGTTATTTTTAATATTATCTTGTTGTTGTTTTTTTCAGATTTATTTGTAAAGATATTGTGAAGCAGGGAAATACAGAAAATGTCACGCCGTCCCCTTTTATAGGTGGTTTGGGAATGTAAGTGCAATTTCTTTTGTGTATGATTTTTTATAATAATTTCTCTTGTCAAATTTCAGGTCCTTGGTTGTACTTAAATATGGTCACATATTGAATGATGCGACAATCACATCAGTCAACTTATTCGGTTTTGTTTTGAATATTTTATACCTTTCATTGTTTTATTATTACACTAATGAAAGAGTAAGTAATTAGATATTTTTAACACTGAGAAAAAAATTAAATTTTTTATTTTCAGGAACAATTATTAAAAAACACAATTAAAATTTTATTAGGAGTCGGTGCCATTTATGGTTACACAGTGGCTGAATTTTCACCGACAAGATTGGAATTTAATTATGGCATTATAATTACAGTTCTAATGCTTTTTCATATAGCCACACCACTTTTAGACCTAGTGAGATATCATTTCTTAATAATTAAAACATCATCTTCTTTTGTAATAAATCTGAACAAAACCATTTCAGAAAACAATAATAGCAAATAAAGATACAGGATCTCTACCCTTTCCCATGATATTCAGTGGGGCAGTCGTAACATTTTTGTGGCTCCTCTATGGTATAATAATTGAAAATGCGTTCATTCAGGTATGACAAAATAATTTTTTATCAACCTGACTAGTTTCGTTGGTTTATGCTGTCATATATTTCCATATCTTTATTGGTTAATCTGTGTTACATTTGCATTTTATTTTGTTTATAAGGTGACATAACCTAATTAATTTCAAAGATGGCCTTTTAATATCTAGCCCCATATGTCACCTTATAAAATGAGGCAACTTACAAACACACTATCAATCACTGAAGTTGGCGAGAAGTGACAGACAAAACTGGAAAGAAAAGTTAGAATGTGATGATGGATTTGGAGATGAATCATCACATTTCCACAAAGTAGCATTTTGTATTAATTATACTTATTTATTTTCAGTTTCAAAATGTGATAGCTTTCTCGTTGTTAGCCTTCCAACTGCTTCTCTTTCTAATTTATCCACCACAGTACAAAGCAGAGAAAGAAACTAAAAAGAAAATTTAGAAACTTCTTGTTTGTAATCACAATTTAGTAAGTACAATCAAAACAATTGGTTTTGTTTAAATACAAGCCTAAAATTTAAATAGAAGTTTTAAAATTTAATACTGAAAATTTGGAATTTTTACAAACTCATTCATAATCATTAAACTGTACAGGTAAAAGAAATAGAAAAACGTAGTACTCCAATTGCTCTCTCAATTATCAGTATTTCATTGTAATTTGTCAACCAGGCGACACAAATTTATTCTCTTTGAAGTGCTTTTGAAACTCTACCGGCTTCCTCCTCAGCCATTGGTGGTTCAGTTACAAAAAGATTAGAGCTTCAAAAGTACTACAGAGAGAATAAAATTGTTTGTTGTTTGAGTTCACTGTTAGCGATCCTACACTGAAGATATGTAGTATTTAATATATAAAAGAGCGAAAGCAAATCATAAAGATTTATTAGTGTTTTATTACCTTATTTCTAATTTTAAGTAAAATAAATTCCAAATTATGGACTGTCTGTAATGTTCACTTGAACTAGCAGTTTGGAGTTTGAACTGTGATTTTAAAAATATAAAATTATTTTAACTTTTTTTAATCTCTTTTTAAAAATATTTATTAAATATGTATATATTGTGCCAATAAACACGGTTAAGTTAAACTGGTTAACTGGTTCAAAATCACCCTGTCTTGCTCAATTTTGTGTTGTTGAGTTGAAAACAATTGGGATTAGTAAATAAATAGAAATGTGATTGTATTAAATGTAATTGTCAGGTAATGAAAAGGGACAGGGGAAGATGTTGATAATCAAATTTTACAGTTTTGTTAAATTGTACTTATTTTCAAAATATATGTTTATAAAAATTGATATTGTTTTTAGTTCATTATTCAATAAAAAAAACCAAAAATTCACAGAGTATTGGATATAATAGAAAAATTACTCGAAGAAAAATTAATCTATTCTGTCACCTATGTTTCATAGGCTTTTGACAAGTTCTGGCATGAAAGAGTTATCTGAAATTTTTGAGTCAAAGAAAAAGATAAATATTAAAAAATAAGGATAATAAATGAGTGCCCCAAGGGAGCATACTAGGGCCAATACTTTACTCACTCTATACCAGTAATTACAGTCAAACAAAAGGATAAATATTAAAAAATAAGGATAAAAATGGAGTGCCCCAAGGGAGCATACTAAGGCCAATACTTTACTTACTCTGTACCCGTAATTTAAAAATTGCAACGTTTGCAAGTAATACAGCGGTGATATCAATAGGCCAGAGCACTAACCATCCTTCCAAAAGCTTTTAAGCAAAAACAACATAAATCAGTAAATGAAAAATAGAGAAACAGACTCATCCAGTTAAAATCAGAACATATTGCAAAAATAAAAATGGACCATATTCTGTCTATTACCTTTAGTTTTTAGTCTAGTACCAAATAAATTCCAAAATAAAAATTCTATGTAACATGTTGATGCACCATGGAACATAAGGAATCTTAAGATTACTCAAGTCACAGCGGAAAACCAGATTTGCCATCAAACACGTCTTGCCTATGCCTACATGAAAATTTTTTTGTTTTATGGCTCTACTTTCTCCATATTAGTCATACCTTAAGCTACATATCATTTATGATATTAAATTCACTAATTTCGTGGTCCGCTTGACCAATTAATATATTACAATTAATTAAGGTTTTTAGTTGAGATAAAAAAGTCAATGGCATGAGCGGGATTCGAACCCACGATCTTCGGCTAGATACGCCGCTGCTCTACCACTTGAGCTATCATGACCTCGATCCACTCGGACACTAACTTCCCATCTCAACCCCACCTTTTGAATTTTCCCTACTTTTGGCCATTTTTTAATTTTTTTTTTTTTTTTCACTTTTACAAATACATACATCATTCATTTAAAAAGGTATTACAGACGGGAATTAAAATTATGACAAAAACAAATCATTTACTAAAAAATAATATATACATCAATGTTTAATAAT
This sequence comes from Cimex lectularius, assembly GCF_000648675.2. Classification (NCBI taxonomy): domain Eukaryota; kingdom Metazoa; phylum Arthropoda; class Insecta; order Hemiptera; family Cimicidae; genus Cimex; species Cimex lectularius. The sequence continues at coordinate 707,716 of NW_019392746.1, forward strand.
GACCAAAGTGATCACTATAATAAATTAATTATACACTTGTTTAATATCAAAAGTTTTGTGTTTTCTATCCCTACTCTTCAGTAATTTCTCACTAAAACTTTCGTCTTTGAACTTCTTCTTGAGGAAATGTACTTTAGGCTCAAAGTCATCCTTGAGTTTTCTCTTTGGTACGTGCTGCAAGGACGTCTCCCAATTTCCTGTGACTTTCATGTCCAGCATGATTTTCAAAACTTGGTCCAAGGTGAGACTCTTTGAACCCAAATTCCAATCTAAATATCTATCGAGCGGAAGCTTGGCCATGCGGAGCCCTTCGGCCTTGGCCTTCCCAAGAGAAAACGGTTTGCAATTTTCCTTATCGACCATTGCACCTGAAAAAATATCATGTTCAAAATTTATTCTAAAATAGAACACAAGCTAATGAGAACTTTTTTTTAAGGAAGGAAGGATCTGCAAAACATGTTTTAATTTAAAAATTAAAGTTAGATTTCACAGGATTATAATCCAGAATCACAGAAGTTCAAGAATCGATCCAATAAAAAAAAATAAAAAAAATATATATATATATATTTTAGTGGATTAGTCATTATCATCGATAAACCGATCCAGTAAACTAAATTTCAACAGGACACAACTTCTAACAGAATCCTAAAATATTTTCTAGGTCAATCTGAATCATTTATGAATGTTAAACAAGAAAATATTTTTAATTCAAGATTTTTAAATAGTCGTTTCTGATCATTTCAATAGAATATCAAAGTATTCAAGGTCACAAGAGGAAATAAAGCAAAAGTAAGTTTTCAAAATTAATAAATAGATTAGATTGTTTTCCTTTGGGCTGTTCAACAACTTACTACACGAAAGAAAGCTGTAATATACAAGATGGAAGAGTAAATTAAGATGTGGTCAATTTAAAAAATAAAATAAAAAGAATAATCAGCAATTTTAATTAATCTACGCCCTGACTAATGGATTAAAATTTAAACAAAAGTTAGTATTTTCCGGTTTAAACAATCCTGGCAATTAGAGGATGCTCGCAGAGCAACTGACTGAAATTTTCAATATTCAGTGTCGAAAGAGAAATCCCTAGCTTAGCCAATTTTTGAAATTTAAAAAGTTTGTATTTATAAATTGTATCAAACTTGGTGATTAATTGCTAAATTTGTAGGCATATTGACAATTCATTAGACAAAATTCACAACATCCAATATCTCCATGTCTCATTCTGCAATTTTTATTTTTTACAATTTCGTTTTAATTTCTTAATTTTAAACGTAAATTTTATTATTTTAAAATAAAAGTGTATAGAACTTGAAGTTTTCTTACCAATAATATATATATCATCATGGTTGTATGTTGTCAGCTCTTCTCGACAATGAGGTGTCAGATAGACAAGCTTTTCCTTTGGAAACATATCTAAATAGCTTTTTGTAGAAATATTAATAGGGAAATCGTCGTTGTACAGAATTGGTATTTGCTTTGCGAATCTAGTCATCATGTAGCCATCCCGGTCCACATTGACAAAGTGCAAACTGAAAGGCGATTTGTGGCGCCTATTCTCGCTGAAGAGTATCAAGAGTTGTTTAGCGCAATTGGCCGCTTCCCTGTTATTCATGTGTTGGTCGTAGCCGCAATCAATTATAATTTCTTGGCCGAACATCATTGCTTCGATCAGTTTTGCATTGTTCCACCTGTCCATCGTAGATTCATATATCCTTAAGAATATATTAGATCCTCCAAACCCATATTTTATGTGGGTGTTTTCTTCGATTTCAGGCTGCGTCGCCAACCACTTCGCCTTCTTCTCTTCTTTTTTTTTCTTATCGTTTTCCTTTTTTTTCTCGTTCACCCACCAAAAATTGATTTGTTTTATCCTTTGTCTTTTCGACTTGGCATTGAGAAGCTCGGACCATCTTTCATTTGTCATTAAAGATGGAACTTTGTTCGATTCTTGTCGTAGCAGTTCAAATTCTAGCATAATGACTTTGAGGTTTTTCTTAAGATTTTCATCGCCTTTTGTAATACCTTCGTAATCGACGTTTTCGTAATTATTCACATCGGCGTTCGTGCAGAAACCTCTGCTGTTTATGCAGTTGCTGATGGTCAGTTTGAAAACATTTTTGGGTATGCTTCGGTTTCGGCCCACCAAACCGACTACACTTCTCAAACTGAATCCGAGCATTTTTCACTTAAAACTGAAGACAACGTGTTTTTACAATTCTTGCACGGGGGCCAAAAAGAATGAAAGATAAAGTAATCTTTAAAAAACTGATTTATCCTTACACTTAACCTTCGTATCGCAGCCTTGAATTAACCTTCCCGTAAAGATAAATGTCGGCATGTTGGAATCTCGGTCCCACATTAGGTTTGACAAAACATCCCTTTTACCACTTATGCACTTTTAATAACTATTACATATAAATAATTATGATTAAAATATTTATAACAAAATTGGCATAGCCATATAAGAAAATGGAGCAATTTAGAGGGTGTTTATTTAAAATTTGTAATTAATTGGAATAATTATTATGGACAATTATGACTATTAAGCTAATATGGATTAATTTGTAATTAATACTCACGCGTTTATTATAATTATTACATAATTAATTAAACTCACCTATGATATAAATATATTTACATTAATTTGTGTTTTTCACTTAGACTTTTAAGTTTAAAAAGTAATTTCACCTTGTACAGAAAATATGAATTACATTTTTTAAAATTTGTTTTGGAGATAAAAATTTTCAGTCTGGGTTGCTTTGTAGAACTAAACACCTTATTTTATTTTTATTTATTTTTAATTTTTTTAATGACGTGTTTTATTCGCAATGCATTTCGGGCCACATCCCTGGTCCCTTTTCACAGCGATTATTTGAGCTAAATAAAACTCCAGTAGGCCAGGGACATGGCCCGAAATTCATTACAAATAAAATATGTCATAAAAAAACAATTGTTGTTTAGTTCAACAAAAACATCTCATAATGAAATACAGTTATTTATTGAAATAAGAATCTTTCTTTTTTCTTTTTGTTTGTTCCGTGAATATAATTTTTTGTTAAATTTTTTTATATAGAATGAATGGGTGGTTGATCTCGTTCAAAGTATATTCAATTCTTAATTTCAATAAAAGTGAATGTTCACAATGCTTTACATTGTAATAGAAACTTGTACCTGGAACTTTGTTTTATTGTAATTAATAAAAGTTTCCAAGTCCAAATGAAGGAAGTACAATATTCCTCAAATGTTAAGTTGTATATACTTACATAAAATTAAAATAGTTAAATAATATACAAGCTAATATGCAAACTCTCTTCCATTTTCTTCTGTCACTCTCTGTCTCTTTCTCTCCCACTTTTTTAAAAAGTTTTTTTAATGCCTTAGCATGAAATAGACATGTTAAAATTAATTATTATATAAATATAATTTTATAATATGGTATTACCCTAAACATTTAATATATTTATAGAAAGTTATTAACAATAATAGCCCATTTATTGAAATAATATTTATACCTTTATTTATTTATTTGTTGAGCATGTAGAGGAAAGGATACTCAATTTGTCAACTTAATTAGGTGACATTGCTCAATATATATAGTTATGTTCCACTCAATATGAGAATTGTGTTTGAGCATGGCAGCATTGGGTTCCCCTGTTACGATTTTTAGAAGAAACAGGACTGTTTCGTTGTATGTACGATTGGTAGATATTTCATTTTATGTTCCCTTTCATGTGTATTGAGAGTGAATGTATTTTTTAATGTGATCGGGCCGTTGGTGAAATATTGAGTACCCCATACTTTGGGTTACTTGTTAGTCTATTAGTCTAGAGTACTTAATCATTACTACTGGAGTACTTAATGTAATTAGAGGAATGAGATTTTTTTTGCTGCTGTCTGGTATCAATAGGCAATTCCAATTTTTATGCAAAGATGGTTGAGGAGAAAAATGAGTGACATGAGCGGGATTCAAACCCAAGACCTTTATCCAAAATCCCACTCGTGACCTTTTTCTTCTCGCCCATCTTTATATAAAAATTGGAAATAATATTTAATAATAAACAGATACACATTAGATAACAAATAGACATGTGAAAGTTAAGATAGGAAAGAAAATCAGGACAGTAAATTAGAGTATGTCTCAATTTATACCTAAGGTTATATCAATGTTGAATTTATTCATATATTTATTAATAAATAAACATTGAATTGAATTTTAAATAAATAAGCATTGAGTACAAGTGTATAGTTTCAAATATATTATGATGATAAGAAGTATCACCAAATGTAGTTGGCCTTGCAGACCACTTAAAAGTGCACGTAGAATAAAAAAATATTTAAGTTTATGTAATTTATTTGAAATTCAAATTGCCTGCAAAGTGCATAAATACTAAATTCTTAACAAAGGCTGGAGATAACTGAAGTGACAGTAAAAGCCCGGCAAAAAAATAAAAATAAAAAAATTAAAAAACCCCATTAAGCTTTTACTTATCGGGGATAAAAAAAAATCTAAAAAGTGGGGCTAGTGCATTCGTATAAAAATAAATTTAAATAGCATCAAGAGTTGCTTCAAGTCAAAAATTAGTTTGTGTCCAATGCAAATGCCAAAAATGCTCGGGACAGCAAATACATTTAAGCAAGTTTCAATTATTGGTGGAGGACTAATGGGGTCAGGAATAGCACAGGTAATCTTTTGGCATAAAGGAACTGTTTGTTTTTGCAATTAATTTAAAATGAGGATATTGGTTTCTCCCTTGTCGAGAAAGCATAGACATTTTTGAACAATGGGCTTGCACTTTTAATGAATATTATAACTTTTTAAATAAGAAATTTCCATTTTCTACTTTTTACATACTTGATGTGAGTAAAACCATTGTGAGTATTAATATCCTAAAACTTATAAAGAAAATTCCAATAAACCCATACAATACTCAACTTTTAATCAAATGTGCAATAATAATGTGATTAAATTAAAACAGAGACAGTTTTCTTTAATTAACATATTTATTCTATCATTTCTATTAATTTGTTTCAAAATTCTTGAACTATATTAATCGATAGAGGATTTTTTACCTGTAATAAACATTATGATTGATTAATAATTGTTCTTAAAAACAAAACATTAAACAATTTCTAATTGTCTAAAACAATTTAAAACTTATATGTATGAATTCTTACAGTGGAGTATATATTTTTTTCATTCTTCCATTGGAATATGATTTTTTTTAAACTAGTGTTTGCAACAGCAGAGCTCGTATGACAGTGTTTTTGAAATAAGTCAGATTCAAATGCAGGGCCACTGGATTCATACCTGGGATCTTTACCTTACCTAAACCGTTGCGGCCACTGGTACCCTCTGTTTTATAGTTGTTTGAATCATTCATGTTCTTCAGTCATTCTATCATTTTACTGGCTTATTCAAAATGCATCAAAATGCATTGCATTTTAAATAATAATATGCACATTTTAATGGTTTTATATAGAAGTTTAAATTGCTTTTGTCTAGGTGGTAGCACAAAAAGGGCAAATGGTAAACCTGGTTGAAGTAAATGACAGCATTTTGAAAATATCAAGAGCAAAAATTGAACAAGACATAGAAAAACTTTCCAAGAAGTTGTATAAAGTGAGAAATCATGCAATTAACTTAAGAAATGTTAGTCATAGTTAAAATTTTGTACAGGACAGTAAAGAAAGTTCTTCATATTTTGACCAAGTGCTTGGAAGAATTAATTACTTTGCTGACATACCAAAAGCTGTTGAAAGCAGTAACATTGTTGTCGAAGCGGTTGTTGAAAATTTTGATATCAAGAAAAATATTTTCTTATCTGTTGAAGAGGTGCTTTTATTTTGATTTGTTAATAGAATTTATGGATAGAAAAATAAGGCCAATATTTCCTAGGCTGCTCCTGAAGAAGCGATTCTATGTACAAACACTTCATCGTTGTCAATTTCAAGAATAGGATCTGTTTTAAAAAAACAGGACAGATTCGGAGGTGTACATTTCTTCAACCCTGTGCCTCTGATGAATTTAGTTGAAGTAAATATAAATTTGTTAAACACAAAAAATACTTATTTGAAAGATGTAAACATTATGGTAGGTCATAAGATCAGATAAAACGTCAGATAAGACATACGAAATGCTATTTGCTTGGACAAAATCCATCGGGAGGGTTCCTGTCGCATGCAAAGATGTCCCTGGTTTCATAGTTAATAAATTACTTGCTGTATTTATCGCAGAAGCCATCAAAATGTATGAAAAAGGTAATATTAAATAGTTTAGATCTATGAGATTGTTTTTAAACAAATTTTGTATTTGTTATTAGGTGATGCCAGTAAAGAAGCAATTGATACCGCCATTAAACTGGGTGCAAATCATCCCATGGGGCCGATTGAACTGTCAGATCTTATTGGCCATGACACTGTAGCTATGATTTTTAAAAGTTAGAAAATGTAATTTGATTTGGTAAATGTTGTGTTTAAACTTTTGTTATTGTAGACCTAAGAGAAGGTGAACCTGAGAACAAAATGTTTGAACCTCTCAAATCGCAAATAAGACTGTTGGAAGAAGGAAAATTGGGAGTCAAATCTGGAGAAGGCTATTACAAATATCCTAGAAAATCTACTACTAGTCTCAGCTAGAACACTCAATGCAATTTCAATTCTGTTTGCAATCATGATTTGTAAAATAATTAAAAGAGAAGTGGAAACTGACTGATCTATTAATTTATGCAATATATATTATTAGTAAAAATTTTTGTACAACTCCGGTAAATTTGTTGACTACAAGATCATTTACTTAGCTAACATTGTAATTATTTTTACATGAAAAGTAAAAAAAAATGTAATATAATAATAATTTGTAAAAATACATTAACAAAAGGTTGGAATTAAATAAATATATTTTCTGTGATGTAGTTTGATTTGTAATGGACTTAATCATTCCTGAATTATTTGGGTTTAAATAAATTTATTATGTTTTTCCAACTGTGTTGAAGTTAGATCCAAACAACCCAACAAATCTGCAAAACATCCAACAATTAAAAAAGAAAAAATAAGAATCAAGAAATTGATTTCAAAACTTTAAAAATTGTAAAATAATGTAGTAGCATTTGTCTTTAAATTAAAAATATAAAGATATCACTGAAAGTTCTCCTTTATCTAAGATATGATGTAGAATAAAATCTATCAGATCTAATTCTTGGTATAGTCAGGCAAATAGTTTTTTTTATAAACTTAGCATTCAAATCTTTTATATGCTAGACAAAATATGTTGTGAGTTTATCCTAGCACCTTTCTTCTCTGTCACTTTTGATAAAATTTTTGCTCCATTCCTCTACAGCTCATATAAACATAATTATGATATTGAATAAGTAAAAAAATGATCAAAAATGACTAAACTACAATTTCCACACCTTGTAGAACACAAGAGAAAATCTAACAACTTATAATCAAAATAGCACACAATATGAATGATTTATCTCTAAAATTTGGCATTTAAAAAATCCATCAGCTTTGACCATATCAACCTTACAAATTTGAAGAAACTTTTTATTTTTAATGAAGGACAAATTTTTAGAAGTTATTGATGACATCTCGAATAAATTACAAGTTCATTACTTCACAGGCCCCATGAGAGATTCTACATAAAATTTGTATATATATACTAGCTTTTACCCATGACTTCATCCATATGGGGCTCTGTTTTAATGCACCTTTCTAGTGTGATGCGGAGTGCTAGTATGGCTTTGTCTCGTTTCTCAAATTCTTCTCTTCTTCATTTCACTTCAGTCTATACATGGTAAAAAAATTATCCTTAGGGATGGAATTTCAAAATATCTTTTCTTAGCGGCTATCCATGTCATTATAGAAATGCACTGTCAAAATGTCAGCCCTGTAGATCCAGGGGTTTGGTCTGTGCTTTGCCTCAGACAGTCAGGGAACTATTTTATGGATATAAAAGATAGGGATGGAATTTCAAAAAATCCTTTCTTAGCAGCTATCCATGTCATTATATCAATTGTCGTAATGTCAGCCCTGTAGATACAGGGGTTTGGTCTGTGCTTTGTGTCAGACAGTCACGGAACTGTTATGTATATAAATTTGTTCAGTTTGAATCCCTTTATCGTTAGTTCTGTAGGTTCCACAGATATCAGCACAGTCAGAAAATGAACTTTGCATTTTTTAACTTTTTTCTAGATCTATAAAAGTTTTGTAATATTTTACATTATTATTGGCCTCTAAACAATATTTAATTTGTTTAAAGTGTATTATTTGTGCTTATTTTGAGTAAAATATGGTTTCAGTTTTTGTAAAATTTAGTTACTATTTTAAGATATTATTTATAATTCGACTATCACATCTTTTATTTTAACGAATGTTTTATACTAATTATTGTAGTGTAAAACATATTCTTGCTGTCTCTTAGATAACTTTAATTTTGAAATAGTATTTTAGAAGTTTAGAGGCGAAGGTTGGCAATCCCGGAGAGAAACATGTGAGTGAAGTTATGTTATCCTACGATCAGTTTAGTTACACATTTGGTTAAGTTCGTTTCGGCCGCTGCCCTTTTCTTTTGTTTTTGTTCGGTTATCATTTCCCAAATAAAAAAAAGAATTCAAAATTTAGGCGTTTCTCATCTCGCAGTTGTGTTGCCAGGTATGCTTTAAAGATGATGTGCGAGACGGTTCTGAGAAAAGGGGATCTGTACAAAGAGGAGTTTCTGTCGTGTTCTACGGCGCTGACGAGCAGGCGTTCGGTCTCTCTGCTCGACGTTTCCGGCCCGGAAAAGGAGCTCAACCACAAGACGATATCAAATGACACGATCGGCAGTCACACGTCGATATTCAAAGACTCCGGCTACAACCAGACCGGCTCCTCTTCCAGCCTCGGCTCCACAAAGGACAGGGAACAAGAAAAGAGGATCACCGACTTGGAGGAGGAGTTGAAGTACAAACAGGTCTTGATCAACGAGCTCCAAGAGTCCAACCAAACGCTGAGGATGAAGTTCGCCGAAGCTGAAAACAAAATATCAGAGCTTCGACTCAAGTGCGAGTCCCATTGCAAATGTTGCACCGCGGAACTGAGCGGACCAGGATCGGAATCGGAGTCGGAGGCCGGCAGCATCGGCATCCGTTACCCGAGGCGTCGGAACCACAGTCCCCAGAAGCTCTACGATACCGACCCCAATCGTTTCACCCCCGTCGACGAGAGCTACCAGAAGGTGAGACATTTTTAAACATTTACATTTACTCATCTCTTGAAATCTCTCCTAATAAACAAAATTTTATATCCTGTAAGAATAAAAAAAACCTTGTGATAGAATGCAAAGCTATTTGACTTAAACTTGAGCAGAATTTTTTACAAAGAACGCTGAAGTAGTACAATTAAACTCAAAGACCAACAGTTGGAAAGTTTAAATCCATTTTTTTAACGTTTCCCACCCTATTAGTAATACTTCCACATTCACACAAATGTCGATTGTTCGATAGAAAATGACCGTAGTTCATGAATTACATAATTGGTCAACATACCTTTCAAGGGGACTCGTAATTTCGGTTTATATTAATGTAAAGATTTTCCTTTTTTTCAAGTTCAAAGTTTCACAACGATTCATACAAATATCGAATGCAAAGAGGGAATTGCTCAAATTGACTAAATTACAATAATGACCCATATTTTGTAACCTAGTACCTTACATTTTGGTTTGTGTTCATTGTAGCTGTCGTAATGTTTTAATTTTTTTATCGTTCCTCACTTCCATGACTAACGTTAAGACACATTCGTCGTTGTTCGACGAAACGTTCCCAAGTTCATGAAATTTCATAAATTGACTAATTTTGTTTTTGGCACCTCATATTTTGATGGACGAGACCTACCAGAAGATGAGGAATTTTTTAAACTATGGTCGTGGATTAGAAACATCCACACAAATTTGAAATATACAACAATAACGTTAAGTTGCACGTGTGACCAAAATTTTATAACGTAGTATATTTTGGTTTATGTTTATATAACAGTTATCAGTTTTTTTTATGTTTCCCACCCACATTCCCGGTACTTCCTTTCACACAAGTCGAATGTTCTATGAAATGTGTACACAGTTCTTGGAATTACAGAAATGGACTTTTTTTTTCTTTGCTACCTCTTGGTACCTGATATTTTGGTTAACGTTTTTGCGAATTGCATAATTGACCAATATTTTTCACACACTCATTTTTCGGTTTATATTAAGGTAAAGATTTTCCTTTTTGTAAGTTTCACAACGACTCATTCACATTCATACAAATCTCGGATGCAATTTGAGATGTGGGCTCTAAAGTTGGCATTACCCATTTTGATCATATTAGATTAGTGATCACTATTTTAAAACGAAATATCTTACATTTTGGTTCATGTTTATGTTAATAGTTTTATACCATGGTAAATTATATTGGTAGTAATGTTTTGATTTTTCAATCAGTTTATCAATGTTTTTTCTCGGAACATTATATTTTGGTTCTTGTTTATATAACTGTTTTATTTTTTAACGTTTCACACCTCACCACCACAATGTTAACGACACAGGTCAAAAAGTTTGAATTACACAAATTGAACAAAGTTTTATTCCGTGGTATGTTATTGCTTCTATTGTTTAGTTTCTCAAAGTTCATGACCAAAGAAGTTATTACAATGTTAAAGACACATTAACATTCACAAAAATGTCGAGTGTTCGATAAAACGTGGGCTTCACCAAAGTTGATGAAATTACACGAACCATGTTTTCTTGGTACCTTTTTTGGTACAGTTTTATGTTAAAATTTGTATACCTTTATAAAATATATTGTTACTTATGTTTTAGTTTTTCAAACTCAAAAACGTGAAGTCACATTCACAAAAATGTCGAATGTACCACAAGAAATGGGCTCCCGAATTGAATTACATGTGACTAACATTTTATAACGAAGTACCTTATATTTTGGTTTGTGGAACTGTTTTTATTTTTTAAATGTTTTTCACCATCATAACCAACGTTACGTTACATTCATAGAAATGTCTAATGTGCGACAAAAAATATGATAAAAAGTGCTGATTGAAATTTTATAACGTGGTATGTTATATATTCGCAATGTTTTGGTTTTTAAAAGTTTTACAACTTGAAGTCGTATTCATAAAAATATCGTATAATCACAGGGTCGCAACGGTTTAGGCATTGACAAGGCGCTCATCACTGCAAGGTAAAGGTCTTGGGTTCGAATCCAGTGGCCCTGCATTCGAATCCGACATAATTACAAAATTGGCTTTTTTTATAAAAACACCGTCATCCTGAGGGTTTATATGACCTCTCCTGTTACGAACCCTCTTTAAAAAAAAATCCTATTAATCACGAAAGGTGAACTCAAAAATAAAATTAAATAAGTTTCCAATATAATACAACTTAGTACCTTACATCTAGGTTTATGTTATTCTTTGGATTTTTACCCTCATGACCAACGTTACGACACATTCATATTCACAGAAGTGGGCTTGTAAGTTTCCCTCAACTTTTTACAGTTAAATCAAACTTAAAACTTGGTACTTACAAAACATGGATACTACAACTATTAAATATACGTCTTCTACTTGTTTATTTTTATTATGTCACCACATGTCAATTTTTATTGGGGGTGGCTCAGAGGTTTTCCGGAAGAATTGGATCGAACCAATGCAACAGTTGTCCTGATTGGTGCTGGGAAAAACGTGTGATCATAACTGAAATATCAGGTTGTTTCACATGAAATTTCCTTTTTTACGTCAAAGATTGCTTAGTAAAAAACTTAATGAAATCAACATCATTTTACATAAATTGTTCGCACTTTTTCGAACTTATTTAATTCCAGAACTGAAAATATGTGATGTCATGAGGTGAAATGTTAACAAAGAAACACAATTACAGAAACATAAATTTACAAAATATAAAATATGTACTACGTTAAAAAATCTTCGGCCACTACTGTAATTAAATTTTTGAGTCCACTTCTCGACGTTCATTCTATTTTTTTTTTAATTTGCCGTCGTCACATTGATGCGAAACTTTGAAAAACCAGAACATTAAATGCACTATTTTAAAAATCCATTTTTTTGTCGTACAAAACACGTTTGTGTGAATGTGAATGTTTCTTAACGTCACGTAAACATTGACGAAAATAAAAGGTACTACATTATATACTCAAAGAAAAAAAACCCGAATCATGTATATTGTTGCACATTTCAAACTATTTCAATTTTTATCATTATATTAATTTCAACTTATTTTAATGTACACCAAATTAAACTAGATCAAAAATTCATGAGTTTTTATAAAAATTATGAAAGAAGAATTCAAAAGAATATTCAACAAACATTGGAAAATCATTGAGTGATAAAATAAATTTAACTAACAGTTTATTACCTGGTTTTGCTCATAATAACGCATTGAGAGCAAAACTATGTAAAAAAGTTGTTAGTTAAATTTTTATCTATTATTAAATGATTTTCCAGTTTTTGGTGAATTTTCTTTCAAACCATCTTAATTGAATATTTTTTTTATTAAACCTCATGAATTTTTATTCTCGTTTCACTTTGTTTACATTAAATAAGTATGTTGTAATTAATATAACGATAAAAATACATATAGTTTGAAATAAACAACAACATACGTCAACACATACGTGTTATTTTTTGTGTCCATTCTGATTTTGTTGAACTCCATAATAAGATGATGGGTAGGAAATAAATTGTCTTTTCCACCATAAGCATTTATTTCGTTAGTGTAGGATTTGATCAATTTTATGTAGGTCCACTTCTCGAAATACATTCGACAAATTGAAATAAACTTCATACACAAAATACCAAGAATGCTTAAAAGAAAACTAATCCCAAATAGAGAAACACTAAGTTGACCATTGCTGTAAATTAACTAATAATTAACAAATATATGTTTATGTATTTGTACATAATTCTAATCAGGGGGTTGATGTCCTCGTAATACCACGCTAATTAAGACATTATTACATATTTAATAAATGTCGTTATTGTAAGCACCACTCCGTACAGTTTCAAAAAAGGAGAAAATAATGAGGAAAAAATTCGACCACTTTGGGAATAATAATTATTAAAAAATCGTCCAAAGTGGTGTTTGATGCATTGTTCTGGGCCTTATTTTTGTTTTCAGAATTTTGACGTGCCATGTTAGATTTTCATCCAAGTGTAATCCTAGATACATTTGGCGACGATAAATATATTCTTCAGCAAGGATTTTAGTGATGTTGATATCTTAGATGGGTTAAGCACAAGTGCGCCACTTTTTACACTATTTTCCAGTAAGGTCTAAAACTTGTTGAAGCGTCATTTGAGCTTGTTCAGGTTTTAGTTGACCTACCATAAAATATCAAGGGGTCATCAGCTATCTTACGAAATAATTTGTTGTTGTTATAATTGATAAAAGATAAAATTGCCGTCATGAAAAGATAAAAAGCTACAAATGTGAGAAATCTTTTTGGTTGATTATTTTAACAATTTATTATTGAAATTTCAAGATTTATTATTCAGTCATAATAATATCAGAAGAAACAGAAAGGGTAGTAAGTTAAATTTTGGTAGAAATGCTCAACTCATGAGTCGTTCTAGAAGTTTCTATAACGATTCGTTATACCAGTAACCAGTCTATAAATGGCATTTTCAAAAGAGGACACGTGTATCACGTTTGTACTGATTATGCTGTTAATTGGGGATTGTTGCGATGCTGATTAATCGTCCTTTATTTAGTTAGATTAATTAGTAAGACGTTTCCTCCGTTACAAAACGTTCTGTTTCGTTTAATTATTATTTTTCGATTATTCTGATCTATGGTTTTTTATGGTATCTATGGTTTATGCAGTCTGTCTATTTGATCTACACTTGTCCCACTAATGCTATCCTCTTTATTTATGCATCTTCGTTTGTTTGCTTGTTGTCTTCTTGTTTACTCTTGATATTTACTCGTTTTAACGTTTACGTTCTGCGAGTTTTTATATTAAAAAAAATCCATCTGTGGTTTTCTGTTGTTTGTAGTATTGATTGCTCAAACGCGTTATTGGTTTACTAGGAAATATATGTTAGTCATCCGCATCATTATTATCTATGGTATCAAATGATTTTCCGACTATAGTTGTCTAATGTGTCATCTATAAATTGATTACCATCCTGTTTTAGTTTAACATGGTTTTACATTTTAAACTATATGGGTGGTGATTAGTGACCGTTAATCGATAATTATTCAGAAATCGTGAGATGCGGTCTGGTGTGATGTAGGTTTCAGAAAAACATTTTCTTTATCGTGCCAACGTTTNATCTTTAGTAAAATGTTTTACTTTCTATAGGTTGCTTGTTTTATCGACTTGAGATAAACAACGTTTTGTTTAAACTTTGACACGTAGCCTAGTAACTAGTAGTATAACTAGTACCATCTACAGATAGACAACTTCTTTTGTGCCTATATATTATCAAACTTGATTTACATTGTACAGGTCGAACACTAGTTTTATTTTTTGCGCGTGATCAAATAGTTTTTTATCGAAGGAAGTCAACTTGTTTTTACTTTTGCAGGTCACACCTTGTTATATCTGCTATAGATAGTCAACATTTTTTACCTTGTACATGTAGACAACCTGTTTTACCAACTATAGATATATTTTATCGTCTCTACTATGTTTATTATTTGTAATCAATATGTTTCTTTCTATAGAGTAACAAGCTCCTTTAATAGGTTTACTTTTTTACCATTTATGATAGTCACTGGCCTGTTCTAATGTTACAAGTACCATACTTTTACTAGAAAGTCAAACTGTCAACAAATATACTTTTTTATTTGTTCTTATTTTTTCTGTGAAGAGTAAGATGAAGTATGAAAGTCTAGAATCACACAGCGTTGGAACGGGATAAAAATAAATGCAAGGCTGTCTCATTTCTAGGGGAGTCTCGTAAAACCAAGTGCAATGCGGTGTATACTCTATTCTAAAGCGTTCTCATGATCAGTGAATAATAATTGGACAATTTTTTTCAATGGAATGAATAATTTATAATTCTCTAATTGCTATGCTATACAACGAAATACAAATTTATAATAATTTTTTCTTTCCTTGATTGTTGGGAAACAATTGATTGCAACAATTGGCATTTGCAATTAACTTGATTCTTATACTCAGATTGTACTGGGTATAAAAATATTCCCTTTGTGGATTATGACATGTTATTTATCTGTGTATGAATGTAATTGTTAGTTTATTAGTAGACTTCGTCGGGTCTGATACTATCAACAAACTATAAGTATCTTAGGCACATACCATCACTAAAAAATAAATTTCATAGTCTAAAAAGAAAACGTTTTAGGCCTGTGACATTTTGAGTTTATGCATTACATAAACACTCTCCTATTTTCTTGTTTTAATAGTTAAATGAGGTGATCAATGTAGTAATAACTCTGTAAGTGCTACGACCGTAACCCACATGTAAGAGTTCCAAAAATAAAACACTGAAATAATTTCTAGAAATATTTGGACAAAGCTCTTTTAAATATAAATTTTGACCCTGGTATATACTGGTGGGGTGTGGTACACCCAACGAGTGTTCAAAGTTCATTTTTATTCTGTTACTTCAGTCAGTGGGCTGTTTAACTCCGCTCTATGTTCGCGGATATCATTCTTCTACCTGCGATGATAATTTCACTCTCAGTTGACTACTAGCTTACGCGTGATAACATGTCTTTTGATATTGGGATGCACTACACCCCGCCTGTTAGTTATCAGTAACTTTTTCATGGTTGCCTTTTTTCTGAGGTCATTCGGTAGCGAGTTTTTCCATTTTTTCTTTGGTTACTTGCCGTCATTTCTCGCGAGAAGTTACATCCTAAGGATATTAGAAAAGTTGTTATGGAATTGGAAGGGAAAGATTTTTTCTGTCGGGAGGAGTCAAGCTGTGAAACTGATGATGTAGAGGTAGACAATGAAGTTCCTACAGAATATGAAGCGGATGATGGAGAACCAGAAGAACAAATTTCAAATAATGAAAAGTCAAGTTGCTCTAGTTGTGCCGTCCACCCCTCGTTATCTTATTGATTCCCAGGAAAATGCTAAGTGAAAGTGCTGTAAGTCTGTACTGTAAGTAGGCGTTCGCCACAGAGCCGAAGATACTTGTCACCTACGAACTGAAATCTAAACACTATTGACACCCTACCTCAAGAGCTGGAAGAGTTTCAAAATGGTTCTTAGGTGGAACAGAGGACGGACAAACAAGTTCGGTGTGCATTTTTGTGATCTCTCAAAGGATCGCAAAACAAAATTTTTCTGTTTCATGCCACAGAACAATGTGTCAGGAACATCGAGGAACAAAATGCCGTACATGCTAAATTGACGTTTCAATTATTAAATTAATCCATATTTGCTTATTGGTCATAATTGACCATACTAACTATTCCAATCAATTATTCTTTCTATCTAAGGTTTTTGGTTGAGATGAAAAATTAGCGTCACGAGCGAGATTCGAACCCACGACCTGCGGCTATTACGCCGCTACTCGAACCACTTGTCGAAGGTCGTGGGTTCCAATCCCGCCCCTTTTCATCTCACCCAAAAATATAGAAATAATAATTGATTCGGTTTCATGTACTATTTCTTACGAAGTTTGTTTAATATTTCACAGTTTATGAATATGCTGTTTTCCAAGTCAGTCAGTTTCATTTGAGTTTTTCCTTCGTTCGTCTGTTACTCCAAATAAAGAGAGTTTTGAGCAATTTTAACGGTTTATTTAATATTTTCAGCAATCTAGAAAAACAAATGAAGGAAAAAATATAAAAAAGCCTAAGAAAATTATATTTACGTTACGTTAAACTCAGACCGTTGGGGTGTAGCACAACCTTTGAATTATGTTATAATAAATTCACCAGTACATCCTGGGGTTGACATAGAGAGGCTAAACATGGTGGAAACTTGAATCTAAAACACGTTAAGAAAATAAAGTCTGTGTAAATAAAACACTCCTCAATTATTATTGGTCCGGTGTGACGTAGGTTTTAGAAAAACGCTCCTCAGTATTACAGTAATTGTGCCATTATTTTCAAATATTTGTAGTGCAAACTACTATAAATATATCCGTCCGTATTTCGACTTCGAGTGGTACTTCCTGTACCAAAGGAAATTCCAAGCCATGACCCTTTTATCTTGTAGAAAAATTGCTATGAATATGTTTCTTCTCTTTGTAGATTTAGCAAGAGACGGGCTTATTTCGTTTTAATATGAGTTTGTTATTGCTCCACAAGGTCATAAACATCACAAATAAATTATAGCCTAAAATGGTTTTTATATTGTTTGCCGTCCTGTTCGAAAGATGTCTCATTTTCTTTCATTATACATTGACGTTATGTTTTATTTTTTTCTCTGTACTACTGTAGTTGATATAATTTCTGGTATGACAGGCAATTTATTTTATTATCTTAGTTAAATTGTATGGCCTTAAACGTTACTATCAACTAGAAGGAAATCGTACCGTTCAAGGCAAACAGCCCTGACCACTTGTCCGTTATCAGTATTAAAAAAAAGGTTTATCCTACATATATCTTGAAGAAAGCACTCCCACCTTTCCTGGTTACTTAAAAAAATGGAACTGTAAAATCTGATCGATTGTAACACATGTTCCCAAGGGAGAGTGCCTATTGTGCAAAATTTTTCCCTTCGTTGGCAACTTCTAAAACCGGATTGCAAAGACAAAATTTAGAAAACGTGTGTGAGTATAAACGTGTGGTGTTTTGTTTAGAAAAGGATCATTAACTTTTTTGGGTCCCATTTAAAGCTAAATCAATTAATTAATATATAGAAACCTCTATAACAAAATGTTCTCTCTCTGGCAACTCGTAAAGCAAAATTATCAAAATAAAAATCCTATTCAAAACAAATCTTTACTTTTCGTGTCCATATAAAATAAAACTAATTGATTAATATAAAAAAGCCTGTGAAACAAAATCAATTAATTATGAAATCCTGTAAAACAAACCATCCAGTTAACAAATTCGAAATAGAAGTCATTCGTGTCCACTAAAAACAAAATTAATTTATTTATTCATATATAAAAATCTGTAAAACGAAATTATGTGCTATTTAAGAGCTTTGAATCAGGACTACAAATGATATTTTTGATGAAAACGATCTCTAAATTTTCGATGTTGCTCAAAACAAGATGTCTGGTGTTTAAATGACCGTTAGTGGTTATTCGGAGATCGTGAGAAGTGATCTGGTGTGACGTAGGTACAAATACTTTGATTGAATATTAAAAACTTTTTTTGCATTGTATAAATTCATTTTTTTCTTTCCACATCCTACTTGTATTTGTTAGATTTAAACAACGTTTGTAAATCCTAGGCCCTGAAGATGGTCTCAATAAAGATTGAAACGTTGGCACGATAAAGAAAATGTTTTTCTAAAACCTACATCACACCAGACCGTATCTCACGATCTCCGAATAAACAAAAGAGAAATTTCTCCCTATTGTCTTCGGGGCAATGAATCAAAAATTAAAATCAATAAAAAAAAGTTTCCTTTATCGTTTTCCTTTGGCTATTCCGAAAACAGGGTTACACAATAAGAAACAAATTTCCTTCCTTTTTGGCAGTTTTGAAATAGGCCTAATTATTTAAAGAAGAATCGTTTTAAGTACAAAGATTATATGAATTTCGGCATTATGGTTTTATTTGTTGATTGACCCAATTTTGAGGTCTATAAATTTCTATAAGTTGGCAAGATTGAAAATTTATGACACGTGATATAACGAACCCGATCGAAATAGAATTTAAATAATTCAGTTTTTCAATCATTGGGAATGTTGAATAAAATGATCATCGAGGATAAACTATTGGCGACCATTCACTATCTGTTCTTAAATATTTATAATAAGATTAGAAAGTAACCCAATTTCGGTGTATTTCCAGTAAGGGCTGCTTTAGATCATTTTAATTTTTAAAAAGCCTAAAAAATCCATGCTACTTCTATTTTTGGACATAAGATACTGAATGTACGATGAACTAGGCTCGTTTCTTTTATGTGTGGGTTGCTCCCATTGGTTTATTTGCTGTATTTTGCTCCGTTTCCATTCATTATTTTTCATTAATGTTGCCGAGATGAAAAAATGTATTACATACATACATACATAACATAACCATAAACTATAATATATTTAATGAACTATATTTTCTTTGCTCGATGTTGATTTATTTTTGGAAAGGAAAGAGAGCTAGTCAGGCAGGAAGGAAAATATTGTGCTTGGCGAACAGATGTTAGCCAAGTTTAGAGTAGTTTTCTTTTGAAAGAAAGGCTGAGAATGGCAAAAATGCTAAAGTTTTAACCCATTCACAGTTTTAAACAAGACGATTAATTGAATTTGCAATCAATAGAAGCTTTTACTAAGGGTAAATTAACCATAACTATCCCTAACCATTAATAGGGGTTTGACAGACACTACCTTTTTGCCAGTCGGCGTTTTTGGTGGATAGGTCTAACTTTTTCTCTATCTTTTACAGTTGTGTTAATTGAATAAATACTGTGTGGGGATTAGTGCCCGTTGGTCGATGATTATTTGGAAATCTTGAGATGCGGTCTGGTGTGATGAAGGTTTCAGAAAAACATTTTCTTTATCGTGCCAACGTTTTGATCTTTAGTGAGATCATCTTCAGGGCCTGGGATTTACAAACATTGTTTACATTTAACAAATACATGTAGGATGTGGAAAAAAGTCAATTTATACAATGCAAAATATATTTTTTATATTCAATCAAAGTATTTCTACTCACTCAAAGTGTTTTTCTTCTGTGTAATTGTGCCATTCTTGCGTGTTGTGTTGACAGTGCCAGTGTACTCACAACACAACACGCAAGAATGGCACAATTACACAGAAGAAAAAGTGAGTAGAAATACTTTTATTGAATATAAAAAATATATTTTGCATTGTATAAAATCAATTTTTTCCACATCCTACATGTATTTGTTAAATATAAACAATGTTTGTAAATCCCAGGCCCTGAAGATGATCTCAATAAAGATCGAAACGTTGGCACGATAAAGAAAATGTTTTTCTGAAAACTACATCACACCAGACCGCATCTCACGATTTCTGAATAATGAATAAATAATGATGACTGAAGATGTTTGAAATAACAAAATCAGGATGATCGAGAGCGACCAAACTACAAATATGTACATTTGTGAGTTTGGTTGAAAGCTGTATGGTTCGGTCGTTTCCGGTCAATCTATACCTGTCTGGTTTGGGTTTTCTGACGCATTTCGGCATCTTTTGGTCGGTCTCTCTGTTATTTTTTTAGTACTGGTGTTTTTTTTCGTACATTCAGGGTTTGTTCAGTCGGCTCCTTTGATGATCAGTCTGGGTCTTAACATTGTTTCTTCCACTCAATTATTTGGTTCTTAAATTACGTTGTGTACTGCTTTAAATTACATGTTGAGTTGTGTGTTTATAAGTTTTTTTCTTTGGCTTCGTACTTTCGTACATCTAGCTATTCTACATTAATGAGTCTTCCTCATTCTAAATTTCAACAAAGCTCCATTTTTCGTTATTTTCCTCGTGGAGCAAAGTACTACTGGATACAGTTAAATGCTGAAACGCTCCTTACATACTAAACCAGCGAAGACAGCAGGGCCAGGATGATCCAAAACGACCAAACTACATACAATTACTACAATTGCAAGTTTGCTTGTAGCTGTAGGGTTGTTCGGTAGTTTCCGGTTCGCCTATCCAGCTTTTGACCATCTGATGCATTTCGGCATTTGAACATATTTGGTGGTCGATCTGCCTGTTATTTTTCTTAGTTGTGTTTTTATACATTCAGCGTTTGTCCAGTCGGCGCCTTTGAGGGATTAGTCTGGGTCTTTTCTTTGTTTCTTCCGGCGGATTATTTGGTTCTTAAATCACTTTTTATGTCGTTTTTAAATTATGTGTTTATGAGTTTTCATCGTCCTTTTCTTCTTGGAGCAAGTTCCACAGGATATGTCGAAATGCCGAAATACTTCTGACAGACCAGAGAAGCGAGAATAGGCGGACTATGACGACTGGAAACGATATAAATAATGGAGGGAATTAGTCTAGAAATTTTGTTTTAAACTTTGATTATCTCCTCTTTGGTATAATTTATGGTACATTAATTACAGTCTAGTGTAAAAGTCATTTAATAAATGAATAAACTAATAAACATACAATAGATGACATGGAAATGATATCATTGTGGGCCTCCTTGTAGTGTTCTGTTGGATCATTATGTCGATAATGAACCGAATTTGTTTTTTAGCTTAGTTCCTTTTTAGATTTAATATTGAACCTATATTGATTAAGGACAAATAAATATTGTCTTTTCTCGAGACATTTTTTTTAAAGTAGTGTTATTGCACTTGACCTTATATCTCTTAATCTAAAACCGATTTTTCTATACAAAGGAGTTCCTGAAGCCCGGTCTTACTTAATAGTGAATTGAATGGAAAGAGGATTTAGGGGTTGTATTAATACCCTTTTCAACAAACCTCTCACAGATAAACTCAGATATTATCGCGATAGCCGGGTTTATCTACCATGCCGGTTGAGAGATATTGACTTAAACAAGCGTTCACTGTCCAAAATTAGCTCGTTATAAACTCTCCAGGCCGTAAGAAACGGTTTAAGTTCTTTACTTCCCCTTTTTTTATTTTATTTATCCATTCACATCTCATTTGAGAGGCCGTTTTAATTTTTTGTGTCCAAACACACTTGGAATCAAAGAGAATCCCCCACTTTTAAGTCAACACATGTGGACCTACTGCGGATGATCGAAAATAGTGTGAGACCTACCCTTCGGAAATCGTTTCCCTTGAAGGAGGAGACATTATTTTTAAACCATAATAAAACCCCTGGGTTATTTACCCGCCTGGCCTACTAATTTTCAAATATTACGAATTGCTGGAAATTAATTTCTTAAATCTCAAATGTTGGTTATTTTATGAACTAAACACCAATTTTTTTTATGCAATAAATTGGTGTTTAGTTAAAAAAAAAGTTCATTATTTTAAAATCATAATAAAACCCCTGGATTTATTTGTCCACACGCCTGGCCTACTAATTTTCAAATATTATGAATTGCTGAAAAATTAATTTTTTAAACCTCAAATGTTGGTTATTTTATGAACTTAATACCAATTTCTTTTTATGCAATAAATTGGTGTATTTAGTTAAAAAAAATTCATTATTTTTAAATCATAATAAAACCACCGGGTTTATTTACCCATACGCCTGGCCTACTAATTTTCAAATATTATGAATTGCTGAAAAATTAATTTATTAAATCTCAAATGTTCAGTAAATAACCAGATTCTAGATTTAAAATATTTTTACCGTCAAATTAAACTACAATTGATATATAAAAAAATAAAATACGAGTTAATTTCTTGTTAGAATATTAAAACGATTTTTTTCGGCGGTCCCTGGATTATTGATCATATCTACCCCTAATGATCACTATTGATCAAACTATCAAATCGTTTCTAGTTTGGAAGTGGATTTTAATTTCTTCAGAACATTTCTAGAACGTGTTTCAATATACGTTATTTTTACAACAAAATAAATAACAAAGAGGCTGATAATATAATACTCAAACATTCCAAATATTTTATAAAACCAATAACAATTTTTTTGTAAGAATATTGTTCTTCAAACTGATAACCAGCTACTCGCAAATGGTAAAACATTAAATAAAAAACACTAATAGAACAATACTAAATTAAAAATTACAATTGTTTCGCAAGTCGATGAACTCTTGTTTGAAGACAAGATAACACAGAAGATAAAAAGGTCTTCACTTGTCTTGGTTTGTAACAATACTGCAAAACGGTTGTAAACTATAATCATTTATGAACAAAGTTAAGCAAATTGTTCGTTTGGTTGTACAAATTCTAGGGAAATTTAAGAATGGGATAGTTGATAAACTAACTTCATTGCATTATTGCTGTTTTAATTTCAGGTTTTTTTTTGTGAATTGAGTTATCTTTCATTCTAAGTGATTGAGTTCCATTTCCTCGTTGTCTAACTTGATAATACCTAACTGACCGAGACTGATTAAATGAACCTCCATCGTTCATTCATCTCATTTATACATCCTTAGGTCTTTTTTCCTTTCAAATTTGTACTGCCCAAAAATTTACTATTTATTTATTTTAGTAATGAAGATATATAGGTTTAAAAAACAAAACAAAAAAGCTGAGAGTATTACATATTTCTGTTGACAAACTATTGAAATTGAAGGATATGTTATAGCATAACACTCTTTTTTAGCTGACTGACTTTGCAGACTAATTGTTAAAATAAAATAATATCTTTAGTCCCCAATTTAATTTATTATAAGCAAATGTACTAATATTATTGATTAACTAAAATATTGAAGCAGGAAAATTTTCAACATTTTAATTAACAATGGTTTGTTAAACTTAAATGAGAAAAAATTCAGATTATTTTTATTAATGAATTATTGAGGAGTAAAGGAGTTTAAAGTGAGAAGAAACCACCCAAACATCTTCTGGGGCAATTTATTAGGAGAGAAGCACTAAACTTATTGTACAAACTAAATCTTCCTTTTTGTTGTTTGATTCATGAAAGGTATTTTTGAACTCAGCTAGAAATCTCTCTCTCTCTCTCTTTCTCACTCTCACTTTCTCTCTCTTTATTTCTTTCTTATTTATTTTCTTTCTCTCCTCCATCCTCCATTCTTATCTGCCTTATACTCCCTCTGTTTTCTATATCTCATTTTCCTTAGAGAACTATGACATTGAGTCTATTTTTCATTATCTATTTTATATGAGTAATCTTCCAGCCTCAGATTTTTTTTAGTACTGAATTAGTTTCAGTAGTACCAAATGCCATGTGAAGTCTTCCATGCAGATTCTAGTCCTTGTTCTTTGGTCAGGTGAACAAACCATAGCCCTTGAACGTCTATAATTATTCATTAGGGTTCAACTACTCCTTTGCTAGTGTGGTTGAGGAGTCAGACCAGTTTATAATCATTATCTTTAAAACAAGCTGAGGGGCATGCCATACCCTCATGGATATACTAATTAAAATTTCTTATAAACCTAGATTAAAGTTAACGGTTCTGAAATAGAAGTGTTCATTATATGTAGTTGTAATAAGTGCATGCAAGCAATATTTGAGTATTTTTTGTTCAAGTTAATAAATTTAATAAAAAGGATTTTTTATGAATTAGGTGATATTCAGGTCATAGGGATTGAGCCCATTTCCTCATTACTTCAGTTGACAATATTAAACTGAGACTCCTAAAGTGAACCTTTCACTGTTCCTTCACCTAAATATTCAATCCTCAGGTTTTGTTATATAAACTGAAATATCAAACAAAAACAAACAATTTAAATTCACAGTTTTTACAGTAACAATTTTAACAATGTAGGAATACAATAAATTAAAATGCATAGTTATAGTAGTTACAGTTTCATGGCAATAATCTAATAGCATTTCAACTGATGTTTCAAGTAGTATGTGTATATATGCAGTTGTATTAAAAAAAAAATAAATAAAAAAATAAATAAAAATAGGGGTATATTATTAAAGTGTTGGCCTATGCCAAATAGGTCAGATCCTTGAACTCTTTGTGTCTTATTAAAACGTTTTGTCTGGATAATATAATTCATCCATGAGTTTTAATTAGTATGTTGTCATATATATATTTAACATGTAGAATTTTTTAATTAAATGGGTTACCATTTATAAAACACATTGTAATGTTGAATCATCAAATTTATTAATTACAATTATGGTTTAATAATATTATCACCAATCTTTGACCTCATTAAGATGTAAATTGGGAGGTCGTTACTGTCGGCTATTAAAATTCTTCAGTATTTTTTATACACACTACTTAAATAATGTATTTATTTTTTTAGTTTATTTAAAATGTATTTTTAGGTTAAACGATGGCAAGATGAATTAGTTGAAGAAGTAAAAAGAACGTCAGAACTCTCATTTTCTAGAGATTCGGTTAATTCAAGGCCGAAGTCGAGATACACTCATCACACGCCAACGCCTTCAGAAGGTACATTGAATTCCAGAGTCTTGATATCGACACCTTGTCAAACAAAAATAGGCAATCATTCGATAAAAGTCTTGTCAACAAAATCTGTTGTGCCATCGAGGCGACAAAAGGATGGAAGTATCAGCCAAAAACTTCGACAGTTGCATAATGAGTAAGTTATACATTCTAGTATTGTTGATTTTAAACTAATAATATTAATAATTTATTTAATTATTACACAGATCTTGTGGCGAGTATCCCCAAAAGAGGTACTTTTCTGCTAGCTGTCCCAATTCTTCGAGTGATGATTCAGGAGATGAATCTCCAGTTAATTATCACGGATCAAATAGATGGTCGGAGAGGGATAAACAGAGAGTAGACGATAGATTGGGAGTACCAACCCATCGGCATTCGTCCTGTGGACAAGAACACTCAGGATTTACCTATAATTCCGTTGGATCCTATAACTGTCGGAATCGAAAGGTAAATTATTTTTTAATATTTTTTTCTTTTAAAAGTTTTAACTTATAACTACCTTTAGTTGGAAATGGAGCAAAAGATTAGGCATGGAATGAATAAAATTGCGAATTTTGACCGGGAGAGAATTACGGAGGATTCTTCGATGCCTTTTGAGTGCTGGAAAGAAACCCTGAGGCCGAAAACTGTTCATGGCTTTAGTTCGACTATATTCGGAACAAAGGTGAGGTGATGACATGAAATTTGCCATATGTCCTTTCCATAACATTAATGTTTTTATTGGAAGTGAATGATCAAAATACTTTGTATTAAAAAAAACACCTACTTATTAAACTGATTTTGTAATGCAAGTGCTGTAAGAAATTATTATAACTAATTATACCCATGAAATAGGGAGGAAAGAAGGGAATCCCCATGAATTTTAAATTTTAATATTATTAGATTACTTACTAAATTATTTTGAAAAATGTAATTCAAATACATAAATAAACTGACATAGAAATCTCAATTTTGTATGGCTACTTGTGATTTTTTCTTTATCATAAATAAAATCATTAATTATATTTTTATTTATATATTTACAAAATGATTAAGTTGTAAATACTTTTTATTGGTAGTGAATAAGTAATTGGCAATAGGAGTGGACTATAAATTTTTTTATTATTATTATTATTATTATTATTAATTTTTAAGGGCGTTTTAACGGCTAAGGTCATTTCACGCCCTAACATCCAAACCTTCTATCTTAGGTTGCTATATCTCTTCTGAGTGCTATAAAGCTCTGACTCCAAACATTCACTCGAAATCTTATTTATCCTATTGCCATCCAAGCTTTAATTTTTCTTTTTAAAATTCTTAATTCGGAAGGCCAAATGCATACAAAATTCCCATTTTAAATTGCATAAAATTTATTTAAAACAAAAATGATTTGGAATAAAAAAACTAATTTGTTTTTAATTTTTATATATAATACATAGAATTATTTTGTAAGAAAATCATTGAAGAAAGGTGAATATGCTTTGTTTTTATATTAAAAGCTACATTTCATATCATTATATGAATTATAAAATAACAATATCCAAACTCTAGTCGTTTTATTCTAATTTTATTATTTCAAATAAATATGAATTGCAAGCTTTGACTGAGGAACTAAGCAGATTATATTTTTCTGGACAGAAATTGAATATTTTTTCAAAAATATTAAAATCAAATTTGGGCATCAGTGGCAAATGGTTAAGGTGTTGACATGGTACTCTTCACTGTAATGTAAAGTCCCGAGTCCACGAATTTATTTTTAATGGGCTTATAAATGGGCTATTTTTCCCTCAAAAACATGGGCACCCTGAGAGTAACGTATGTATCTTCGCAGTAAAAATGCCCTCATTTGCAAAAAATAAATAATGGATAAAAAATAAATAAATAAAATGAAATGAATATTTCATCTTTGAAATATTTGATGATGTGGAATGTAGTGAAATATTCTTTTCGGTTTTGTTTGTCTCCATAAATTGTGGAGAGACAAAAAAAAATAAATAAAATAAAATAAAACAATCAAATTCAATACATATTGTGTTTGTAATTAAGTTACTATGTATTATTGTTGTTAATTTATATTAAATTCAAACTACAATATTTTCATACTTTATTATATATTTCTTTGCATGCACTATTATTCTTATGCATAGTTATCTTTCTCTTCTTCAAATAGTATTAAACCAATTTTTTTTTTCAACTGTAACACATTTATTTGGCACGGAATGCAACTCAGTATGTATAAAAAGCATAGTTACTTCTTGTCCTATTGAATGATGCCACTTTTATTAACTCTGCTACAACACTTGTGTATTATTTTATGAACTATTCTAACGAATGATTATCTATCTGTTTTGTTCTTGATGTTGTATTGATTCGCAATGAAAACACATATCACAAAACATTCCAGGGCCCATTTCTTAAATTCGAGGTCTAGAAATCCTTTGGTAGTTTCGTGTTCACCTTTTTGGACTTGAAATGTAAGTACAGAAATGTTTAATTGTGATTATAATTAGTTTTTGTTTTAGTAGATCTTTTGAACTGTTGTGAATAATTATTATGTAAGATAAAGGTTTGAGTAATTCAGTGATCTTTCAGCCTTTTAAATAATGATAACTGTCAAGGAAAAATCAAGCATTTTTAACCTTAACCTTTTTGGGACTGATTGTATTTCGAAGCGTTCACTTCAAATTGCTCTTACTCCTTTTGAGGTGCACCAATTTCGTTCAAAATTTGACAGTACATTCCTCAGATATTATAGTTTTCAACGGTATTAAGTAAAAGGAAAGAGGAAAAAGTTGTATTTCATTGAAAATTTATTTTTTACAATATAATAACTGAAAAATAAAATAAATACTGATTAATGATTTATTTAGCTCAACTGTGAACTTGTGTGTACATACACATGAGTACAGAGATGAAAATAAAATATAAGTAAGAACAACAAAAATATATTCTAAAAAGATTTTGAACGTAAAAGATGTAAAACTAAAACTGAGGTCACTTGACAGCCAAGAGGTAAAAAATCAAAAAGAGAATAATTTTTAGATAGTAGGAAAGGGGTAGGACATTCTTCCCAATGAGGTGGAGATATTGTGAATATATTGGATATTGTCCAGAAAAATGATAGTCATAATTTTGCAAGTGTGAGCGAGGGGCCAGAATGTGAAAAGAAAGGGGAGAAAAGAGTGGTTTGTTGATGATGAATATGGGAAAGAAGGGTGTAGGAGTTTTTTACCGTCGACGTGTCTGCTAAACATTGGATACAACCTCAGCCTAATAGATGCCGTGAGTGTCCAGCTAGAGCTTTAAAATGCAAAAGAAAAAAAATCTCTAGTCCTGAAAAGGTTAATGTTACAAAAGCTGTGATTAAAATTTTAATTAAAAAATAAAATAAAATAGTTACAATGTAATTGCAATATTTATTTAATGTTCACTTATTGAGTTTACTATAAGTATTGAGATTTAACGTTTGTAAATCTCGGTCTCTGGAATGTATTAAAAAAAAATTGTAAATATTTGAATGCACAAATTTATTTTTCTGGTGTGTGTAGTTACTTTCTATGCATGACACTTTTTTTTTAAATTTTACATTTTAATTTTTGAATAATTATTTTGTAGAATAAATCTCTTCTCAAGGTGATAAGGGAGGCGTTAACAATGACGACATTGGCTACTGATCAGCTTGAGTCGATCTGGAAAAGAAATAAAAAGTGCTAAAACGTTTTTTTAAATGTGTGTTCTGACGCTTCAGTTTGACAGTGTACTTCTAAGCGCTTTCTACTACTAAAAAACTTATGATATCACGTGCCTTTCGAAAAATGTGATAGATTTGTACCATGTGCATTTTCCTTTGTGCCGTTTAACTGTTTAGATATTTCTAATTTTATTATAAGGTGTAAATGAGACCAAAGATGCAAAAAGTTCAAAAGGGGCGAATCTTGCCGTTTGATTGATATTTAAATTTTTACTTTTTACCTATTGAAAAGTACTTTTTATACTAATTTGGTAAACACAATTTTTAAGGTTTACTAATTGAAAACAACATGTAACTTTTTTAAACATTATTTAAAAAAAAAAATCTCAAACTGTCAAGGTTTGTACTCTTTATAATTTAATCGATTTCAATAATTTTTATTGTGGTTTTCAATTGAGGTTTTAATTAAAAAACACACTGCTCAGCATAAATTTTAGTACTATTTTTTGTGACAATATATAATATATTTGAAGGAGCAACATAAAAAAATAAAATAATTTAATTTTGCTGTTATGTCTTTTTCATTATGTAATTAAAAAATAACTGATAAAAATTAATAATTTACAATTTTATTCTTGATTAAAGTAATGTTGTTTACAACTTTTATGACAATAAGGGTGAAGATGAATATTATCAGCATAGTTTGATTTTAATCAAGGATATTTAGTGTAAAAATATAATAATTTGACATTCCTTTTTATTTTAATGTCTTAATTTGGCTTAATTGGCCAGGAAAGCAATCAAATATAAGTGTGATACAATAAAAACCAAGACTAAAACAAAGTGTAAAAATTATGTGCCTTTATAAAGGAGTCTTTCAGGAATGATAAAACAGTGGTTTTTAGCATGTGGCATTTTTTTTATCAACGAAACAAGTCTCTAGTCAATAAAAATACGCAATGTTTTCTTTTCCAGTTCAGCTTTTTGTATTATTGAATAAGAGGTCAATGTCCTGTAGACTACATTGAAATAATGTGCCAAAATGTATAAACTGTATTTAGTTTTGTATTATCAAGTCATATTGTTAAAACGTGCCCTTGTGTTTAAGAGATAATTAAAAAACAAAACAAAAAACTAGTCAGATAGATTGTCTTTATGTATATATTTTTTTGTTCAAACACTTGTCCTCTGCAATAATTCTGGTATTTTTTAAAATTAAATTTGTTATGTTAATGACAAATTTTTTTTAAATGCAATATTTTGTAATTAAAAAACAAAAAACAGGGCACATTTATACAACTCTGCCTAAATTGTTATGTTTTTACTGTTAATTTGTATTTCTCAAATGAAGACTTTGTTCTGAGAGAATCATTAGGGTTTATTACTCATTTATTTTCTTGTTAATAAATTCAGTTCATTAATAAGTTTTTTGTATCGTTTATTCTTTGAACATTCATTATATTCTAGTAAAGGTTTGTATTGTAACAATTTTTACATTTTATCTGATCAAAGGCGTGAATTATCTTAAAAAGCAATGGATGGGCATTTTATATGATTACAAGAATTATTTTTTCTTGAGCTTACAGAATGTATTGTAAAAATGCCATCATTTATGACAAAATTGGACCAAATCTGCCTGTCAGCATCTTGCCATCTTCTGTGGTGAATCTGAACCAAACCACTAACAGACCAAAACTAATGTAGGCAAAATTAATCAAAACATGAAATATTGTGAGATTTCTCCATGTTGTCAGCGGACATGTTTCTGCATTTCACCTTATTCGCTGCAAAATTAGCTTGATACAAATAGATGAAAATAAAATAAACTTTATGCTTATCCCTCACCATCACTGAAGAAGTTGAAGTACAGTTAATTTGTTGTTTTTCTTAAACTTACCATGTCTGTTTCATTGTCTTAATATCCACTTTTTTTTTATAGATGTTCACTGGTAGTCTGTAAGTAGAAATGTTAGTAGTTACTATTATTGAACTGAAACTAGAATTAGACAATTTATGAAGAAAATATTTTTGATGTTTAATCATATTAAATTATTAGTGTTAAAGAGGTAGGTGTAATCTCAGAGCATTTTCAAATTTTGAGCATAGGGGATCTTTTATCACCTTTTCATTTAACTTAATGCTGCAGCAGGATGCTTGAGCTATTAAGACAAATCTGCAATACCTAATAATGAAGAGAATGATGACAAAGACAAAATTTCAACAGAGAATTAATGCTACAGATGTTTGCAAAAGGTCTTCATTTTAAAAAGCTTACATGGAAATGAAGTTGCTTCACTATTGAGGAAGGCATCATTTACTTAAGTAAGATGTTATCAATGTGTTGGAAAAGGTGTGAGTGCCAACATACTAAGAGCAAGAGATAAATTGTTTTTATTGGAGTTCGGAACAGCAGAGGTCATATCAACTACTGGGGTGTTGGTGTTTTTGAAAAAAGCCCATTTGTAAGTATTTGAGACCTTTTCCTTACAGTGATGAGTGCTGTGTCAATGCCTAAATGCGGCCTGTCAATGCCCTGATAAATAGATTATTAGAACAACGAAAAAGAAATTGTAAAGTGAGTAGTAAACGTTGCTACCTGATATAGCTGGGATGGTTGAGAAGGATATGTAGGCTCAAATAAGATGGCTGTAAGTTGATGAGGAAACCTTGTGTTAGCTGGATGAGAGATGCAGTGAAGTTAGAAGTGGAGGTGAATGCCTTCAATCAGTGAGCTTACACAAAGTTGCATTTTGTGTAATGTTAGGTCTCAAATGTTAGTTGGGAAATCAACTCTTTGAAGTCTGCTTGCAAAGATAATCAATAATTATGTAGATTGGTCGTTTCTGATAAATTTTACACAATTTGCATTTTGGTCTTTTGCCATCGAAGTAGTAAAAACCCTCCTTATGGTGTCAAAATTATGAAATGTGTCTGACGGACCAAGCAAAGTTCCGCAGGTCAAAGTGATCAAAAACGACGAAGTTCACCCTCAGGAATCATACAATAGTAAATAATATTGTTTAAATGCTAAATTAATCGCTACTAAACTATTTTTTTGTAAGTCATAAAAATAACTTCAGCATATAAGTTGTATAAACTTAGAAAGGATAGTAGGACAACATAAAAATGGATAAAGTAAGTTTGAAGGTGGTTGTCGATAATAATCAAGTTTACATTAATGTAATTATTATAACATTGAAAGAATAACAGTCTCATTTATGTTATCATAAATATTACATAATAGTAGATGAAAAATACATAAAGAAGTCAATTTTATATAAGGTGGCATGAAAAATATAAAAGATTTTCTTTTCCAGCATGAAAAGAGTGGTTATTTGCTGCAACAATAACAACGCCTGCCAGGTAAATAGTTAGACTTCTGGCTATTGAAGAAAATATATTAAAGGGAGCTCAAATAAAATCTTTATATTTCTGTCTTCGTATTTTTACTGTATAACAGTACTTCTATAAAAATTGAATCTATTAATATTAATTAAACTATCTTTTTAATAAAAATGTAAACAGTATAATAATATTATAATGATTTCTGTCGAGAGAAAAAACATTCTACAGCTCTAGCCATACGAACAACTTAAACCAAAGGTAAGTTCATATGGCTCAAGCTAAAGAATCCTCTTCAGATCCACCAAACCTGAACTATACTTAACAAATGATGTTTTTCCTGATCCATACAATTGTGTATAAAGTTCATCTATTCTCGAAGAACCAGTAGGGCTGTTTATTTACCTAAGAGCCTTTGACTTGAATCAGACGAACAATCTTACATCTCAAGCGAGTTCGTAAGACTCAAGCTGAAGGCCGTTAGGATATGTCGTCTTTCTTGAGTGCATGCTTCCTTTTCCCCCCTGTTTTTTTAACCAAACTGAAACAAAATATGGCACAATGTACAAGATAATAGACAAGTTTTAGTTAATTTTTTGTGTCTATTAGGTTTTGTGGTCCGATTGACCAAATATTTAATTGAAATTAATTCTTTATTTTTATTAAACATTTGATTGTGATTCTTAGATGGAGGACCTGAAAATAAAGGAAAACAATTAAAAAGAAAATTATAACAGCGAATTCCACTAGAACTGTAAAAGGGTTTAATAAAATGTGATTAGCGGCGCTGGTGGCCATAATGGTTTAGGCGCTGTCACAGTGCTCATTACTGTAAAATAAAGGTCCTGCATTCGAACCCGACAAACCAATGGGCTTTCAAAAACTGGCACCCAAGAGTTCTTATTAGTTGGGGGGGGGGGAATGTAAAAATAAAATAATCCATTATTAATAATCGATTAATTCATTTATGTAGTCTTACAATGAAAACTTTTTTTCAACAACGCATTAAAGTTTCTTGGAACAAAAAACATTTGTGCAGCCCAAAAGAAAAAAAACAAATTTTATTCTTTTTTGAAAATTTAAGAAAATATATGTAGATTAGACTAAATCTATGCAGATGAAACTATTTTAATAATGCTAATTTCCCTTCTAACATAAACTTTTCTAGAGCCATTAAGTCTGGTAAGCTTAACATTAAGATGAAGGCAAAGCTGTCAGAAAAAAAGACGATAATTACCTGTTGGCATATGCATTTTACAATATAATTTTTATTTGAAACAATCATGCAACACTTATAGGTTTAATTTAACTACATAGTGACAAAACTAACAAATGAAATAAATAAATAAAATAAATAATAAATAAAACTGTAATCAAGTGTTATAAACCTTGTTACCTAAATCATTTCTCCAATGTTGCAGAGTTCACATTTTTCAACTGCACCCCCATATAAGAGACAATGTATCATAGGTGATCTTAACTAATCAAAGCTCTGATGTGGAATGAAAAAGGCATATGAAGCGATGTTAAAATTCTTTTCAGCTCTGTTTGTTCAGTTGAACAAACGTTACAAGAAATAGGTCCGTTTTAGGAATTGAAAATTATCATTTGTATAAAGGCCAGTTTTAACCATTTTAATAAAATATTCCATAATGTTGCTTTCAAGCATGTGAAAATAATTAAAAAAGTAAAACAAATAAGTATAATTTTTCAACAAGCATTGAATTACACTTAGGATTTTTTACATTATTTTGTTCCAATAATGATAGAAATTAATAAACAAAGATTTTATTACCTCTTACCTTAATAAAATAAAGTTTCCAATTATCAACTTACTGTTTCCATGTCTGTTTGTATTGTTATATTATCAATTTTTTCTAAATTTTTTGTAGTGTCCTTTTGCTTATATTTTTTATTTTACATGGTGATTCACTACTCATATGACAAAGTTCTTAAGGTGCTTCTATACCGCAAACGCAACAAAAAAGGCCCGGTTCTCAACTCTTTTGCAGTTATCCAACATTTTATGCTTTTTCAACTGTTCACAGCTTTTGCCACAAATCTACTTTTCGCCCTTGAACCGTTGAAAAGAGCATTAAATTTCCTTTAAGAAGGCACTCTTCTTGAAGTTTAAACTTAATGTTAGTAAAAAAACAAACACTACATTTTTCAAAAACTACTAAATTTAAAATTTGTGTGGTGAAACAAAGCCCCCTTGGCCAATTTCTTTTCTTTTATTTCAATTTCTTCATTTATTAAGCTTTCTAGTGGTATACCATTTTCATTAATTACATCGAAAAAAATGTAGAGATTTTGTGCTAAATGGGAAAAAGGTGGGATGGTGAGCAAAAGTGGGAATGGGGTAAATCTAGTAATTCAAATTTCTGTCTTGGTAAAAATTTATTTTCCAACTTTCACTTAATAAAAAAACAAAAAGAAAGAAAAAATCCACTTTAAAATCAAACAAAACAAATAAAAAAAGAGACAATAAACACAATGAACAACCAAATTACGTGGAATTTTTCTTTTTTCAAGAGCTGTAAAACCCAACTTTAGCTTAATAAAAAGAAACAAAAATTTAATGTAAAAATCCAACAAAATTAATATAAAAAAAGAGGCAATAAACATAGTGAACAAACAAATTACTTGGAATATTCTTTCTTACACAACTTCTTTATTGTTGTTCTTTTTTACTTTTCTTTTGTCTGTATTTAGTGTAGTCGAATTTGTCCAATTTTTCTGCTTTGGTTGCTCTCTATGTTTATTATCTCTTTTTTATGTGTTTTGTTTAGTTTTTCTTTCTTTTTGTGCTTTTTTATTAAGTTAAAGTTAGGAAATAAATTTGGCCTAGGGCAAAAAGTTGAATTATTTTATTTATAATTACTTAATTACACCATTTGCCCTTTTTCACACCATCACCATCCTTGTCTCATTTAGCATAGAATTTAAGTATAATGCTAGAAAACTTATCAAACAAAGAAGTCATGAAATTTGCCAAGCTCTACTGTGAATTTTTCCAATGGGGCTGCAAATTTAGTTTTTGGTAGACATTTTAAATTTAGCAGTTTTTGAAAGATTTTTTATCAATTTTTGTTATAATTCTCTAAAAATGATAGTTCAAGTGCTATGAGTAGATTAGTGACAAAAACTGTAGATAGCTGAAAAAACAAAATGTTGAATATCTGTGAAAAGTTGAGAATTGGGCCATTGCTTTTTGAGGATTTGAGGTGTAGAAGCAGATGAACTTTGATGCTCAAGTAGTAAATTACCCTTATACAAATTAATAAGTTACTTTGTTTGATGCACTTAATTTCTCTTTGTATCTCCTAGGCTTTGTGTGATATTTCTTATTACTCCTTCAATTAGTTTGTGAAATGGCTAATGCTAGTGTACTTGGCTTTTTATTCTCTGCTTCAT
Organism: Cimex lectularius; assembly: GCF_000648675.2. Classification (NCBI taxonomy): domain Eukaryota; kingdom Metazoa; phylum Arthropoda; class Insecta; order Hemiptera; family Cimicidae; genus Cimex; species Cimex lectularius. The sequence continues at coordinate 743,247 of NW_019392746.1, forward strand.
TAATTTACAAAGTTTATTTCAGATTTTGTTCAATTTACGATTAATTTTTATTTTATTAATGTTAGCTTTTTAGGTTTTTGACAATTTTGAAGTGTATTGTTTTTCATAATGAAATAATGTTCCTTCCATTCTATGACAAATTTTCCATTTGAACAATTTATTTCAACAATTTATTTATTTTTTATTGTATTTTAAAGTTAATTAAAGCGTAATTTAATATTGAATGCAATTACATGATGTTCAGTGTTTTATAGTCGATTTAGAAAACTTTTGTTTTTTTAAGCCACATACCAACTGTTCAACTGAACACACTTGTGTTTGTACAGCACACCTATGATCATTCAGCTTGCTTCACAGTGCATTAAAGGAATTTCATGTAAAACCTATATTAGAGCAATTGGTTTTCAGACGAACAGTTGAATAAGGGCTGAGGGTTCCATGAATTTTGACTTCAAATACTTTTCTTGGTTTAATTATATGTTATATAAGAAATTTGAAACGGTGACAATTAGTGAAAATTTTGCATGGTTCAATTCATTATACAGGTAGACGCCAAGGAGTTTTAAAGGCTCCTCATCTTTTGTCCTAAGAGTTTCCATGACTTAGAAGTTACTATTCAAGTTGTCATTTTGTCATTTACATATGTGATTTTTGATAATCTCTGGTCATCATGGTCTGACTTTTGGTTTCATCTGTCAGACACGTCCCATAATTAGTTGGACTGTGTGTTATTTTGTCATTTTGGTCCATTTATGCATGACGTTAAATGTATTCATTGCAATAATCAATCTAGTCAATAAATTAGGTGTTGACAACTTATAAAAAGGACTTTTTTTTTCTTCCTTTGGGTCTTATCGCAGATATCCGCCCAAAGGTCATACAGGTGGCGGAATCAGAAAACCAGAAAAAAGAGCACACCGGGCCCATGCCCCACCAAAGCCAGCCCGCCACGAGAGGGGAAGGGAAACCCTTATCACTTTATGTCAATTTCTACTTATACTTTGACCAACTCGGGGATGTGGATAAAAACCATTTACATCAAAATCAACATGGAAAACGACATTTGAAAAATGGCAAAAAGGAGGGAAAACTCATAAGGTGGGGTTGAGATAGGAAGTTGATGTCCGAGTGGATCGAGGTCACGCTAGCTCAAGTGGTAGAGCAGCGGCGTATCTAGCCGAAGATCGTGGGTTCGAATCCCGCTCATGCCATTAACTTTTTTCATCTCAACTAAAAACCTTAATTAATTGTAATGTGTTGTAATGTTACAAATCGAGCAAGAGAGCAGCACTCAAGAAGAATTTCATCGATTCCTACAACTTCACGATCAAAAGTGTCATGATGCTCAAATGGTTCATTAATTATTGCCTGTCCTCCATATATTCTCATGAAGTCAGACGATATGTTAGTCAACGTACCAATCTGTCTAGGATCTAGAAAACACCAACTACACCGTTTCTTAGTTGGCTCTCTTATTTGCTATGCAAAACCAAGTTTAGACGTTAATGATATAGTTTGTATAGACGTATAGTTCGAGGTATATGTACAGAAAGCTAAAAATTGAAATGTTTTCTGAAAAATAAATACTGAACAAGGTCTTGAAGCAAACTTCCCGACAATATTTCACTTGTGTATTAATTTAAGAAAAATCATTCGAATCCTTTAAGAAAAACTATATACAGTTGACTTGATAACTTGTTTTTGCGTTTTGTTAAACGCCTTTTACTTTTGTTTTCAGATCCGCTCTGAAATATTAATATTTATTTAATCACTTGTTTTTATGAGACCACAAAAGGTTTGAATTAACCTTGGACCCTAGTATTTAAACGCGAAGTTCCGTGTTAAAATTGGTTTCTTAAGCATGGTCCCAATGCTTGAGGGCATGCGAAAACCCGCCTTTATCTTCGCTATTCATTGCCACTCACGAAAGGCGTAAAATTATCTTGAAAAAATGTAAATCTTGAAAAAGTGCCTAATCGGCAGTTTCTCAAAATTCGTCACAACAGCCTTTGATTGTGCACGGAAGTGAGGGAACGGTCATTGAAAATAAGACGTAGATTTTCCTTCTTCGTTGAGACGCGTTTTAAAATGTCTGTCACAACTGGGTCATAGTGTTTCCAATCAATCAAGGTCTACAACGGCATTAATCAAGCTTTAAGACCAGACAACAATAATCTGCTATTCTATAGAGCATGATCGATTCCTGAGTTAATAAGGAAGAAAATATTTTAACCCTTTCCACTTATATCCTTCAACAGATTGCCTATTTTTAACACAATTACTTCTTGAAAAAAAGAACAAAGATAATAAAAATTATTGACAGCTTTTCCAATTTTACTTCAAAAACAATCAGCTAAGGGTCCAACACACAGCAGAAATGCAGTAAAAAATAATTAAATAACAATGAAAATATTGATTATTTGGAGATCGTGAGATGCGGTCTGGTGTGTCGTAGGTTTTAGAAAAACATTTTCTTTATCGTCCCGACGTTTCGATCTTTATTGAGATCATCTTGAGGGCTCTCTGTTGAGAGTGCCTACACGACACAGAACAATGACACATCTACTCGGAAAACAAACACTTTGAGCCCTGAAGATGATCTCAATAAAAATCGAAACGTTGAGACGATAAAGAAAATGTTTTTCTAAAACCTACGACACACCAGACCGCATCCCAAGATCTCCAAATAATCATTAACTAACGGTCTCTAAACACCACACATTTCTAAATGAAAATAATCTTCACCAACAGAAGATGGCTAGAGATGGCCCTTATTAAATTCAAAACTTTAAACAGTATTTTAACTAATTATTAAAAAAAATTGTTTTATGTAGATACAATAAAAGAGATTCTTGCGATTCTAGGAAAAACTGAAAAAAAACTTAATCTGATCGATGCTTTATTACAAGACAGTTGTTGAAGTCTGCAGTTTTTCTCATAACTTTTCTTAGCCTTTCCTTACTTTTTATCGCTCGAGACGAGTTATTCGTTAACTTTGAACCACAATTGGCCCTTGGCACGAGAAAAATGAGCAATTTCATTATATGTTACATGCATATCTGACGTTACGTTTTATTCACAGTCGGTTGTAATTATGTTAATAATAATTACAACATGCATGTAAACGGAATGCAAACGGAACGACGCAAATGTGGCCCAACTTTAACACGCTCATTGTACAAATACCCCTAATATTTTATTAATGTTAAAAAACTGATTTAACACGAATCTGAATTTGGGATTAACAACTGCGATTATAATTTTTTTGATGACAAAATACACCGTAAAGAAAGCTTAAGAAAAGTAGAAATCAAAATATTCTGTTATGCTATTTTACGATCAGAAGTTACTACTAGTCTCTATGCTTTACATTTAGACAGAATAATAAAAACGGTTTCATTTAGCCAAGGCCCAAAAACAATTACTATAAAATAAAAAAAACATTAAAAAAACAGTGTATCTGATTTTTCAACGAATACAAACAAAACGCAACTTTTTCATTTCAACCAAAACCTTACATAAAAAGATTAATTAACTGATTAAAACAACAATTATCTAGTCGATTAAGATTTACGTTCAATGATAATACTTAGTTTTGCAATAACTTAAAACTATTTGAAGAGAATATATGACCTGGAAAAACGTATAACCAAACTCTTTACAATAATTTAAAGTGACTATGGGAGAAGAAGTAAGAGAATAAGAAAGTAAAATAGATTGAGAGAACAATTGAGAGATTGAGAGATAGATAGATAGATAGATAGATAGATAGATAAATAGATAGATAGATAGATAGATAGAGAGAGAGAGAGAGAGAGAGAGAGAGAGAGAGAGAGAGAGAGAGAGAGAGAGAGAGAGAAATAGATGGATGGATAAATAGATAAATAGATAGATATTGGGTTGTCCGGAAAATAATGCAGGATTTTGGTATTAAACAAAAAAAAAGAAACTAGTTACTTTAAAGCAATGTTCTTTAATCAAAATAATTTCCCATACTCTCAATACATTTCTCCCAACGTGTTGGTAACTTATTAATTCCGTCTGAGTAGAATTCAGAATTTTTAGAATTGATAAAGTCAATAAATGCATTTTCCAGTTCCGTTTGATTTTTGAATATTATGTGTTGTAAGTAGTGGTCCAGGTGTCTAAAAAAATGGTAGTCAGTAGGCGAGAGGTCCGGAGAGTAGGGTGGGTGAGGCAAAGTTTCATAGCCAAGCTCCAATAATTTTTGTGACGTTACACGTGACACATGTGGTCGAGCGTTGTCATGCAACAAAATGGGCCCTTTCCGATTGACCAAAGAGGGCTTCATTACTGCCAATTTCTGATGCATGGTATTAATTTGGTTACAGTATGATTCAGCATTGATGGTTTCGCCAGGATTTAAGAAGCTGTAGTGTATTAAACCAAATGAAGCCCACCATACCGTAACCATTACCTTTTTTTGATGAGTTGGGGGCTTTGGAGCTTCTCCTTGTCGAGCCACTGTCCAGAACGTCTAGTGTTATCGTAGAGAATCCACTTTTCGTCACATGTAACAATTCTGGCCAGAAATGGGTCATTTTTGTTTCGACAAAGAAGTGATGCACAAACATCAAAGCGCTGATTTTTTGGCGATCGTTTAATGAGTGTGGAACCCAATTTTCGAGTTTTTTCACTTTTCCAATCGCCTTGAGGTGGTCAGCGACGGTCGTTTTACTGACTTTGAGTTGCTCTGCAAGTTCTCGAACAGTTGTTTTGGGGTTTTCTTCCACCACTGATCGCAGAACATCATCATTAAGAGAGGAAGGCCTTCCACGACCTTCTTCATCTTCAAGGCTGAAATCTCCCTCCCGAAATTTTTTAAACCACCTTTGCACAGTGCACTCATTAACACAACCCTCGCCCCAGACTTGGTTAATGTTTCTAGCCGTTTGGGCTCCGCTTCGGCCGAGTTTAAACTCGTAAAAGAAAATCGTACGAAATTCTCGCTTTGACATTATAAGGATGACTGAATTATTTCCAAGTAGCGGAATGCTACAGAGGTAAACAAACAATATCATTTGGAAGAGGAATAATAAGTGTTGACATTCATACAAATGAGTAATCCTGTAAACGTAAACAGAATATTTTATATAGATTTTTTTTAATGAAAACTTAAAATCCTGCATTATTTTCCGGACAACCCGATAGATAAATATAGTCAGCTAGCTAGAGAAATGTATATAGATAAATAGATGTTTATGTAGATCGATAAATAGAGAGATAAATAGATAAATAGATAAATCAAAAGAGATAATAGAGATAAAGATACACAGCTAGCTGGAGAGATTTAGATAGATAAAAAGATAGATAAATAGAAAGATAAATAGATAAATCAATAGAGATAAAGATATACAGCTAGCTGGAGAGATTTAGATAGATAACTAGATGGGTAAATAAATAGATAGATAAAGATAGACAACTAACTAGATAGATGTAGATAAATAGGGATAGGGAGAGTGAGAGATTGATTGATTAAACGTTTTATTAAACATTAATCCATTTATGTTTAGTGGTCTAATCGACCAAATTACTTATTTCAATTAATTATTCTTTTTATGTAAGGTCTTGGTTGAGATGAAAAAGTTAGTGTCACGATTCGGGGATTCGAACCCACGTTTTACTTAACCTAACGCAAAGTTAGGTCTCGTGGACCTTTCTCCCATTCAACGTGAGTTATGTTGTACATTATACATTATATATACAATTTATGCAGGCTGGTTTGGTCCTTACAATCTATTTTAGAACTAGAATATAAGAAAAAATTTTTACATATTTTTTATTAATATTTCACGTTACGATAATTTTTTGGTTTATAAATTTATAAGATATGTATTTATTTCAGTAAAAACAAAACAATGAATCAATAAAAAAACTTAAACAACTTTAATAAAACCTTGAACAATAATTTTTGATAATTAGTCGTGGCTTTAAATTAATTAACCAATTAGTTTTTCATTTTCGTCATTATTGTAGTTATTTAGAGAATATAAAAACACATAATGTAACATGTACATAATATTAATTAATTTGTTTCCATGATTTTATGATGTTTTTAATTATTTTCCATCAGATGCTTTAGATATTTTCTTTTGAAAGTACGAAAAATGCTCTCAGAGTTAATTAAAATTATTAAACATCATTATGCTCGTAATTAAGAAAGAGTTGGAGTATATTTCAGTTCTATGTATTGTAATTTTAAATTTATTATTTTCTTTGGTGATTGATCAGCCTTCTCAGTTTAAATATTTTTTTTCCAAAAGGTAGATCGGGGATGAGGCCATGAAGACAGAAACAACATTTATTTTCTTGTCGAGCTTTTGGCAGAATATATCGCCTTCATCAGGACTTCGAAAAAAATCGTTATACTATATGAACAGGTACATGTGTGGATAACGGATAGCCTAATAAAATTTAAAAAAAACTTATAACATTGTAGGTTTCACTATTTTATTGACTTTTGTCCATTATAAATACTCGGGATGTTTCAAGGAGGATTTTTAGAAGTTACTAAATTGAGTATCACAAATTGAGTCTGTCTTACAAATAGGAGCTAAACCTTTTGAGGAGAAAATCATGTATTCCAAGGATGATTAACCAATTAGTTTTTGAATAAAGAGACAATGATCGACTTCAAATTTAAATATATTGTGTTAACCTGTTGATGCATAACTTGGGCAGCTTTGGTCGTGTAGTCTTGAAAAGATTTGTTGTTGTTGAACGAGAAGGATGGAAACCATGGTTCTACCGGCTATCCGTTACCCACACATGTACCTGTTCATATAGTATAACGATTTTTTTCGAAGTCCTGATGAAGGCGATATATTCTGCCGAAAGCTCGAAAGAAAATAAATGTTGTTTCTGTTTTCCTGGCCTCATCCCCGATCTACCTTTTGGAAAGAAAAAAATATATTCAAATTTATTGTTTTGTCTTAAGTTTACTGTTTTAATTTTTCTCTTATATTTAACAAATATATAGTTCGGTCCCTTAGTGTGTATAATTTTAAACATTGTTGATAAGTTTGTTTTTGTAATTTATCGAATCTTAACATATTAATTCTTTTAAATTTATCATAAACTGCTCAAAAATTAATAGGGATATTTCTAATTGATTCCTATTTTATTAATTTTAATTAAATTAACCGATATATTCGTATTCGTATAAAACAAAATAGAATATACAAACCAAGAACGAACAAATGTTCATCCTCATTTTTAATAACGGATTTACTTAAGAATAGTAAACAGAAAGATTACTCATTTGGTAAACAAACACCTTTTCTCGTCTTTTCTCCATTTTAATCCAGTTGTATTCTCTTTAACCATGGAAAGACATCATCTTGAACCAGAAGTTGGGAATATTATTGTAAGAATGAGCCATCGAGGTCACCGGCAAGTTAAGAATCGCAGAGGCAGTTGGCGTTTCTTAGAGCGTGATCTCCCGGCTTTAGCCAGATTCCGAGAGACTGGAAGTGACAATGGGTGGCCTGGTAGTGGTTCTCAGCGCATTACGACTCTAAGGGAGGACAGACGTACTGTCTTTGCTGCAAGACGAAACCCTTTCCATAGTGCCCGCCAGATACTAAAAGAAGAACAAGATGTTCTGGCAGGCCTTTATCAACACAAGCGATACGTAATCTTCGTTGGTCTTACATCGTATGCCCCTTTGGGACGACCTACAAGATCGGAAAATGGTGCAGCGAGCACCTAGAAGAGAAAAACCAATTGGAATGCTGTTATGTTTACTGATGATATGCGTTTCTGTCTGTATAGTGATAGCACGAAGGTCTGCCGAGAACACGGGATGCGTACAATGCCCCAGTTCGTGATCCCTTCAGGACAATTTAGAGGAAGCGATGTAATGGTCTGGGCTGTGATTTACCCTGGAGGACGAACTGAATTCCATATTGTTGAACATTGCAACATTGTATGTTTGAAGACCACAACCCGAATCCCAATCAACATCGTATGAAGGATGGTTGATCGCAAAACAAACATATTGTTGAACGCAACCGTTATGTCCAAGAAATTATCGAGGAATACATCCCTCAAACCTGGGATCTCATTGGCAGGGATTTTCGATTTCTAGACAATGCCAGACCTTATAGAGGCAGAGTTGTTCATCAATGTTTATAAAACCTGGGAATTTCCCATCTATCTCTTCCCCCATTGTCTCAGACCTCATCCCATTGAGCACATACGTTGCAGAGAAGGCTTTTCTATCACCATCCGCCACAAGTTGACCTGCAACAACTCAGTGCAGCGTTCCAACATCTATGGAGTGAAATTCCTTATGAAATCAGTGAAAACCTTATTAAAAGTATGCGTAACAAGGTGCTTTTACACAGGTATTTTTACACAGGCCTAACAGAAGTTTTAGCTAACACAGGACATTATACATTGTGTCCAATAAACAAAATTATGAAATTGAAACCTTTTATTTTGTTATTTTTCAAAATCCCTTAATTAAATTTTCCTTCACTAAAAAATATAATAATTTCTAATAAATTTTAATGCAATTTATAATAAAAATAAAATAAAAATGCTTGTGAAAGTAAATGCTACAAAATTGGCAATAAACCTCATGCATTTTGTGTCCTTTGTACATTACGTTTGTTTGTATGAGACAAATACATTTTAGATGCACTGTATCGCAAATAAAATTCAATAATGTAAGAGTGGGAGCGAGAGATAGATAGATAGATAGATAGATAGATAGAGATAGAGATAGAGAGAGAGAGAGAGAGAGAGAGAGAGAGAGAGAGAGAGAGATTGAGAGAGAGAGAGAGCGAGGGAGGGAGAGAATGAGAGTGAGAGAGAGTTTCATCGAAAAGTTTCAAAGTTTCATTTCAACAGAATAATTATTAGTGTCACGAGCGGGATTCGAACCCACGACCTACTTTTTCATTTCAACCAATGCCTTACATAAAAAGATTAATTAATTGAAAGAAGTTATTTGATCAATCGGGCCACGAAGTATAATGGCTTTACTATGATTATTATTTCGCAAAAAGAGTGCAAAATGCTAAACCTGCATTGTTTAAACATGAATACGGACTAGTCTACCCTGCGCCTTTATCGACTTTCTTTTTCAATTAATATTACAAAAACAAAAGAAATAATACGAGTATGAGAGAGAGAAAGAAAGCCAGGCGTGCGTGTTCGTTTATAATATTGCACTCTTTATCTCTTTCTCAGTGGTTCCATGAAAATGCAAGAATCCATCAGCAGTCTAATTAATTGAATCGTCTATTTGCCGAATCATTTTCTCTCCTTTACTACTATTTTTGTAAACCATTAAAGGTACAAATCACTCGCCAGATGGATATAATCTAGATTGACGGTTAAAGGCTGACGGTGCCGTGAACCTGACGGATTTCATATTTCAAAAATCCTGACACGTTAATTCGCGCTGGTGGACGCCCATCCTATCACCTTGAACTTGGTACCGATATATACCCATCATGGTTTCTTGAGCTGTCTTGAATAGGTTTTTTCTTCTTCTATTTTTCCCCCAGGGGAAATAAAGCCCGGAGGTCAATAACAAGGAAGTTCGATACCCTTGTGAACTTTCCCTTCAGGAATCGTATAACTGAAAATGTTTTGGTATAAGAGCAGCAACAACAGACATATTTTAAATGAAAGTTTTTTTAGTTGGTTGCATATGACGTTTTAATGTTTTTTTTAAGCTACTAGTAGAAAAGAAAAGTTAGGAGCTACCTGTGTTTATCAATGATTAGATTGAAGGATTCTCTAAGTATAAAATCCTTCTTAATTTTCGTTAAATTAGCCATAAAATATGTAAAAAATTCTGTCAAGATAAGCCTTTCAACGGAATTCCTTGTCGTCAAATTACACACAACCTACACAATCGACCTTTTTAGGCACATTTCAGTCCAGAACACGCGGTTTCACGTAACACACACAAAACATGCTAACTAGCTATTTACTTTTGACACAATTAAAATATCCCCCTATCACAAATTTTGACCCAAGTCACGGTTTCCAGCCATGTTATTTTCTGGTAAAAGAGAACTTTTTACAATTTTATTTTAATCAATATTCAAACTCGGTGAATGTTCTCACATCGTGTGATCTTAAGAAATGAATGACTTTATTCCGTGTTAAGCCATCTGAAGTACATAAACAACTCTTAGCTTTAATACAATTTGATACTGCCACTATTGCACCATTGTGCTGTTTTACGTAGTTACAGTTTTATAAAGTGAAAATTAATTTAAAATATTTGAAATGTTTAATAATAAATTTTTTATAAATAATATCGAACACACGAGAGCAGCCAGCCTTTAGGTTTTTCTGTTTTTAATTTTTTGCAATGAAGTTTGTACAAGAATCTAAGACTACGGTTGACGCGAATTCTGACTAAATTTTGTTCTGATTTCTGACGATTTCGTCCGAACAAACAAATACTTGTTTTCCAATGAGAGTGTTTACTTTGGCAGCAAAGTGCACGTCAGAACACACACACACAGAACCAGTTTGATTTTTTTCGTGCATTCTGATGTTCAATTTAGACATCTTTGGATTAGATAAATGGATATAGATAAAACGATTAGTCTTCTTTTTGAGAATCGGTGTTCGTGGGACATGAACGACAAAATATATTACAACAGAGATATTTCTCGGCCAAAGTGGGAGAAAGTTTCTCAAGAAATCAACACTATCAGTAAGCCACATTTGGTAAGTGGTCATAATTAACCATATTAATTATTATAACGAATAATTCTTTTTACCTAAGGTTTTTGTTTGAGACGAAAAATTAGTGTCACGAGCGGGATTCGAACCCACGACCTTCCGGCTCAATACGCCGCTGCTCTAACCATTTGAGGCCTGACTTCGATCCCCTCGAACACCAACTCATCTCAACTTACAACCGTTCGAATTTTCCCTCTTTTTGGCATTTTTCAAATTTCATTTTAATTAATGGTCAATTATGACCGTTAAACATAAATGGATTAATATTCAATTTTTTTAAGGGACTAGCAATACGTTTGAAACTCTCCCTTCTCGTCTCTTGTGGAAAATGAGTGGTTAACATGCTTTGTTTTCCCACTACCTATCAACAATAGCTTAATCAACGGACTTTCAAGAAAATAAACCTCATTAAGTTCGTCCATTTTGCTGTGAGGTTAAAACGTACTGACTATCAGAAAACGCGCAGTGTAACTACATTGTCCTGACGAGGATTTCGGACATACTCGTCGGAACAAAATTTTGTCAGAATTCGCATCCATAGTAACCGTAGCCTAACGTACATATGTTTTTCCATACTTCGTCCTTAGCGTCTCTAGTAATTCGATTTTTTAAAATTTTATTAAAGGTTAATTATTAAAACACAAATAGGCAGAGACTTAAAGCTTGTTTGAATTAAGGAAAAAGCAAGGCAAAAAATAAATTATTTTTATCCGAATATCGCTTAAATATGGTTAACACAAGAACTAACAATTATTTTTTTACGAAATAATTAGCGCTCTGCCCGTTGGAAATAATTACAGCAATTAATGGCTTTGTGAAAACTGCCTTATGAATAATGTAAAGGGCACGATTAATCATACTGAAAATTTTCATGGCTATGCATGTTTAGAAATGAATCAGATCTATGTTTCAGGCAAACCATTTCAAAGAAAATAATAATAATATTTCGCCTTCTCTTATCAACAGCTGAACAGAAAGCAAATACGCGTATATAATTATATCACTATAATATCTGTTTATTTACTAACGGAATTCTTTAGTTTGCCCTGACAAAATTATTTCCGCGGTAAATCTTACTTAAATTATGTTTCTCACGCCAACCTGGGTAATGTGATGTACCGGGATCCGTGTCAACGAACTCAGAATCAACATTCAATCGCCAAGTGAAATTTATTTATTGTCATTTGGAATGTTTAAAAATACAGCTTTTTATTTGGCGTTTTATCATTCATTTTGAAGAAAGATTTTTTTAAATTAATTTTCATTGCGTGCAAATTACGTAAATTTTGGACCACGCGGATACATGCGACGTTTAAAAATCACTAAATCAATAAATCGTAAAATGTATACTTTAATTATTCTAGCCTTCGGTTTCACTAAGGTGTTTTATATTGAACCATTTTACGAAATATCTACAACGAATTGTGTGAAATAAAAGCGATAAAAATAAAAATCTTGAGATATACCAAGTAAACCTGTAGTTCTAAAATACCTATAAACTTGTAGCTTCATTGTTCTATCTGACTTTTTCCTAAGGCGCGTTTCAGCCATCCTCGCTGATTGGTGTATCCGTTATTTGGTAATATAATTTATAATATTAATTAATCTTTATGTAAGGTATTGGTTGAAATGAAAAAGCTAATGTCACGAGCGGGATTCGAACCCACGACCTTCGGCTAAATACGCCGCTGCTCTACCCCTTGAGCTATCTTCGATCCACTCGGACACCAAATTCTCATCTCAACCTACCTTCTTACGCCGAGAATTTGCCGGCTTCGCTCCGTGGAGACGGGCGGGGTTACTTAATGAATTAAGAATATTAAACTTAATATTAAATTTTAAAAAAGATGGGCGCCACGCTGTTTATGTACACGGAAACAGCGAACCGTAAAAAATAAAACAAGAAAATTCAATAACAGTAAAATTAACACAAAGAAAAAAAAGAACACAATATTTACATAAGGAAACAAAAAAAATACATTTATTCCAATGGAAACTAAAATATTAAACATAGATTGATCTTAATTCTCTACGGGTACATTTTAACAAACTTACACACTAAATGAACCTAAATTATCATAAAATCTAAATAAACATTCCTTAAAACTAAACTTTCCTGGGAACCAGTGTCCAGATATGCTTCTTTTCCAGGCGCTTGAAAATCCCCGCTTCTAGGAATGTGGAGCACCTTCTCTGAAGTTGAGTGGGTCCGCGATCGCCTTCGTTGATTTTCTTTGATCCGGCCAGGCCGTAGGGATATCCGTCTCGACGCACTCTGTCCTCGCTTTTTTTTTACTCCTTTACTCTCTCATAAGCCTATCCTAGGCCGTCTTAATTTTGATGAACCCACCGCCAATTTTAGTTCAGGAGGCATCCCTGGCCAAACAACAACAATACACTCATACTATGTTACGAACGTAACAACCTTTCGAATTTTTTCTCCTTTTTGCCATTTTTCAAGTCACGATAGCTCAAGTGGTAGAACAGCGGCGTATTTAGCCGAAGGTCGTGGGTTCGAATCCCGCTCGTGACACTAGCTTCTTCATTTCAACCAATACCTTATATCAAGATTAATTAATTGAAAGAAGTTATTTGGTCAATCGGACCAGGAAATATAATAGATTTATTAATTTATACGTTTTGACGATCTATTTTATTAAATGGATTAGTTTTGTATGCTCATTTACCATCTCATACATATATGAGAATATGGTCCATTTATTACGTATTTCTACGATGTTGAGAATTTTGTAAAAGGACGCGACTGACAAGATAACACAGAAAAACCATTGATGATGGTGAAATAGGTCTGGCAGAACTCGACAAGAATAGGTGTAGGAAGGTCAAAGATGGTCAACCTATTTTGAACATCTTATAATACACTAAAAGATAAATAAATAATTACTAAATAACTAAACTAAGTAAATAATAACTTGTTGTTTACCTTTATTGACTGTTACTAATCCTTCTGCAATCTTTAGATTAAAAATAAAGAAAAACAGTTCAATTTCACCCTTTCCAGCGCCAAATTGTCGAGTGAGTTAAGTAGATTTTTAATTCGGTTTTTTCGATGAAACAATAAATTTGAGAAACAAAATTAATAGTTTTTTTCTTAAGTGGAGAAGATCCTGCTTTGGCCAATGATGGACGTAGTGCCGCCACAAAGCATGGTTTACAACTCGAAGGTAGTAGTCAACCGCAATGTACGAGAGCTAAAGACAATTATTTTATTGCTCTTGGCGCACTACGGAACCATCATTTAAGGGTTCACTTGGTAGGAAATCAACTCCAAACGGTCCGAAATGTAAGGGTGAGCTCAAAAACAGTCATCAGAAGTTTTCGTGAGAATAGCCTAGCCTTTAGACATCCCGCATCATGTTCTCTACTATTGGAGAGGCATCGTGCAGAAAGACTATTCACAAATCAGCATCTCACTTGGACGTTTGAACAATGGTGGAGGGAGATGTTCTCTTCACTGACGAATGCCGGTTTGGTTTGTGGCAATCTGATGAGCGTGTTTGTAGAAGACATAGAAAACGCTTTGTTTCATGTGCCTTACGTGAATCATAGCCTTTTCAAAGTTATGATATGGGGGTGGAAAGTCCATCCTCCTACCGAACTGACTATCATACAGAATGCACCAATTTGACTGCACCAATGCACATTAAAGGGAGTTCTTCTGGACTGTGGTCCCATTCACTTGTTTATGGGGCTCAACTTCGTGTTAATGCATGGCAATGCTCGACTGCATGTAGCTCGAGCTTAGATACTTCTTAGATTGTTTCATGAATTCATCCAGTGTGAGGTCTTTCTTTCAGCACCCATTTGTTCCGTTGCACTTTCAGCTTGCTTTGGGGTATGCCAGGAAGTAAGGGCTCCTGCTTTTGCTTGTTTGTTAGCGACATGGACTGTTTGGAAATATGAGGCTCAACCAAAGCATCCATATTTTATCCAAATCTTGCCCTTTACCTCGATATCCCTTACATTTTTCAGGCCATAAAATCCCGATATAACAAATTCCACTCCTCACTCACTGGTCAACCCAATTTAGTCAACCAGCTTCCCTCAGCCACGCTTCCTGATTGTTCTCAACGACGATTGAAGTGATCGCCGTCTAAGTAAGAAGTAAAACAAGTGCCAAGTAATTGAACTACTGAGTAACTTCTCCGCTCAAGGCTAAACAAATAATTATACAATATTTCACCACATTGTATTTACTTGGTCTAGGTATTCTAGAGTTTTTAACGTTCAATAAAATAGAACAACGTACAACTGATTATATATACTGAAGTGTCACTGAGGCGTACTAACATTTAAGTTTCTTTAATTTATTCTTACTTATTTTTCTTCTGAGATGTTTCATTGTTATTTTACTGTTAGTTAATAATGTTCGTTGCATGTTGTTTATACAATATTTGGTAAAGTACAATACTTTATGATTCCATCTGTTGTATAACCTGTGCATCCTTCACAAAATTACAAATAGAAATACACAAATCTTACTGTTTTCCTTTAGAGTTAAATAATCATTAAGTAACATTTCCTTTGTAAAGGTTAAGTCGGATTGATATTTAAGTACTGCGGAACTTTTAAGGTGTGGCTACCTGTTGTTTGATCGGTGACCGTTAGATTATAATGAAACAGTTCCGTTTATCGGATTTTCATTAGAAAATCGTATTTAAGCACGCGATCTTTATTCATTCCCCTTGGAAAAAATACACTTCATGGCCACGGCCAAGTGGCAAGTCGCAATAGGGGGTTGAGCCGAGGATCGGGTATCGGAAAAGTCATTTGCCGCCAAATCACCCGGACCCGAATTTCTTACCCCCTGACAGGTCTATACCTAATTTTAATAAATGAGATTCTTTATTATCTTTGCTCACGGTATCGTTTTTATTTCTGGGGAATCCACCTTCTTGGAATCGTTACTCACCGCAGGCCATTTGGGGTGGAAAAGAAAAGCCGGAAAATAGTTTCAAGGAATCGATGGTTTTCAGACTGAGAATTGGGAATTAACGAATTTCCCACAAAAACTATTCTCCATATTTTATTACTAACACCGTGTTCTACTCTTTTGCAACTAAACTTTTATTTATATTTCACTTATAAAATATAACATTTATTCAATTTATTGTTATTGTCTCAGGGAATCAATTTCTCAACAACAATAATTTAACAATATACTGGCTCCTAAAGCCCCCTTTTTTTTCAAGTCTTAAAACTAATTGATTCCAATAAATACTATTACAATTTAAAGTTGGACCTATTAGAAAAAATTCGACTATTAACTTTTTCACCTTAAAATTAATTATGAATTTGCTGATTAACGTCTATTTAACAGTTTTATGCCATTAATTTCACAATATGAGTCAATATTCTATTATACTATAAGTTGAGCTTTTGCTGTTATCCAAAACTTTTTTTTTGTTTATACAATTTTGTATTTATTCGAACTGGTCCTTGTCAAAAGGACCTATATCCGGCAAGAAAGTTGTAAAAATTGAATTTTAAATTTTTGTCTCGTTAAAAACTGCAACTTAAATAACAAAAAAAGTAGTAGTAAGTTTAGTAATTATTAACTTCGAGTAAATTTGACCTTTTTTATCGTTAATATTTTACAGTTAAATAAATCTCTTAGTTTTGCAAATCAATAAAAGTTGATTATGAATATAATTTTCACCCTACTATTTAGATTATTATATATCTATTACAAATCAACGGTTAGTTGTAATAGTATAAAATATTTTGTAACTATTATCTTTCAGAAAAAAAAGAAAAAACGCAGAAATTTTTTTTCCATTTTGAGTTGAAGGGTTTTCCTATTTTGCACTTAAACTTTCGTCTATTGTGTCCGAGTTCTGTTATAGTTTTTCTGTAAGATTTTCTTTAAGAAAATACAGAATTCTCCTCATGGGTATGGTATCGAGGTCTACATCGTTCAAGAATGGCTTTCTGGATATCATACCCTTTTCCTACAAATTGCCCGACAGTTTCATAAGATATGCTCTGTTCTCTCTGTCGTCTAGACATAGTTTACATTTATCATCTGTTAATAGTCCCATTTATTTTAAGTGATATTTTACTGGAGCTTTGTATTTACTGAAATAAACCATAAGCTTTGGTCATTATACCACTGTATTTCAGACCATTGAACATGTGCCAAAGAGATCAAAAGTAGTAAAGTCAAGAGCCGTTTGGGACTCATCAATGCGCCTTGTCAGACATTAAATTCCATAAGAAAATTAACCTTGTTTAGGCAAGGCATATAGGGCAGAGGGGAAACGAAATTGGCTGATAAATTGACCAAAGAAAGTTCGATGAGAATACCTATCGGCCCTAAATTGCCAAAAACGTTAAACAAGTTAAACGTTACAAATGTTCAATGGGATTGTATTCCAGGACAGAGGGAAGCGAAAATGTTCGTTAGAAAATTATCGCATAACATCAGAAATAATAAACCTAGGACGTGCTAGGACTAGAATGATAGTATGACTGCTGACTAAACCATGCAAAATCCGGAAGCATATGTGTACGACTCGGACTAGCAGAAAGAAGCCTGTGCAGATATTTCCAAAAAGAAGAAGAAATAGCGGAACATGTCCTCTGTTGTTGCGAAGGCTGAGATTTGAACTCCTGAGAGAGAAAAAGCCAAAACTTGAAGTATACTCACGGAAGCCCTTAACAAAATTTGTAGATCTGATAAAAAGCCTTAACGGAGTACTTTAAACAATAATGAAGATTGCACAATATACCATTATTAGTTAAGGTGCGCAGTCGTAACCATTCAAATTGTGTACTCCGTATTTATCAGGGTATTAGGTAAGGAGCCCCACCATTCACGCTAATAAATTACATTCACACTACCCTAGAGTATCCGATATTTTTCAGAATCTCTGCTTGCTCTCTAATAATTTTCCTTCAGTGCAATGTACAAGCAAGGGCTGTTTTTCATTTACCCTTTCTATTCAAGCTAATAAATACAGTCATGCAACACTCATTCATTCGATAATTTTCAAGAATAGAGAGGTCTTGCCCATCCATTCTTGCTAATAAATACATTCATTAAAATAAATGATTTTTTTAATGGAACTGATGTATTCGAACAGCGATCTGTATGGAAGTTCGTTTTTTACTCAATTCTCTGCAATCTTTAATGAGCTCCGTAAATTGTTTCTCTCCATAATAAGCACCGATGTGTTCTCACCCCGCTAGGCCACACGTGAACCTGGTGTGGCCTATGCGCAACCTGGTATAGTCCATTTTAGACCGATGTCTTTTTAACTTTATATAATTTTGACTTATTTCTTTCGGTCCAGTGGAATCTACATCCATTTTTATTTCATTGGCACCTGTTCTTTTAATACACGCTGGTCGTTCCAGTGCAATAATATAAACAATTTTTCTGATATTTATATGGGGCAGTCTTTAATTGACAGACTTTGACAGACTAACTTAAAATGCTTAAACACCTGAACTTTCGAAGCAACAGAAATTGAACTTGAAATTGGCAATGAGACGACAGGAGTCGACAGATCCTTAACTTCAAACTCTGAACTTGAATAATAGAAATTATAAACTATTTATTTTCAATTGTGTAATGCAATGAAATATCAAATTTTTATATTAATCTGTATATGTGCTTTAAATTGCATTAACCTTGATTTTCAGATACCTCACTGGGACCTTAGCTGGATTTAAAAAATACGGGGATATTGCAATCACTTATGCATTCTTTTTGGCACTAATGTACTTCAGGACA